>NC_140969.1:96209947-96482447 GCF_056783735.1 Eptatretus burgeri
GATACACAGGAAGTAGCCCTATTTGGTAAAAGACTATTATTTTGTCTGTACTGTAAGAGTCCATATTATGCAAGAACTCAACTCAGCAAAGAGAAATGACAGTCCATCATTACTTTAAGACATGAAAGTCAGTCAATCTGGAAAATTTGAAGAACTTTGAAAGTTTCTAAAAGTGCAGTCGCAAAAACCATCAAGCACTATGATGAAACTGGCTCTCAGGAGGACAGCCACAGGAAAGGAAGACCCAGAGTTACCTCTACTGCAGAGGATAAGTTTATTAGAGGTATCAGCCTCAGGAATCACCAATCAACTGCACCTCAGATTGCAGCCCAAGTAAATGCTTCACAGAGTTCAAGTAAAAGTCACATCAACTGTTCAGAGGAGACTGTGTGAATCAGGCCTTGATGGTCAAATTGCTGCAAAGAAACCACTACTGAAGGAGACCAATAAGAAGAGACTTCCTTGGGCCAAGAAACACGAGCAACGGACATTAGACCAGTGGAAATCTGTCCTTTGGTCGGATGAGTCCAAATTTGAGATTTTGGTTCCAACCACCATGTCTTTATGAGATGCAGAGAAGGTGAACGGATGATCTAGACATGTGTGGTTCCCACCGTGAAGCATGGAGGAGGAGGTGTGATGGTGTGGGGTGCTTTGCTGGTGACGCTGTCATTGATTTATTTGGAATTCAAGGCACACTTAACCAGCTTGGCTACCACAGCATTCTGCAGCAATACACCATCCCATCTGGTTTGTGCTCCATGGGACCATCATTTGTTTTTCAACAGGACAATGACCCAAAACACACCTCCAGGTTGTGTAAGGGCTATTTGACCAAGAAAGAGTGTGATGGAGTGCTGCATCAGATGACTTGGCCTCCACAATCACCCGACCTAAACCCAAATGAGATGGTTTGGGATGAGTTGGACCGCAGAGTGAAGGAAAGGCAGCCAACATGTGGGAACTCCTTCAAGACTGTTGGAAAAGCATTCCAAGTGACTACCTCATGAAGCTGGTTGAGAGAATGCCAGGAATGTGCAAAGCTGTCAACAAGGCAAAGAGTAGCTTCTTTGAAGAATCTAAAATATAAAATATACTTTTGATTTAACACTTTTTAGTTATTACATAATTCCATGTGTTATTTCAGTTTTGATGTCTTCATTATTATTCTACAATGTAGAAAATAGGTGTCAAAGGGAGGTGAGCTTTTAACAAAGGGTCAATGATTGAGGGAGTTGTGTATATGATGATGATGATAGGTTGAACGGCAGAAGACATCAAGAAGCATATAACATAAAAGCAGAAGAGGCAAAGGAGTTTTGTATGAAGAGGAAAGGAAGGAGGGAAAATGAAAATGGATAATGGGGCAGGGTGGGGGGGGAGATACAAATAACGGGGAAGGGCCAGCCAAATTATGGGGGGGGGCGATTCTGAATAAACAAAAAAACACAAGCAAAAGAGAGACCGATACAGTTTACACGAGCAGGGGATTTTGAAGCGATTCCGGCCTCCCTCACCTTCCTTATTCCCGATTAATGTTAGTACACCCAGTTTAAAAACAAAGAACAGTTCTTTGCGTTTTTGGGTGTTCACCAAGACGTGCCAAGGACATTCTACAAAGCCATTTGTTGGGTAGAATGCCCATTGTTCAGGAAGGTTACTGTCAAGCTACAGGCTTTGAAAGGGCACTGTTTTGTATGTATTTCTGCTTGTAGAAAAAGTGTTCATGGAAATGATTGCCCAGTCCAAGGCCTATCCCCCATCAGTAAACTTTATCAACGTGTACACCGATACAGGAAATAACGCAAAGGGAACTACGATGAGGGTGGTCAATATGACTCATTGAAAGTTGCTTTGTTCCGAGATCGACATGCCTGTTCTGATGACAGTGGAGATGGTGTTCTGATTTTGTTAAAAACAAAGATGCTGGTGGAAGCTCAGATGGAAACAAGATTATTTCCTTGGTTTTTAGCAAGGATGTTACAAAGCTGTCTGTTGGTGTTGTGGGTGCACTCCAAGAGCACTAACCACAATCACAATGGAGCCAAAATAACTTCCACCTGCAGACACGTGACCAATCTCAGGCTCTGACATCATCGCTGCATAAATGGCAGAACCAAACAAATCGAGACTGTGGAGTTGAATACATGTGGTGCAATGGGTGAAGGGATGAATATAGAAAATAACTGCACATATTAACTGTGGGCAGACAATTTTCTTTGACACCAACGATGTCGGAAAAGTGCAAACGAATCCGATATATCCCATACAGCTCTCAGACTGCACAATGTGCTGATGTATGACTCAATGGTGTGGAACCGTCAAACAGATCCAAGATTTGCTCCTCCACATAAATAGAAAAAAAGATGAACGGAACTTCGAGCCATTGCTCTGCTTGTTGAATTAATCAGAAAAAGAAAGCAATTGAATGTGACAAGTTTGGTAAAGTGTAGTAGAGCTTAAGTGCTTGGTTCTTTGGCAATTCAGAGGATCTGAGGACAATGGTCAACAAAACAATACAAATCTCTGAACCTTGCTTTGAGCCCTGACCAATTTGTGATGGCAATTGAACGACAAATGTACAAATCACAAGAAAATGTCTAGTTTTTGAGGCAGCTGCAAAAATGCAACTTTGTTTTGAAAAGTAATACAACAAAATCCAGCCCTGACGCAGTTATTTGAACAAATTGCAAGAATAAAGATGCAGGATTACAAGGGCCGTTAACATTTGTGGAATCAAAGCGGGAAAGACAGAATCAAAAATTACCCTCGGCGGGAGTGACGGTCATCTCTGCAAGAAAATATATAGCCTGAAGGTAGGGCAGTTTTTGCAAACTTTGAAGTCACGTGACGCGAAAACGAAAGCGAATATCGAAAATCCGGCCTGACCAAATTTAGATATTGTCCCATAGATTCATATGCCACAATAAAATTCAAGATCGCTTGAAAAATGTAGGAGATAGATTTTGAAAATCGTCATTTTCGCATGAAAATCGTCATTTTCGCATTTTTTGCCAACTTTGAAGTCACGTGACACGAAAGCGAATATTGAAAATCCAGCCTGACCAAATTTAGATATTGTCCCATAGATTCATATGCCACAATAAAATTCAAGATCGCTTGAGAAATGTAGGAGGAGATAGAATTTGAAAATCGTCATTTTCGCAACTTCAAAGGCCTCGTGACCTTGAAAGTCATACCATCGTGTACGTCTCATCGACCTCTTTCAGGATCACTAATGACCAGATCTCCCGCTTCAACTTCATTGTGGACGGACGGATCGTCACCTCTCCTCTCAACACCAATATTATTAGGTCATGCTCGAAGAGATGACCTAAAAAGGTCGTGAAAGAAGCGACTTGCAGCATGAATTTTCATCGATTTGTTTCTCAGCAACAGCCATGAGCAACTTGCAAAAAAGGTAATCAGAGAAGGGAAAGAAAGGAGGGAGTGGAAAAGCAATAAAAAGTGATGGGGGGGGGGGATGAATTTTTTTTTCATGATTCACGAGCATGAATTTGAAAATTACTCACTATATTGTGGGGGTGGTGGGGGAAAGCCACCCTGATTAAATCCTTGGGCTGGTGCAGCCTGATTGTAGGAACCAGGAGTGGAAGGTGGAGGTGGTCCGTAAGGGTTGTATGGTGGTGGGACACCCCTGCCTCCAGCAAATCCTGCTGAATGAAACAATGAGGTTAGATTCACTGAAAACAAATATCTGACAACAGCACAGAGTCCAAACAAATTGGTGAAAAGTAAAGGCAACAGTATCAGTAATTTACCAAATGAATCGACTATGTACCTAAACAAGCCAAGCTGCTGCAAACTTCACTGGAACAAATAAATAAATAAATGGACCAGGGGATGGGTGAGGACCAAAAAAACCCAAAAAACAAACAAACAAAAAAAAAACCTTTCCTTATGTCTGCTTATACCAAGCTTTACTTGATATTAAAGATGCTTACCATGCAGACAACTGGGCTGAAAAGTACATCAGCCGTGACAACGGTCATACGTTCACCTGCGTCACAAATTCAACAAGACAGAACTGCACAATACAAGTAAATACCTACTCACAGCCTGAACGGTCAGTCAAAGTCATTAATGGAAAAATAAATTCACTTATCTTATCTCTCTTCAACCACTTTTGTCTGTAACAGTCAAAGTCTTCGTGTTGGAGTTTTGGGGGGGATAAAAAGTGGAAAAAAAAAAGACAACGAAAAAATAAAAAATAAAAAATAAAAAAAACACCAAAATCTTTATGATAAACTTATTCTGTACCCATGTCTCCACTTATCTTATGTGAATGCACTTATCTCTAAATATCTTATCAAAAATACAAACCAGAGCCCTGTCTCGGAGAGACGGCCCGGCGAACACGACCTCGACCATACATTGCCCGAACAGCTGCCGCCACAAGTTGCCCAAGCCGCCCGTCGAGAGGAGGGGGGGAAAGGGGAAAGAAAAATTATAAAGAACGGCAATCAAGCCGTAAACTTGCTATAAAGGAAACACACAGCCCTCTCTATTCACACTCTAACTAGTGACATTCCAATGCAAAATGCATTTTTCATTTGGACCGACTAGAAAAAGGTAGGCACGGCAATTTAAGGAAAAATGTGCTTCTCAATCGAGTGCCAAATTGCTTTTGTTGAGCAAATGTTGCAAATTATAAGGGTTTGCCACAAAAAAGCTTGAAGGCGAATCACGACATATCAAAGTGAAAGGAAACGAGAGGAATAAAGAACAACAATATGAAGGCAAGTAATAGAGCAGAATTTTTGCTTTGTTACAATTTCGCAATTATTGTTTAGCAGGAGAAATCCAAGGAGAGAAATATCGTTTAGCAGGAGACTGAGAAATCCAAGGCTGCAGCATCAGCTAACAAGAGCTCAAGTGAGCACACACAATACACGCCCGAACAAGAAGGTATATACAGAATTGTGCTACCACATGGAAAACAGCAACCACTTTCGATGACGAACATATGTCACGACACACAGTCTCCAGAGACTTACCTATGTACCAAATATGAAACGTGAAAGTTGAAAACTTTGGGAGTTAGAGGGCGGACAGGAACGGACGGACGGACCACCGTTATCACATAATACGCCCCGATATATATGTATGTGTGTATATATATATATACATACAGTGGTACCTCGACTTACGAATGTCTCCACATACGAATGTTTCAGGTTACGAAGCGCCTGAACGGGAAAATATTGCCTCTAGTTACGAAGTCAAAAATACAGTACAGTACGCGCTGCTTTTCGCTGCTCCCAGAGTTTCCCGAACGTAAACAAACTTGTAGCTGCTCTGCCATTGGCTATCGCCTAAAATCTGCCTGGAAACCCTTTGCGTATGCGTGTATCCCAGCATGCTCTTCGAGTCCCCGTCCCGCTCTGTAAATATAGTTATACTGTATACAGTCTATGGTCCCGCTACGAAGTGCTCGGACAGTGTTACAGTACAGTACGCGTGTGGATTACAGTAACTTTTATTCACAATGGACCCCAAGAAAGCAATGAAGAAAAGTGGACAAGGAGAAAAGAAGAAGAGAGTTTTTCTGGCCATACAAACAAAGCAAGAGATAATAGAAAGGTATGAAAAGGGGATGCGTTTGATTGATCTCGCAAAAGAATATGGACGTAATATATCTACGATCGGCACGATAATAAAACAAAAGGAAGCCCAAAAAGCTACGGCTCCTTCCAAAGGCCTCTCTGTCATTTCCAAGAGGAGGTCGGCAGTGAACGATGAGATGGAGAGGTTGTTACTCGTGTGGATAAAGGAGAAAGAGATCGCTGGTGACATAGTGACAGAGGCCATAATTTGCGTAAAAGGCAACCGCCATCTTCACTGACCACGTGAAGGAGGATACAGGCGAGGAAAATTCGGCGCAGTTCGTAACGAGAATAGCAGTTAAAAGGTAAATGAATATTTTTATTATTTCCTTTATTCTTTGTTTTTTACATTATGTGCCTCTCGTTTTATGTTTATTGTGCGGTAATCTAATTTTAACATGTATTTGTTTCATGTTCTGATGCATTTTTATGATTTATTAAAAAAATGTCCGAATTTTGCGGGGCTTGGAACGGATTAGCGCATTTACATTCAAAAGGCGTCTCTACTTACGAAGGTTTCAGGTTACGAAACTATTCCCAGAACGAATTAAATTCGAAAGTAGAGGTACTACTGTGTATATGTATGTGTGTGTATATATATATATATATATATATATATATATATATATATATATATATATATATATATATATATATATATATATATATATATATATATATATATATATATATATATATATATATATATATATATATATATATATATATATATATATATATATATATATATATATATATATGGGGCATTTTCACAAAAGCGGGTCAGGTAACGGTAAAGACTGTCCGATAATTTTATCAAGCATATATTGCCCAGTCAGTGCAGAGGCCTTCTGGTGATCCTGCGTTATGACATCATTTGAACATTTTTCTCGGCCTTATAAGGGGTTCAAGCACTATTTTGAGAATATCTAAGAAAGTTGATTTTTGAGTTTGTTCTTTACAGTTACTTGACCCTCTTTTGTGAAAATGTCCCATATATATCGGGCGTATAAAAAGGTCATAACATTTCTGGAACGGTGAAAATAGTGATAATCACCAACGACCTTCCAAACGCAAGACCATCAATAACGAGTATAATGCTGATAAAATGCTGCGATCACAAGTCGAGTTAAAAATATAAAATAACAAGGACAAATGTGTCCACGAACAGCGTCCTAAAGGTTTTGTCGGCTAAAAAAAAAAAAAAATTTTTTTTTAAAAACTTCCGATATTTCGTCACGTGCCTTGTTTAGCCAATAGCGAAACGCGTCAATGTATTTACGTATTTTCGATACATCATGTATTTACGAAATTACAATACGATAAATGGAATAATCTTTAAATAGTAACGTGAACTTTTCCAAACTTTCAAGTAAATATCCGAATATATTTAAAAGTTCATGATAGACGTTCTCAAAAGGCACCGTCTATGTGAGGATGTGTACATGTGCTCAGTATTTCAGGAGATCCGGATCTTGTATATACAAGAGCCAAGTCCTAGAGATTAAGGTTTTGTCTTCACAAGAACAAGAAGAACAAGAACAAGAAAAACAACGCCGAGCTCTCTATGATCAGCGTTCGCTATTCGAGACGCTGCTACTCCAGGAGAATGCACCCCATATCAGGCTGCTCTCACCAAAGCAGCCAACTGAGCCTTTGAACAGCTTCCCTAACAGCCTATTCACTAGATTTGGCTCCCTCGAGAAAGGTTTTTTTAAATGACTTGATTGTTGCGGTCGGCCACGTGCATCGAACTCAAGGCAAACGTTTAACATTTGGAGGGGAAAAAATAAACATTTGCAGGCACACGATAGTTTTATTTTGGCTGCAGACTGAATGCCATTCCAATCAATGGCAAATAGGAAGCTATTGTGGGGGAGAAAATAAAATAATAAAAAAAATTACCCCCATGTGGGGGTGACGGTCATCTTGTATATTATTTCCGAGTTTGTGGTTTCGTGTCGCACTATCTTCGACTTTCTTCTGCGCTCGAGTAACATGATATTCGGCTTACATTATCTCAAAGACCATATGAGGTGCATGGTACAAAAAAGTAAATAAAATGGTTCTGAAACAGTGAAATCGTATTCCACTTACTGCATTAAAGTAAAATTACTACTGATACTCTGCTTCAGTTCCTTTCTCAAACACACCCACCCCAACATGTCACGCAGTGAGCGGGTTATGCTCGTCTCTACAATACCACAAGTTCTCAATGTTCAGTTCAGGTAACCGCGAAACAGTCCAAACTAACCGTTTAGATTGAAATAGTTCAGAGATACACGAGGATTATACTACTAATGACATAATTAATAAATATGTATTGTTCATTTTGTACCCCGATTAACACATCAGAATCACCAGTAAGTGCAATATGTGGTTTTCCGGTCCGTCCACTCTCTGGGGACATTTCACTTCCGGTTGTAGAAAAAAAAAAACGAAAAAATAGGCTTAGCTCTCGGAGATTATGATAATCCTGTCGATTATTCTTCACCGATTATAATGCAACTTTCAGAATGAAAATTGGTCAAGTATTTATAGAGATAGTGAAGTTTGAAAAATCGTTAGAGCTCGCAAATTCATTAATTATTAATTCCACAGAAGTTTCGTGACACTGCACAAAGTAACATGTCAGGTATGAAAAAACAATTTGTATGCCACATTCATTAATTATAAATCCATTAATCATGGAATGTACTCATTGATATATTAATCAGAAAGCCCAAAGCATGTAGCATAATTCATCACTTATCCCCTCATCTGGGATCCGTGGCCTCGTCCCACAGCCTGCAGCCCTATGTCCGCCGGTGATTTATGTTAGATATTGGCACAATCGAGAGGAGCCTGCGAATTATCCCTGCTGATGCACTGAATTGATGCAATCGCTCGGCCAGAATATTCGTTGTCAAGATGTTGCGTGATTAAATCACCAATACAGTAACTCAAATTTATACCGCCGACATACTTCTTAACAATCACCTTCGCCCCAGAAACCACAGTCAATCTGAACCACGTTGGCCACTGCTCAGACGCCATGATCGGACTACTGCACAGTTCTACTACGCAGTTTGGTTAAAGATGACTCGGCATTTTGGCGCGCGCGCACGAAATTATATTTTGAAAATAAATGCAGACGTTTACATTTCGAGTTTTGAAACTTTTGCACCTTCGGCGGAAAATGTATAAATATAAAAGGCTAAAAATGTTTTATATTTGTATTTCATTTCTCCTTCCTTCCCTCTTTGCGAATCGCATCGGTGTTTTTGGCCATCTTCCAGATCACATGATGATCAAACGGGAAGGAAATTCAAAAATCTGTCCGGTTAGATACAAGATAATATTTTTTACTATCATAATCAATAAACAGTTGCCGAATATATTGTAGAATGGCAGATTAGATAGGTTTTGAAAATGGCGATTTTTATAACTTACGTGACCTCGTACCTGACCTTGAACCTGGACAAAAGTTACATTGTTGTGCAACACTCATCGACCTCTACCCACATACTAAGTTTCATCAAGATCAGATAAAAAAAAATTGACGGACGTACGGACATTTGTTCCGGCTTTATTAAGGTCATCTCGGTAGAGATGACCTAAAAAGACAAACAGCAAAAGAGAGCAAGGCTATGAGAATGCAAAAGACAGGAAGGAAGGGAGAAAGGGAAAGGCTAAATCTAATTTGTGTATAATACAACTTGGTGTGAAATACAAAATATTGGCCAAAAGGTTCTATGCTTGCAAAATTACACCATTTACCTTTTGGGAAGTCATCCTCATATGTACCTTTCACCTGGTTTGGTAAAGAGCATGTCCAAAAAAAGAGGAGACCAGGACTACCCTCTATGTACGAGTTTGGCAAACTGAAGGGTTACAACAAAAAAGTCAATATTAAAGTAGTAGTGTCGTCCAAATATTTCACTCATGCAGGAAAGCAAAAGCACGAGTGAACAAATTGATGAAAATAAAATAAAAAGGGGCAATAAAAGTGGAAGGTAATGTACACTTCAAGTTGAGTGGTGCAAGCATCAGAATAATGAAATATTCCTCAACACCCACCAACAAAACTTTACTTTATCACCTTCCCCCAAAAAAACAAACAAAAAACGAAACGCATGTGTATATTGTGTATATTATATATTGCACAACAACTTTTGAGCAAATAAATATAAAGGTCGTGAAAAGCCACCGACTTCCAATTTCAAAAAAGAAAAGAAAAAAGAATCCCGAAATGCAATATCAATGGAAGATGCATTTGTGCACCTGCACTGAGAAAACATGTTTTCCTCCAAGTTTCGAACCCAAAAATCCTCAACAGCACCACTGGGCAGTGTATTTTCCCATCGGGACGACACAAACATGGGGAATAATAGATAAAATGTACGCTCACTGACAGACAAATGCACCAGGGTTTTTAATTTGATGTTTTTCATAATGATTTCTTGGATAATCTTATTGGGTAATCTCATCTTTGTCGTTTTTTTCTCCACGGTTAAAAAAAAACAAGAAAAAAGTTTCTCCAAAGTTGCAGCATATTCAGAGAATACGAGGTGTGCATACCCACCACTTTGCTGACCGATTTAATCAAAAACAGCACATTTAATTCAAACATATTGCATGACTATACATGAATGTAAAATGAAGTGAAACATGAAAAATGTGCTTCACAACATGGAGTTGCTGTTGCAGGCATTGTTGTTTATGTTCCTTGCATGTATTTTTTAAGTGCACGTGGACGCACGCACCCTTTCTAATTAGTCGATTCGGCTATTTCAGCCACACCCATTGCTGACAATAAAATCAAGCACAGTCATGCAATCTCCAAAGACAAACTTTGGCAGTAGAATGGACCATAATGAATAGCTCGGTGACTTTCAACATGGCAAAGTCATAGGATGCGACCTTTCCAACAAGTCATTTCGTCAAATTTCTGCCATGCTAGAACTGCCCAGGTCAACTGCAAGTGCTGTTATTGCGAAGTGGAAACATCTCAGAGCATCAACAGCTCAGCCGCAAAGTGGAAGGCCACACGAGCTCACACAACGGGACCGCCAATTGCTGAAGCATGCGGCGCAGAAAAAAATAGTCCGTCAGGTCAGCTCGGGTACGGGAGCATGCGCCAGAACAGCACGTCGCTGCGTCCACTTTCCGCCGATACTCCAGGGGCCCCCATCTGGCGATACCCCAGGCAGATGCCAAGGCCATCCCTATCTCCTTGAGATGCCGATTAAGCTGCTGCAACCACGAGGCACGTGGTCGGCCCATTGGCCTCCTCCACTCACGAGACTCCCTCGATGAGAGAATCTGGTGAGCAGGATCAGCGTCAGGAAAATGAGCCACATGTTCATACAGCCGCAGCTGATGCTCACGGACGATGCAGGCAACAAATCTCATTTGAGTCTCTCTGAAAAACTTCTCGTTTGACACAGTCGGACCAGCGATAGCCAAGGATTCTCCGAAGAGACCTGGTACCAAAGGAATCAACTAAGTCTCCGTCTCAGATCCCTGGTCAGAGGCGAAGTCTCACATCCACAGGGCAAGACGAGAAGCAGCAAAGACCTGAAGACTCGACTTTTCATCCTCCTGCACAGGTACCGGCAGCGCCACACCCCACGATCCAGTGAATCCATGACTCCCCAGGCCCAACCCAGATGTCTGTTGACCTCTGACTCTCATCCAGCAGAGACATGAATATCACTACCAAGGTAAGTGAATCTCTCCACGACCTCAACATCCTCACCAAAAACATGCACAGACAGGAGAGCAGCATCCAAGATGTCATTGATAGCCGGGATCTTAGTTTTGACCCAAGAAGCCCGTAATCCCAGCGTCTCCGACTCCTCATTCAGCACCTTGAGGGCTACCAGAAGGATATCTAAAGTCTCCGCAATGATGACTGCATCATCTGCGAAATCAAGGTCAGAGATCTTGACATTCCCAAATGATGCACCACAGCTTGATCTCTCAAACATCCTCCGCATAATCCAGTCCATAGAAGTGCTGAAAAGTGTGGGGGCCAGTACACAACCCTGCAAACTCCAGTAACAACTGGAAACAAGTCAGATATGGTACCATCACACGTCACAGCACTCTCAGTACCAGAGTAGAGTTCAAACATCAGATCGATCAGTTTTGGTGGCACCCCACGAAGACCAAGAATCCTCCAGAGGGCATCCCAATTCACTGAAGCAAACGCTTTGGAGATCAACATAAGCTGCAAGCAAGCCCCTGCCGAAACTCTCGTCTGCGTTGCGCGAGGACCCGAAGAGCAAGGATACAGTCAATCGTTGACCTCTTTGGTGTAAAGCCTGACTGCTCTGGATGCTAGTGCTCAAGCAGCTTGTGGTTAACCACATCAATGACTATCCGAGCAAAGATCTTGCCCGGCACTGAGAGCAGCGTCACCCGTCGGTAGTTGTTGCAGTCTTGGCGAACACCCTTCCCTTTCTAGAGAGGGACAACAAGGCCCCTCTTCCAGTAAGTTGGGATGATGCCTGTGTTCCAGGCAGAGCACAGAACTGCTTGCAACGACACGAGTGCAACATTTCCACCAGCCTTGAGTTCAGCATGGATGCCACAGATCCCTGGAGCTTCACCCATTTTCAACAGGTTCACCACAGCCTGTGCTTCCACAAACAAAGGTGGACCACAGTTGATTGGAGGGTTAGCAACAGTGATTGCAACACCTGTGACATCCAACTCAACAGCTGGTGGATCAGTCTGGAACAACCACTCAAAGTAACTGGCCCAGCGGACCTTCACTTCGGACTCCTGTCAGGAGCCCACCAACCTCTGCTCAAACAGCAGTGCACCGAGGGATGGGCTTGGATGAATGCAATGCACGAATTCCCATGAAAGCAGGACGAGAATCACTTGACCACAGGTGATGCTCTACCACCTCTCAGATTCCTCGCACATAAGCCTCCTTGTCCACCCTCAGCGCACGTACTGTTTTACACCTCAACTCCCTGAACAGCTCAGCCCTGCCATTCAGCCTGGCCCTGCGACTCTGGTCAATGGTATCCAGTGTCCCTTGAGACACAAAATTATTCTTCACCCTACAGTGAGTTCCAAGACATCCACCTGCAACATCAAGGATGGTGGTCTTGAAGACACTCCACAACTCTTCAGCATCTCCTAAAGCACCCAGACCCCCCCCCCCAAACTCCACTCAGCCTGTTCACAACTCCTTAGCTACCATGGGATGGTACCATTCTCCTGCATTTGAGATGCAACTTAAGAGTTGCTACAACAAGCCGGTGGTCAGTTTTGACGAACTGAACACTCCCGTAGACCCTGCAGTTCTGGATCATCCTCCAGCAACCATCAACGAGCACATGGTCAATCTCTGCCACACCGTAGTAATGGAATACCAATTCCAGCAAAGAGCTTGTGGGTGCTGAAACCATGAACTGGCCACCCTAAGTCCATGACTTCTTGCAAAGTCAAGGAACTTGGTGCTCCTCAGGTTCACAGTTCCAGACCCATGGGGACCAACACACGACTCAACCATCCCTATCAATTCCACTCGATGCAATGAAATCACCCAAGACTAGAAGTGTATCTCGCCTGGGACACTGATCAACCATCGACTCGAGTGTGGCACCGAATGCGTCCTTCACGGTGAGATCACTCGCCTCAGTCGGAGCATACAGAGACCAGGGAAATGACACCTAAGGAGTGACGAATCCTTAGTCTCATAAAACGCTCGTTGACCGATATTACCTCAATTATTATTTGAGTCAGGTTATTGGACAGCAACAGCAACCACTTGAGCATGGTAACCATCAGAGTGACCAGACCAATAGTAGGTGTAACCACCCACCATGATCTCCCCGCAATCCGGTCTCCGAACCTCAGAGAGTGCTGCAATAAGATAACCTCCGAATAAGAAGTAATCCAACTGCAGCACGACGTCAGCAGAGACAGTTGGGCACGAGATATGGATGGCCGTTGGCTCACAAAGAGCTCCTCCACCCAGTGACAGGTTTTGTTTTTAATCCTGCTGGGTGTCCATATTCAAACACCCTCCTCACCAGGAAACCTGGTGGGGGAGACGGTTTCGTCGCAGACAATCCGACCATGGAACAGGTTACTACAGGTTTACATGATACCTGCAGCAAGTCACAGATGTGATCTGGCCTGACCTACCAATAACTGTCGTCGGTTGCAATACTCACCGATTGTTGTTGAAAACTCACCGGTTGAAAACCGAGCAGCCGCACACAAGCCAAAGATCATCATGCACAACGACAAGCGGCGGCTGGAGTGGTGCAAAGCTCATCGCCATTGGACCCTGGGGCAGTGGAAACACGTTCTCTGGAGTGATGAATCGCGCTTCACCATCTGGCAGTCCGACGGACGATTCTGGGTTTGGTGGATGCCAGGAGAACACCATCTGCTTGAATGCATTTTGCCAATTGTGAAGTTTAGTGGAGGAGGAACAATAGTCTGGGGGTGTTTTTCATGGTTCAGGCTCGGCCCCTTAGTTCCACTGAAGGGAAATTTTAACGCTGCAGGATCCAATGACATTCCAGACGATTCTGTGCTTCCAACTTCGTGGAAGGCCCTTTCCTGTTTCAGCATGACAACGCTCCTATGCACAAAGTGAGGTCCATACAGAAATGGTTTGTCCAGATCGGTGTGGAAGAACTTGACTGGCCTGCACAGAGACCTGACCTCAACCCCATCGAACACCTTTGGGATAAAAATTGTAACGCCGACTGAGCCAGACCTAATCGCCAAACATCAGTGCCCGCCCTCACTAATGCTCGTGGCTGAATGGAAGCAAATCCCTGCAGCAATGATCCAACATCTCGTGGAAATCCTTCTCAGAAGAGTGGAAGACGTTATTGCAGCAAAGGGGGAGGGGGGGCACCAACTCCACTGCAATGCCCATGATTTTGGAATGAGATGTTGCATGTGGTGTCCACATACTTTTAGCCATATAGTGTGTGCAAGCGCACACACACACACACACACACACACACACACACACACACACACACACACACACACACACACACACACACACACACACACACACACACACACACACACACACACACACACACACACACACACACACACACACACACACACACACACACACACACACACACGTCATTCTAAAGGGTTCCTGCAGTTGTAGAGAAATAAATGTTACCATTAAAACCACTGCATGAACCTCCAGTTCCAGTTTCTTCAATTTCAGATAGACAATTGAAACAGGAATCATGGAGATTAAACACACGGTATTGTTCCAACCAAATTGATTATTAGCTTTCCAACAACCGTCGGACAGTGGGAACCACAACATTGAAGCTGGGGGCCTGCTTCTTTCTCCCCGTTGACAGATGGAAGCCTCACCTTTCAGTAATAAATGTTGAACGAATTTTCAACAAAGTACCACGACTCTCAAATCAAATTTCACCAACTTGTCTCTCCAGAGATCGCGAGTTGTAATTTTATTCGGTACAGTATTTTGTGCCAGCAATCGAGATTCGCAGCGATCACCTGAAGCAGCTGTGATCAACATGAACGAAGGATTGGCTGTGCTGTTACCCCAGGTGTACTGATGGTATTCCCCATGCACCTATTTGTGAAGGTTTATACATACATACATATATACATATATACATATATATATATATATATATATATATATATATATATATATATATATATATATATATATATATATATATATATATATATATATATATATTGTTGTGGTTACCAAATTCGCAAACCACCATTCAGGTCCCTTAGGTGAGGTATCTCGGTAAGTGCATGTGTAGTTCGGCCCAAACCCGTTGTCTAGTGGGAATACATGTCATTTATGCGAGCTGCGACTCTTCAGGATAGCCGTTTTTCTTTTACTATCTTTATTTTGGACCAACCGCCATGATTACCACCACAACCACCAACCACAACACCGCTTCACCACAACCGCCACGACCTTCACGTCACACCTCGCAACCGTAGCATCGCCACCGTTCTTGCCCCGCTGTGGGTACCGGTGTTGGACTCGTGCAGGGCGCACGTTGAACAGCGTGTACAAAATCACGGATTTTGTGCTTCAAAAACGGATCAAAAACGACACAGGCCCACTTTTTGCCGTCCAATCGGTGAGCGAGGGGCGATTTGGCCCCGCCTCCAGAACGATCGATATATGCAAATTTGTGGATCAAAAGCCTTCACGCCCACTTTTTCTCGGGCCAATGGGGAGCGAGGTGAAAGGTCAAAGGGAGGGGTCAAAGGCGAAGCTACGGGGGATAAAAGGACCGTGTTCGTCAGTCAGAGAGTGTGGAAGTCTGGAGCCCGAAGCCTGCAGTAGCTGGAGAAGCTGAAGAGAGTCGAACGAGGAGAGCCCAAAGAAGAGTCCAGGGTGGAGAGTCCAGAGGCGGAGAGGCGGCAGCGGCGAAGGCAGACGAGGGGGTGCTCGCGACGGTGCCGGGAGCTGCACGCCCGAGGAAGGCCGGCAGCGCGACCTGGCCGAGGTGGAGACGCACACCAGGGATAATAAAGATCCTCTATACCCCGAGCATCAGCAACCCCCTCCTGTTTCCCCCCGCGCTGAGATAGTGCGACCAAGTGGGCCCCTTTCCCACCCCCTGCCAGACACTGTCCGCGAGGTCCGCGGAGTGAGGCGCCATCGCCGCTCCGCGTCTCATCACCAGACGGGTAGGCGCGACCCGGTCTCGGCCTCAGGCCCGCCTCATTCTTGGGGGTATTTCTTTTCCTTGGTTTTGGGTATGTGTTGTCGGCGCCGTCTGTGAAGTAGAATTGTATAAGTGTTGCCGTGTGCTCGGTAGTCGGTATTAGCTCTGCACTGTGTTTTCACTTTTATATTTGCTTTTTTGTGTAAATGGAATTGTGTTTTCTTTTTTTTGTGTGCTTTTGGTGGAATTGAAGATGTGTGCTTCCCGTGTGCCGCGAATAAATGTGCTTTATTATTGAACTGTTCTCCCGCTTCGCTTCGTCTTTTTCTCCCATTGAATCCTCATCTTGCTTCACGTAAAGGGTTGGTAGTGGGCTGAATACGCCCGATAATTAATCGAACCGTCGGGGTCGACGATAACACCGCTCGGTTATTCTGATAGTACGGAACGGGTCGCTTAAGTGGCCCGTGTCCGAAGTCGACCTGCGGCGAGGTGCGATCGCCCGGTCTACCCTCCGCGTGGGTACTTAGGTAGGTCGAATTTGGCGAGCAACCCTATCCCACGCGGGGGCTGATTGGCTCGATCGCGGTGAGACCGAAAGGTCCACCCGTGACTGGTTCCCGGCGTTAGTCCGAGAGGGTCACGACTGGATTGTCCGTCCGGTGGGCGACGTGCCGCGATTCGAGTTACGTGGCCGTCAGCACGCCGGCGGGCGCGAATCCGCAACAATATATATATATATATATATATATATATATATATATATATATATATATATATATATATATATATTTTTTTTTTAAACACACTGCAATTACATTTATGGGAATCAAGACTGTGGAGAATAGCACATAAAATTATGAGTACATTTGTAATTCACTACATTCCATTTGCCCTACACCTCCATCAGGATGACCCCCACTCCCCACCAGTTCAGGTAGTTTTGTGTTTCAAGTCACTGACTGAATATTGTCCATTTTCCACGATCAAGGGCGGGGGGGGGGGGGAATTACTGGCTCGAGTCATGTATTGGCAAAGTCTACATTTAAAAAGTTTTGGTTGCATAAAATATAACTGTGTGAGCTGTGGAAACCACAAAATTATACCACAGGTCTGCAGTCACATTCCTACGAAGGTCAAAAGCCAGTCTGTCACAACCTTAAAACAAGTCACAACAGTTCTGACACACACGAGTCTTTTCAACTGAAAAATAACCATGAATGACAAAACTCACCATAGAACTAATGGTGACAGAATGGGAGATCAAGATGACAGGACAGGACAATTACAGGAGTGATTGATTGCTGACACGCAAGCAGATCACACCAACACCATACGAACATGTTTAAAAAAAAAAAAAAAGAAAAAAAAAAGGCACCACAAAGAAAACAAAAACACCGAAATAGAATACATGTGCACAAAATATTGATAACCATTTAAAAATAAAGTCAAGATGAAGTAGCTTTATTGGCTTTTATACAAAATACCTTCAAACAGCCACAATTGCAATCATATTGGTGCCAGCAAACGCGTTGGGGAAAAATATGGGTTTATTTAAACACGTTCCAAATGGAAATTTGAAGACGGTTGTCATCTCGGGAACCCTTCCATACATCGGGAAGACCGCATGGGGGTTGCTGGAACATCGATCTTGTGCACGCATGCTATAAGCCTCACCTGTTCCTTTGGGAACCGCAACATCAAGTAGTGTTGGGCCATAACCTGCCCTGCCACCACCCCCAACAACCTAGCTCTAAAGCTTAATGATATTATTCCTGTGAAGTTGAACACTCAAGACATCTGAAAATATTCAATCAACAAAGATATTGTTGAGAAAAACCCAAATCTCCAGCAACTTACTCTTGTAAAATTCCAAATGATAATTATTTTCGCATCAAGGGTTAATATTTGTTTATTTCAATCCACCAAAGTTCTGTTCAAAAAGGCTGAGAACCAAGCAGGTAGACTTCCATTCTTGCAAAGGTGAATGAATTAAACTAAATGTTAACGAGACTAGTTTCCAAGAGTCAAGGTTTTCCCAGGTGAATAAATCAGGAAGCTGCACAAGAAAGTAAACCTAAAGTCTTGTTTAAATAATAAAAACCAAGTGGTCCAATAACTTGCCTATTTCATGCACTTCCATTCGTACAACAGACAAAGTGTAATTCGAATAACCACAACAGAACAAGATGGTATGAAAGTTACAAAAAACAAAACTACTCCCCAAATAACTAAACAAAATATCAAATAAAGAAAGAAAAATAAATGAAATGGGATATCAGCAGCACAAAGCAGCAATGGAACTAATTTTAATTTGCCATGTAAAAACAAACTACTAAGCACAGTTTTGAGGCCATTTATATCATTGTAGAAAGAGAAACAACAAGGGAGGAAGGAGGGGTACAAATATTGTCCTTCATTGTACATTTCATTATACACAATGGATTACAGATTCGTTTCAACATTTTTTTGAAAGCAATGGACAGAGATGCCTGCACCAGCCACATTCAAACCTTACCAGGAGGGCCATAGCCAGGGGGTTGCCAGCCAGGAGGGCCGGAAGGACCAGAAGGAGGAGGCCCACCCGCCCAACCATTAGCAGCACCGGGAATGGGACGACCACCCCATGGGCTGCCATTGCTTCCTGGCCCCATTGCCTGGCCTCGCTCCCGAGGCTCAGCCCTTTTTACCTCCACCTGTACATACAGGTTCAAGAATCAGTCACCGACACTAGTAAGTCAAGTACTATCTGCTCCAATGTTAGCCCATTCAGTTGAACTTTCTCCATTATGAAAGGTTTAACAGTCAAGCTTAGCTTAGCTTCCAATTAAGGGCTTAGGTACTTAGGTTAAAACTAAAGGGTTACTTACCACCACGCCTTATGCAAAACAGCCAATGAGGATAACCTATTTACACATTAAGAAAAACATGAAAAGCAAAACAGTGCAATAAACAATGGTTCATGCCCAACTGCTTCAAATATTTTGGAGAATTTTACAATGTTCCAACAATCAGGTAATAAATATTGTGAATGCCAAATCAAAGGTGGTCCGTTTTAAGATTAGAAATTACTGCAAAACAATGAGGAAAAGCTAACATTTATACAAGTCATCAACAGCTCGGTACAACTCAATTGCAAGGTCTATTCACATTCCCCAAATAAAAAAGGGCCCCGTTGTCCAACATCAAGAAGCAGCAGCTGGGCATTTCAAGCAAACAAGTCAAACTTTACATTTAACACCATTAAGGAACACTTTACTAAATGTACATTACATTTTTTTAAAATCAATAAAAGGCAGTCACCTTCAGCAAAATTCATGACGAACGGGACAAAACATCCATGACATGTATGAGGTCCCCTTTGAAAAAGGGGCCAAGCACTCAATCATTAACTCATTTACTGAAGGTGACAGGGAACTGGGACCTCCAAAGGAACATGTTTCACTCACTTGAACCAAAAAAAAAATCTAGCAATCACAGTCTCATAAATTATAAACACTTAATTTTGTGTATCCTGCTTGATAAGCCTTTTCCAAAATAGCCAAAACCAGTTCATCTTTTGTTAACTGTGCTTATTTCAAATAAACTAGCACTTAATACTCAAGTAGTTTGACCTTACATTTAATTTAATTTCCTTTCAACTTTTGATCAGAAGCAAAATATTTTAGCAAGGGCCAGACGTTTAAAAAAAATAAATTAAAAAAAAGGTATCAAATTCCATGCCAATATACACTGGCTGGCTTTATCTTGACTTAGCAATTATGCATAGTCAACCAGAGTTTGTTGTTGATGCCAAAACTCAGCAGCAATTTCTGCATTGGAGACAACGAGAGTGAAAGATGAACCAAAGGCACCCACACGGCCAAAGTGGAGACAGGGTAAACGGGGAGTGGGGAGGAGGTAGTGGGATAAAGGGATAAACATAAAAGGGCACAGCTACACACTTTTTGTTCATGATGTCGTGATAATGCATGTTGACCGCCTGGTCCACTGACTGTTCGTCTTCGAAAGAAATAAATCCAAAACCTTGCCAAGGGAAGGGGTTGTAAGGAAGGGGGAAAGGAGCGGAGAAGGGGAAAGCATATGGGATTGGGTGGTAGACGGGGTGTAGGGAATGGAGCCACACACACAGGAGGAACACAGGATGTTAAGGAGGTGGTCGGAGTGGATAGGGGAAAGTGCCCAATGGTGGACATGGGGGAACGGGTGGTCAAACTCAGGAAGGGAAGATGCGTATGTTCATCAAATACCATTGCCGACTAGGCGAAAGAAGCAAACACGGGGCATGATATCAGGCTGCATGTAAACTACTCAATGAACGATATAAAGCAATTACATGGAGATGTTTAGACTATCACTTAACATTGCAGCTAAAGTTCAACTGTACAATACATACAAGTGTGGGTCATGTAAACCCTTATCGATATTGACCAAGTTACAATGTTTTCATTATGTGAGGGATGAACCACTAAAATATGAAATGTTTTCATTATATGAGAGATGAACCACTAAAATATTAAACAATATATAGGGCTAAAAAGTTTTTAAAAATTATATAGATTAATGGAAAACACCTGTCATGAGCATACGGTGCAAATTTGAAAACGAGGGCTCAAAACATTCCACTAAGTCATTAAATCAGGATTGTAGATCCTTGTCATCAAGTCGGCAGACACGAGGCTTTGGACAGAGCACCAGGGACCAGCCAGGCATGTGCGCCAAGCAACCTGTGCAGACATTGCTTAACAGTTACGATTATCTCGGTGGTGTTGGGAAGCCCCAAGTGAGTGCATTTGATCCCGGTTCCTCTTATAAATGCTGATGCACAATGAAACCTATGGGGAAAACATAGCCAAAGAAAACACTTCAACAAAGCAAATGCAGCATAACACTAACAATCTACATTGTACTAACAAACTAACTTTTATTACTTATGTTAAGCAAACAAAACAAAACAATTTTTTTTTTTAATTCGCTTAGCTTAAAAATAAACTATACTTACACCAAGGACCAAAAAGAATTCTAGGTTTACAAATATTTGAAATCATTTGTAGAACTCCCAAAGAGCCAGCCAGCTTGATGAAATTAACATGAGCAACTTTTATATTTAAAAATAAATAATAATTTAAAAAAAATAAAATCTATCCTCAACACATGTGACAAGTAGCCTGACTCTGCACTTACAAATCTTATGAAAATGTGGCTATCACTTATGCGGTAATGTATGTATACATTTATGTACGTTTGAGTGCATGTAGCCGAAATTGCACCCCCTGGTATTGTGTCTGAGGGAGCGAGCGAGCCAGAGAGTGAGTGAGTGAGCGAGCCAGAGAGTGAGTGAGTGAGTGAGCGAGCCAGAGAGTGAGTGAGTGAGTGAGCGAGCCAGAGAGTGAGTGAGTGAGTGAGTGAGCGAGCCAGAGAGTGAGTGAGTGAGTGAGTGAGCGAGCCAGAGAGTGAGTGAGTGAGCGTGTGCGTGTGTGTGTGTGTGTGTGTGTGTGTGTGTGTGTGTGTGTGTGTGTGTGTGTGTGTGTGTGTGTGTGTGTGTGTGTGTGTGTGTGTGTGTGTGTGTGTGTGTGTGTGTGTGTGTGTGTGTGTGTGTGTGTGTGTGTGTGTGTGTGCGCACGAGGGAGCGAGTGAGCCAGTGTGCGAGAGAGCAAGTCGGTGTTCACCCAGGAGTGGATGAGAAACTGAAGCAAGAATTTGATTGTAAAGATAGATGTGAAAACAAATGAATGGAATTTGAAACTAATTAAATAATGCAACAATCATAGAACATTGTTATACAAGCTGTTTGAAAAGAACAGTAATTAAGTGCCTATCTTAGACAGGCTCTTCAGCTACAAACTAAATAAACACTGATGCAATAAGCGACTTGTAAGCTCACCTGAGGAATAGTTGCTTGGATCCCCTCCCCATGGCAAAGAAGCACAACATGCAACTATGCAATGTGCTTGTGCAAAGTGAATGACAAAATACAAATAAAACCTCCCAAAACCCCAGAACAATTTTTTAACCCACCCCCACCGAAATCCAAAAGTTAAAACCCTCCCCCCCTCCCTCCCAAAAAAATCAAAAAGTAATCAACCCCCCCCCCCATATAACCAGGAATATTTGCAAACCATTATACCCATGCAAATTGGGGGGAGCAAACAACAACAAAATAACAAGGGTGATAATAATTCAAAAAGCCAGGTTCAAAATCAAACCAGAGCGCAAAGAAAACAAGCTGAGGTTTGTTGGTTTGAGGTACATCTTCATGATAACAAAAATGGGAGGGGTGGGGGTAGAGGGGGGCAGCTTTCAGAGCAATATGTGGAAGAACCATTTTCGATGTGCTCTTACCTCGTGGTCGCTGCTTCTGCTGGTCATATATCATGACAACTTCAGTAACCTGTGGTACAGGTAGACCACATGTTTTAACTTCAGCTCTGGATCACCGCGCTATCACAAAACATTCTTGATATGGTCTCGTATGAAGGGCAAGGTTTTTTTTTTTGTACACAATGTCGAGGCTCGCGTGAGAGCAAAAAGGCTCGTGAAAGCCCATTAGCACGGCAGGCGCAAGTACAGAAAATAAACAAAATCCAGAGCAGGTCAACGGAACAAACATCTCCACACATGGTTTTAGCCAAAGCCTTGGAAGGTTGCAAACTAGATGAGAAGTGGAACACACCTCAAAGAATTACAAACTTGCTTCAATCAAATTTAATGTATATAAACAACTACACACAATGATGATAAAGAATGCCATTTGAACACTTTAAATATCACAAAGAGGAGGTTGACACTACACTACCAAAATCAGAAAGTTAAGTACGCATGGAAAACAAGCAACCATCGATTTCATTTAATATATCAAATATTATTCACAATGGAGCCGGTCACTCAGCCCGTCAAATTTTGGTAAACACCATGCACCACATTGAAACATTCTATCCTTAAAAAAGTTATTCTGACTCCACATGTCACGAATTTGGGTCTGCCATTCTTTTTTTTTTTTTTTTTTTTTTTTTTTTTTTTTTTTTTTTACATTGGCCAACCAATCTTCCATTTACTGATGACAACGAACAGGTGAGTTGAGGTCGAGATATCAAACCACGCTCTGGCACAATACAGACAAGAGTGATGATGCACACATGAGGTCAGGTATGGGAGCCTGCACCAGAGCAGCGCGTCGCTGCGTCCACTTTGCACCGATACTCCAGGGGCCTCCATCTGGCCATACGCCAAGCAGATGCCTGGCTCATCCCCATCTCCTTGAGATGCCTATCAATCTGCTGCAACCACGAGGAACGTGGTCGGCCCATTGGCCTCCTCCACTCACGAGACTCCCTCGCTGAGAAAATCTGATGAGCAGGATCAGCATCAGGGACATGAATATCACTGCCAAGGGAAGTGAATCTCTCCACGACCTCAACATCCTCATCACAAACAGGCATAGACAGGAGAGCAGCATCCAAGATGTCATTGAAAGCCTGGATTTTAGTTTTGACCCAAGAAACGCATAATCCCAGCAGCTCTGACTCCTCCTTCAGCACCTCGAGAACCCCTAAAAGGATATCCAACGTCTCCGCAAAGATAACTGCATCATCTGCGAAATCAAGTTCAGAGATCTTGACATTCCCAAATGATGCACCGCAGCTTGATCTCTCCGACATCCTCCCGAGAATAGTCCATACAAGTGTTGAAAAGTGTGGGGGCCAGTACACACCCTTGGCGAACTCGAGTAACAACTGGGAAAAAAAAAAGTCAGAAATGGTACCACCACATCTCACAGTATTCTCAGCACCAGAGTATAGTTGAAACATCAGATCAATCAGTTTTGGTGGCACCCCAGGTAGACCAAGAATCCTCCAGAGGGCATCCTGATTCACTGAATCGAGCGCTTTACAGAGATCAACAGAAGCTGCAAGCAGCCCCTGCCGAAACTCTCGTCTGCATACGGTGAGGACCCGAAGAGCAAGGATACGGTCAATCGTTGACCTCTTTGGTGTAAAGTCTGACTGCTCTCGATGCCGGTGCTCAAGCAGATAGTGTCGAACCCTATCAAAAATTATCCGAGCAAAGACCTTGCCCGGTACTGAGAGCAGCGTCACCCCTCGGTAGTTGTTGCAGTCTTGGCGACCACCCTTCCCTTTCCAGAGAGGAACAACAAGGCCCCTCTTCCAGTCAGTTGGGATGATGCCTGTGTTCTAGGCAGAGCATAGAACTGCTTGCAACGACACGAGTGCAACATTTCCACCAGCCTTGAGTTCAGCATGGATGCCACAGATCCCTGGAGCTTCAACCCATTTCAACCGGTTCACCGCAGCCCGTTTCCACAAACAAAGGTGGACCACAGTTGATTGGAGCATCAGCAACAGTGATTGCAACACCCCTGACGTCCAACTCGACAGCTGGTGGATCAGCCTGGTACAATCGCTCAAAGTAACCAGCTCAGCGGGCCTTCCCTTCAGACTCCTCTGTCAAGAGCCTACCACCCTCTGCTCCAACTGCAGTACACCGAGGGATGAGCTTGGATGAACGCAATGCGCGAATTCCCCTGTAAGCAGGACAAGAATCACTTGAACACAGGTGATGCTCTTCCCCGCACAGATTTCTCATAAATCGGCCTCCTTGTCCACCCTTAGCACACATAGTTTGATGCCTCAGCTCTCTGAACAGCTCAGCTCTGCCATTCAGCCTGGCCCTGTGACTCTGGTCAGTGGTATCCAGCGTCCCCGAGAGAAAATTCTTCTTCGCCCTATGGTGCGTTCCAAGACATCCACTGGCAACATCAAGGATGGTGGTCTTGAAGGCACTCCACAACTCTTCAGGACCCAGACCACCCAAATCTCCACTCAGCTTGTTCACAAACTCCTCAGCTGCCCTCTCATCCTTGAGCTGGCCAACATCCAGCCAAGGCTGGGATGGTACCATTCTCCTGGATTTAAAGTGCAACTTAAGAGTTGCTTCAACAGGCCGGTGGTCAGTATTGAGGAACTGAGCACTCCGATAGACGGCAGTTCTGGATCATCCTCCAGCGACCATCAACGAGCACATGGTCAATCTCCTTTGCCACACCGCCAGTGTTGGAATACCAAGCTCATCGCTCATCCAGCGATGAGCTTGTGGGTGCTGAAACCATGAACCGGCCACCCTAAGTCCATGACTTCTTGCAAAGTCAAGGAAATTAGTGCTATTCAGGTTCACAGTTCCAGACCCATGGGGACCAACACACGTCTCATAACCATCACTATCAGTTCCAATCGATGCATTGAAATCCCCCAAGCCTAGAAGAAGTGCATCTCGCCTGAGGTACTGATCAACCAGACTTGAGCGTGGCATAGAATGCATCCTTCACGGTGAGATCACTCGCCTCAGTCGGAGCATAAACAGAGACCAGGGAAATGACACTCAAGGAGAGACCAACACATTAGAGGTTAGGCCTTAGTTATTTTATAACTTGGTTTACGGATCCGCCAATGGTATATTTGCGAAATGAAATATAAATATAAAACACATTTTAGCCTTTTATATTTATACATTTTCCGCCGAAGGTGCAAAAGTTTCAAAACCCGAAATGTAAACGTCGGCATTTATTTTCAAAATACAATTTCGTGCGCGCGCACGCCAAAATGCCGAGTCACCTTGAACCAAACTGCGCAGTCGAGCTGCGCAGTACTCTTCGGTCATGGCATCTGAGCAGTGGCCAGCGTGGTTCAGATAGACTGTGGTTTCTGGGGCGAAAGTGATTGTTAAGAAGTATGTCAGCGGTATAAATGCGAGTGACTGTATTGGTGATTTAATCACACAACATCTTGACGACGAATATTCTGGCCAAACTATTGCATCAATTCAGTGCAGCAGCAGGGATGATTCGCAGGCTACTCTCGATCGTACAGATTTTGTTTCCATCGAAAGTTGTACACCGCTGTTCGTATTGAAAGATTTTGGTGCCAAGTACGTCAAAGTTTCCCTGTGAGATGCTGATATTCAGCCTTCAACGAACAGAAATCAGCCTTCGATGTGCTCATGGGGATTGGGAGACGGTACCATCAGATGCCCACTGAAAAGTAAGAGCTAGTTAAGGCTCTGATTGACCGTTTTGAGCGTGTTGACTCCTAGTAGACACCTTTTTAAAATCATATCCAGCACTATGCACTGGTGTGCACGCACACATCTACGACTTGGACAGTTATCTTCTCAGCATCGTTTTCATTTGTTTGATGATCCAACAGGTTCTATAAGAAAAACATGCCAGACTATATAGTGAAAAACAAGTTTTAATCCTTCTTTATTGTTTTTCACATCAGATGATACAGTGAACATGGGCATCCTGCATTTGAATGGTCTTCCATCTTCAATGTTTTCTTAGATCCTCCTGGTCTGGGATTTATATTTATTTCCCACCCCTCCCCCCTACGCTTGTCTTTTCCATGGAGCATCTGAAAAAAAATCATTAAAATATATAATTTCTAAAAATTGAAATTATATTTATATTTCGACCTACCGACCCTACATTTCAGCTAAAGAATTGCATAAACCAAGTTATAAAATAACTAAGGCCTTATGATAATTAACTTTGTCTTGTTTTTTCATTACAGAGATAAATCCAAAAAAGTTTGGGCAAATTTATTAAATTTGATGGTGCTAAATTTCTCAGTGCAGCTTCAAAGATTCAAGGACAAGAGAATTTAAAGGCCATAAGTATCCCCACATTGTTGGCCGGGGGTTGGCTTCGCTCAATTTCTCACGAACAGGCTGGCCAGGCATGACGTTCAACTCAGGTTAGGGCAGGAATTTGTAATTTGTTCAAGGTACTGGTGATGGCTCGCCTATTCTTCGCGGGAAAAAAAATAATCACCATAGGATATTTAATGTGCATCGACTAATTCTGGCAGACAGGACATCCGGTTTAAACATGCATCCGAGGGACGGCATACACACTGAAGAATCACCCTGCCTGTGAAACAACAGGATGACAGTTGATGTAGTTGGGTTGAGATTCAAACCCAGACTAGACAACTTAGAAGCAAGTACGAGTCAAAGGATAACATTGTTGCAAAGCAAACACCTTGTTAAGTATTTTAAAAAATTTACGCACAGTATTAAATACAATTGATTTGAAGACATTTTGCGAGAAAGCGAATCACATACCACACCAAAGCGTCTGAAATAGTCCCTGAGCTCAGGCTCGCCGCAGTTGTGTGGAATACCTCCAACAAATATTTTCTTGGACTTGCCCCCAGAAGTCGGAGAGGAACCCTGTCTCTGCAAAAACATGGAGGGGGTTTTGTTGCAACTAACACGAATATATATAAAAAAAAATTGATCTGTACTACTTATCAATCCAACCAAGGAATCAAATGTCTCTCAAATAAAGGCAAAAAGAACAACTTGAACATATAGTGTGTGGCTGGGGAAAGCAGGTGTGGAGTCAAGACATAATGAATATAGTGGTCATTGTTGTTATTAAGCAAAAAAACAATGTTGTTATTAAGCTGCAGAGGCTGCCAGAACTACTGAAAACTTCACAACCAAATCTGATACAAACTCGTGTTGAAATATAATGAAGCAAAGTTTTCGCCAAAAACAAAATTCATTTATTTATTTCTGAAGGCATCAGATGCAAGACTCACTGGCTGGTAAGGCATTCCTCCTCCCTGTGGCTTTTCCCACGTCTGTCCCTGTGGAAGAATTAACATCCAAGATGAACACAACTACTGAATGCAAACAAGCCCAAGACAATCACTATACCCAACAGAACACCACAAGAACGTTTTGAACACAGGAATGCACTTCCATAGCTTACCCCCTGTGCCGATTTTGACTGCATCGACCGAGGTGTGCACGGTTTTGGATCAATCTGAAAAAAGAAAAAAGAAAAATGCACATAATTTATTATAAGCGACTTATCCAAGGGCATTTCACCTCTCTTGTGACAAGGTACAAAAGTAACAACAGCATAAATGTGTTTATGATCAGTAGAATACATAATAGAATTTTCCAAAGTTTGAAAAGAGGAAGAAGATGTAGTAGAGGAAGATACAAGCAAGTAGAGTCGTTGAAAAATAAAAATAAAAGGGAGGTTTTTAAGGGGCATCATGAGAGACTCATTCTCACCGTCCGTCCGTCCAGGGTATGAGGCCGGTTGCTCAGCACAGTGCCGATGCAGTTTGGATCATTGAACTTAACAAAGCCAAAACCACGGGACTGGTTTGTGACCTTGTCCTTCATAATCACACAGTCGATCACCTCGCCATACTGTGTAAAGTAGTTCTTCAGACCCTCTGCAATCAGGAAAAACAAGCAGAAAACATTCGAAAACAGGATCAAAAGAGCACAAGCTGATGAAATCAAGAGAATAGAGGCTCCAGACTTAAGTTGTACTGTTATTGCAAAATATTTGCTGTGATAGCTGAGGGTGATACAAAGGTAATGGCAACTTAAATGTCACAGCAGCACACATTAACACTTATGATTGAGCCAGCAATCTGGACCTGCACGGATTGATGAAGCACTTGGCCATTAATGGTTGAATTGAGTGCCATAAAGGACTTGACAAGAGCTGCGGAGATCGTTAGATGCTTTGCAGCGTTAAAAGGTAACAGCAACACAGCACACACTGACGAGACAGGCCATGCTCATTGTATTCAAGAAGAAAGATAAACTGATTGTCATTGGATTCGTACATCTTACCATTTGTGAAAAGTCCAGGTATTCCATAGTGTAATTGCAACAACCCAGCCGGTTGCACAGCAATGTGAGGTACGTGAACACCCTTTATATTTGCCCAATATGAAACTGATGCGATCGAGGCCCATTTACAAAGTTGAGAAATCCAAAGAACAATGCGATTTGAGGGGAGTGGGGAAGAGGACTGTGTGTGACACATTATTACACAATCAAAAGTCAATTTTGCTGGCTGATCATTCTTACTCGAGCAAATTTTGGTACACTAAAGGATAGATGTACTTTGGAAGGAAACATTTTACATCAGGTTGCACATTTACAGAATTTATTGGTTAATTTTTTGATACCATGTCAATCACAAAAATTTATGCTATTATTGGATAGGACTACAAGTACAAAATAAAGCACAACAGATGGCTCAGGAAAAGAAAGGAAGAAAAGGCAACAAACAACCCAGTTTGAAAACCATGCTGGCCCAAACTTCATTTAAATATACAGTAAGTTCACCAACAACATTGTTCACTACATCGCTAACCAATCGCAGAACACTTAAACCTCACGACGTTTCCATACAATGTTGACGGTTCCCGTTGGTGCGCGTTTATTTTTAAGTGAATTTCCAATAAACTGTCTTTATTCACCATCTATCACATGAACCGAGACTCGTTTTTAAAAGTGAAGTGAATTTCCATGAAGCATCAGGAGGTAGAGGAATTGGGGAGATGGATTCTGCCAGATGATCATCCTCCTTGCATGTTTTTTTTTTAATTCTGAGGTGTTTTTAGTGCCAATTATTTTTTTAGATTCGGATGCATTAAATGCTCTTTACATTAATTCAAATGGAAAACTACTGCCAACGTCACTTTTTAGGGACACTGAGGACATCGGCGAAGAAATTGCTGCACTTCAATCATCTGTTTGGAACGTCAGAGCGATCAAATGTCATATTCAATCCTTGGGGTTAACATTGCTTTGTCGAGTTTTGTTTGCTCCTCAAGAAATATCTGCGAGCAAGTGTAAAGTAATTAATCGTGTCACGAGATATCCTTCACTAATGTAATGGATAGACTTGCACGATCAGGAAGAGCTTGCACCCACGTACATGAAATGAACTATAAGGATGGAACCCAGTTGGATCAGAAAAGTTACAAGCCCAAATAGTCCTTAGTTATGAAAGTTCATTGTGCCTGGTTCCATCTCAGGAATACATGGTCGGACTCGAATCAGGATTTAGCTTTTAAAACCGAATAGGAAGACATTTCTGTGGTTACCGGATGGTAAAAGCTTTTGTGGAGCATCTCTGTCCAATTGCATTGTTGGATCATGAAGCTCCTCGTTCGTGTCATTAATAGTAAGAGCAAATAATTAAACAGCACAATACCTTGGGTTGTACTCCAATCCAATCCACCAACGAAAAGTTTGCTGCAGATAAAGAAGAAAAAGAAACACCCATGATCAGCATTCTGTTTTTGGATGTTACAAAAGCACAAGTCAAGCAAAATCTGCACTTTCAATGAGATCGACTTGACTTCAAAACGGATACAAAGTTGAACATATATATATATATATATATATATATATATATATATATATATATATATATATATATATATATATATATATATATATATATATATATATATATAAAAAATATGCCACAGATCCAGGATATGATGACAACAAGCAGGAACTTTTCTGAATATAAATAGTTATGGGCAATAATTACTTTTTCCTCTCCTGAAATGCTCACGTAAAATACACAATTCTCGAAATCGATGTTACTTGGGATATCTGATGAAAGAATCAAACCCATCCCAATACATGATAAATATGCAATGGATGTCATTTTCAAGTTATAACTTATAAGCAATGTTCAATTGTAAAATAGGATGTTTCTATGAACCCAGGTTCATTTTGTTTATCTTTTAATGTGGAACACACGTCTTGCTGCAAAATAATCCTTCATTATTATATTAATACGCTAAGCCATATTTTGTGGACGTATCTCCTCCGAAACTGCTGGAGAGATTGTCACCAGACGGACAGGTTTGGGAATTTTTGGCGATTTTCTAATTTTTACATTCGTTTGCATGGTGACATGCGACGTCACCGCCAAGAGGCGTAATGTAATCGGACATTCGCTGATGTCATTACGTCTGTGGTGGACAGACCGTCACCACTGAGAGGCGTAATGCCACTCCTAGAAAACAGCATCTGCAATGTAAAACCCTCTTTTTGCACATGGTGACTACCTCAGAAGGTGTATTTGACAAAAAAAAAAGTAACAAGAAACATTGTATATAAAGAAATTCGATAAATCACATTGTGAACACTGGATATATTGACGGCCTAACGAACCCTCACTTTAGAAACTTCGCGAGGAGCACGGGTTTGGCTTGTAGTATTTGAATCAGAAATGGCGTATATAAATGACAGTCTAAAGCACAAAGCGTTCATAAACCACATCCACATGCACTCTTCTCCAAGTCGGCTAATCAGGCGTCTGTGTTTTGTTTGTATTAACCCAGCTGCAAACCATCATCCTGGTGTTTGCAGTGTGAAGAATCAATGTGCACGACTGTCCATTGAAATGACACAAGGTTAGAGGAACAGCACACAAATTGATGGGACAACGTTAAACAAGCAGATATTTTTGACAAAGTTAACTGTGGTCACATTGCTCGGCGATGCCATTTTGTCTGAATCTTGCTGTCACTCCACTAACAGAACGCACGGAAAATACAATTGGTCGAAAAGGTGTAAAATTCCGCCCGAGTACAGTAAAGGCCCTGTTATCAGTCACCCACGGGACTTTGCTCCTGCTTGTTAACCAAATATGCAAACAGAAAAAAAAAAAAAGTCAGTTTTTTTGTCCACCCTCCCCCATTTCTCTATATCTCCCAATTTCTCCAACTTTCTATTTCTTCGTCATTCATCTCCCTGACAATTATCTAGCACCTGCTTCATAACAGCACACAAAGCACGCACAGATATTGCCTCAATAGCTCCAACCGCACTGGAGTTGATGTTCATTCTAAAGTGTCAACTTCCACTTTCTCATGTTTATTGGGTTCATCTTATTCAACTCGAGAGTTTTTTTTAACCATTTCTTTATGGTGGACTTGCTGTATTGTTTTTAGCCTCTTCCTCATGAAATGTTATTGTACAAGGTTCAGCTGCATCACTTCCTAGGTGCTGTAAGCTTAATGCCCATCAGAAACTTTCACAAGCATGTCAAGATATTCTTCTCCCCCCCCCCCCCCAAGTTTTCACTTAAATGTTCTCCCCAAGATTTGGGATCATGTGATTGGCCGTTAGGCAGAGAAGGCCAGGTGCGTCATGGCAACGATTTGTTCCTGGATTTCATTTTTGGTACGTTGAACGTCGACTCAGGAAATGTCACATAAGAGTTTTCAAGAGCAAGGAAGTGAATGTCTGACGTTTTGAGAAGCAGAGATTTCCGTGGCACCTTGGATGGTTGTGGATTTACGACGGATGGCTGCCGCTCTTCAACCATGAGGCTGCGGCAGAGAGTTGAGAAAAGGCTCGTTTTCACAGCTGAGGCCGGGTCGTTTTTTTTTTCGTTTGTTCTTTCCCCCTTGTTCTGATGGTGTAATAGTTGGTGAGTCAGCTGTGCGGTCATGTGTAAACAACTTGAGATCCCTCCAATGTGCCGGATAACACAAGTTTTACTGTAATACTCAAATGAAGGTTTTTTGGAAGTGCCAAGGAGGAGGCGATTTGTGTTCCAGTGTTCAAATATCTAATTCAATAAAAAAAAAAAAGATTTTAAAGGTTTGAGAAAAACCATTGAATGGCAAGTTTATCGCCAATGATGCAGCATCTTTCACACTGCCTTGTTTAACATGTTACACGAGTTATTTGTGCCCGTTTGTCCTTTACAATGTCCTCAAAAAGGGTAAGTTTCCTGTTTGGAATGATTTTCAATTTTGTTTCACTGCCAGACAAACAATTGTTTTACCGTGAGCACGCATGTTCACTCAGGCCAAGATTCCTACAATTTGCCAAATTCAAGAGCCAAATAATGTACTGCTAAACTACAGGTTCGTGTTCAGATTCATGTCCTACAATGCTCAAAATATAAAATTCAGTTGAAATAGAGTATTTCCTCAATCATTGGCAGATGCCTGTTAGACAAACGATTGCTTAACCCCACTGTGTGCTGTCCACGTTAGGGTAGTTACAAGTTTCTGCCCCGACTGAATTGCGAAGGCAATGGCAAACCACACCTCGTAAATATTGCCAAGGAAGAGACAGACTACTTTGCTTAAAAAACCGAGCGGTCGCATACAAACAAACGTACGAGCAGAGCTTGAGCATAAAAGACGACCTCCTCGATTTTCTTCACAAATTGCTATTTCAAACATGGTTGCATTTCTGAATGATCAGTATAAGCACAAAGCATCAAAAAGCTTTGATTCAACGTCAAATTTACAAAGTTCAGGTAAAACGGTGAGGGAATAGTCCATCTGATTTCCGGTTATACATGCCTGTACGTGATATAGATATCAAGTGTCTTGTGTGTTTGGTTTCGAAATGTGCATTCCAAAACCATTGGATGGAACGAGGTTATAACTGGTGGTTGTACTCCGAGTGTGCAGAGGTGGATTTTAGAGTGTTAAAAAAAAAACCAAAAAAAAACCCATCATACACGCAGACAGCAAATAGGTAAGGTTTTAATATTGATACAATAGAACAAAGCAGAGATGATGAGCCTGAGAAATAGTGAAGATACTTTCCAAAAACACTCATACTCCCGGAAATGGAGCTGTAAATCATTAGCTCATCGGATCGAGCAATGTGAGAGCGAGTGAGTGACAGTAAACACTTCAGCCACTAGCAGTTGAACCAAACACACAATTTCAATGAAACTTGACGAGCTTCTTATCATTTGCATAGCAGGTCTCTCAATTCATGGAACAACTAATTTTGACATCAACATCGGCCAATAGACCAATTTGAGCCATATGTTCTAAAATGTTCAATTTTCATCCAATTAACTTGAAATTTGAAAAGGATTTACATATCAGGTCACTGAATTCACCCACCTATTATTTTTGAGGTCAACATCGTACCAAAAGGTCAACACAGGCCAAATGCCTAAAATCCTCAATTTTCATTCAAATCGACTTGAAATTTGAAGAGCATTTGCATATCAGGTCGCTGAATTAAACCACCTATTAATTTTGAGGTGAACATAGGCCAAAGGGTCAAAATATAGTTTCGGATCCAGCCCATCAGTGGGATACAAAAGCATGAACTGCTCCACCTGGCATAGGTTTTCGCTCCACTGAGTGCAGTTCTACTTTGCGTTGTTTTGCCAAGTGTCGCTCTACGAGTGATTTTTCATTTGTTTGTTTGTGTGCAGGATATCTCAAAAAGTTGTGGATGGTCAGGATGAAATTTTGTGGACAGGTTGGGGTGTGTGGCAAGAATGAATCGATTCGATTTTGGTGAAGATACGAATCCGGATATGAGAATTATTTAATTTTTTTAAAAGTGATTCTTCACCATTGAGAGATCGGGCCAAAACCGATACAGCGTACTGTTTCGCATGATATTTCAAAAATGTATTGGGCCCCGATATGTTCTCGTGGATCAGGTACGACATGGTGGAGGTATGCAATCTACCGAGTGCCCTTCTAGTTTACAATGAAAAATGCGCTTTTGAGACACAAAGATTCATTTTGGAAGGAACAGAAAACAAAAACAAGAGTGAAAGCCGCACACGAGCGAGAAATCTCCAGAATACAATGCAATGGAAATGTTCCATTTAAAGCAAGTATCACGTCTTGTCGGGAGGCTTCTACGGCATGACCTTGAAATTAATGTCACGTGCCTTACTAAATAAAGAGAGGAAGTTCCAAGGTCATTCCCCAAGGTGTGAACATATTTGTGCAGTTCCAAATGTATTTTATTAAAGCTTCAGGTAACCTTCCTTTCCTGATAAATATTAAACTGTACATCAGTGTTGAACGATTGCCATTTTCGAATTTTGATGACGTCACACTCAATGCATGAAGACTGTTCTGACATCTTGTCGCCCTCTAGAGGATTCCACCCACCCCACTTCAACTCGAGTGACCAAGTGGGCAGACGAAACGACCGAGAGCCATCCCACACGTCCTGAGACTTAATGTGGGGCAAAGCAAGCAATTATTTTCTTAAATACAACAAACACCATGTGGCATTCGGGTTTAACTCGACAGAGTTTCCAGTTGTAATCTCATCACCACAGGTTGAAGTCACAACCACGTTTCAGGATTGTAAACTCAAGTGCGACCAAGTCATTGTGAGAAAACCCACACATAATAAAGCGTGCCTTCAAAATTGGTTCACGAGTGCCAGCCAGAGCGACCACTATATTCATTATGTCTGTGTGTCTGTCTGTCCAGAGCACAACTCCGTGGACTTTGATCCGGTGTTGATGAAACTTCGTTATGCGTTCGATATCAGTCTGGTTGCGTTTTCCTGGATGAGTGCGTGGCTCCGCCCACAATGGGCGGAGCCACACCCAAAAATAATAGCCATTTTATGGGGTAGTCGGATTAAAAATCTATCTTCTCCTAGGGAATTAACTGAATGGAATGGGTTCTTCGGTATTTGAATAGCAAAATGAATTATCTAAAACTTGTTGTTGGTCCGATTTTTCATTTTCCTCCCAAGGTCAAAAACTTAGAAAATTGCGAATTTTGACATAAAAATCATACGACCGCCCAAACTTTGAGAGCAAGGATGACAATATTTTTTATGCATAATCTTGAGGTCATTCCCCACCTAAAGTCTTCAAACCATTTTGCTCCATCTCGAACACCTTGCCCGTGGCGCCCCCTTCAAGGTTGTTTTTACCCAGATTTCATCAAAGTATGGATAATCCGAGGAGTGTGAAATGCCATATAGCCCATACGACGTTATATTGTTCCTGGAATGTTCCAGAGGAAGTTTTGCACCAAAGGTCATAATCCTTGACCTTTGACCCTTAAAGGCCACAAAGGTCAAATTTTCAAAGTTGTGGGTTTCTAACCGGGTTTTCGACCTTCTTCGACGAACTAACTCCAATAAGCTATAGCACGTATCCTGTTTCGTTATTTTAATGTCCACAACATCGTTTTGTGACCTTTAAAGGTTATGCAAAGGTCAAATTTTGAAAGTTGTTGAACGAAACCAGGTTTTTGACATTTTGCAGCGAATAACCTGTTACTCGTACCACATCATGTTGATCATTTTTATAACTTGGTCAAAAATTATCACATTATCTCATCCTTGACTTCTGAAACAATCTACATCATTAAATACCGCTCGTGAACCATCGTCGTGTTCAGAGTTGTTATTTACTTATTTTTTTTTGGGGGGGGGCGTGTGAAAAAAAAAATCAACCACATGGCAAATCTCTTGCATCTTAAACACTAAAAGCAACAAAATCAAGACAAACTTAACTCGAGGTTTTTGTCTTTCTGGACTTTTGACATTCAGCGATTACTCTAAGCTTGTCCATCCGAAAGTAGTACACCGAAATGCAGGAAAATTTGTAAAATTAATCTTTACACGTCGCCAATCACTTACTAATTTTGAAGGGGAGTCGCGCTTTTTCATGGAAGGCCACAGTTGCCGAACACGTGGCGACGATCAGCCCCCAAGGAAAAAAAAATGGCGGTAAAACAAGGGGCCTTCATGATATCAGCATTTTCAACGTAAAATATGGTTTTAAAAAAAAAAAAGGAGAAATAACCTCAAGGAAATCGGGAAAGAAAGCTTTCTTTTTTTTTATTAAAAAAAAATATATATATTAAAAAAATAAAAAATAACGTCACTTGCACTTTCGATCCTCTGCGTAGGAGGGAAAAGGCGACACGTGACGCGAGGCACGAGCTCCACAGATAAAGCCGTGACGCGACATTTTATATTCGCGGTTTTTTAAAATAAAACTCTCACGATCTTGTCGGACAATGTCAAATTGCGATAAAATAATAATAAAAATATAAATCGTTATATATATATATAAAAAAGATATATTTTTTAAATCCTAAAGCAAGTTTTGGGCCTAGTGATGACGGTTGGAAAACGCCTTCGAGTTAGGACGAAGGCCTCATCGCTCACACATCGACATTTTTAGATTTTAACCTCTAGCGGACTTTTGGTAAAAATCGCAAACTCTGTAAACCAATTACGATTCTACTAATAAATAAGCTTGACGTGTTATTCTATCCTTACTTGTGCCGTATACTTACCCAATTTCATCTCCAGCCTGGTTCGCCATGTCGTCCGTACTGCAGCAAGAAAGAAAGAAAGGGGAGAGAGAAAGACTAAACGGGGTTTCCTTGCAGGGGCGTTGGCGGGACGGGGGAAGTGGGCGGAGCTACGTGTTCTGTGGAAACGCACAAATCCGTTCACGATTCCTTTTTATCGTTTCACATCACGCCTTGAAAATGCGATAATACGTGAAAGGAAAAAATAACATCGGCGTTCAGGGACGGAGCGAGTATTAAAAAAATAATAATAAAAAATTTTTTAAGCGGGGTCGTCCATTTTGTGTCGTGTTGAGGTAACGAGGTGGGGAACAAACAAAAGATTATTCCAAGATGGAGAGAAAAGAATCACCGGGAACGAAACGATTTATTTAAGGAAATTATTTTATTACTACATGGCATTGAGCTGTTAGACGTCGGGAGGGTCATTCGCTCCTCCCACCCAATGCCCGGTGAAAGGCAAACTTCATCTTGGGTTAATACACCGCTTATAAAATAAAGGAGCGGAACCTGCGGAACATTCGCGAAATGTTAAATGCGAGTTCAAGTCCTCAACTCACCACCAACCCTTCAAACCATCCATCAGGACCATAGTCTGTACAGAGCGTTGGTGCCTATTGGGCACAATCCTGGACGGGTCACCACTCCGAGACAGGAGTCTTCCTGTACCAGCAAGTTGGGATTCATTTTCCCGACCTCGGAAGGATGACAGGCAGAGTCAACCCCTCCTGGTATTAATTAAACAGCCGAGTGGGATTTTAACTCAGGATCCTTGGATCCCTCAAACCCCAAGTCATCGATCCCTCTCCCAACCCGGTGGCTTCAATCCCCCCCCCCCCCACTCCAAGCCTTCAAACCTCCACCCCACTCCTCACCGTCTCCCACAACACCTCAACCTCCCACATCCACCACAACACCTCAACCTCCCACATCCACCACAACACCTCAACCTCCCACATCCACCACAACACCTCAACCTCCGCCCCCTGCAACACCTCAACCTCCCACATCCACCACAACACCTCAACCTACCCCCCCACACAACACCTCAACCTCCCCCTCCCCACAACATATCAACCTCCCCCTCCCCACCTCAACCTCCCCTACCCCTCCCCACAACACTTCAACCTCCCCCCCAACCGCAACGCATTAACCTACCCCCCACCCCTAACCGCAACACTTCAACCTCCCCCCCCCCCAATTGCAACGCTTCAACTTCCTCCCTCCTCCAACCACAACACCTCAACCTCCTCCTCCCCACAACATATCAATCTCCCCCTCCCCACCTCAACCTCCCCTGCCCCTCCCCACAACACTTCAACCCCCACCCCCAACCGCAACACTTCAACCTCCCCCCCCCCCCAACCGCAACGCTTCAACTTCCTCCCTCCTCCAACCACAACACCTCAATATCCCCCTCCTACCACAACACCTCAACCTTCCCCCTACAATCACAACACCACAATATCCTCCTCCCACCACAACATCTCTACCTCCCCCTCTCAACCCCACCACTTCAACCTCTTCCCTCCCCACCACAACACCTCAACATACCTCTTCCCACAACACCTCAACCCCCCTCCCAACCACAACACCTCAATACCCTCCCTCACCACCAAAAGTCCTCAACCACTCTCCCTCCCAACTCTGTTCTATCTTTTCTCTCTCCCCCTCCCCTGCCAAACTCCAACTTGAAGTAATTGCCAACCCAACTCAACCCAACGATGCCAATCAATATAATCAAAAGTAATTAAACAAAACAACGAGATTAAAATGAGCACAGAAAGGTGGTGGTGTGGGTCCATCTCAGGCTGTTCCCCACAACACAACACAGGCTGTCAAGGTGTTGCCAATCAGGCTCGTGGGGCCGAAAAGAGCGTGAAGGTAACGTCTGCATATCAAATATGGCTTGTTGTTTGAACGGGTTCCTTCTTGTTCAGTCTATCCAAAACATGTGGAACGTTCAGGTTTGGTTTTAGTTGAATAGCCGAGCAACCGAGCTCGATTAGAGCAAATACTTACAAACAATCCTTTCTCGGTCCAGAGATGCATGAGCTTGGAGGGAGGGAGATACACATGTACATATGAAATACAGTCATACAGATGTATCTCCATGGAAACAAGTGATCATCCTCTATGCACCCCGAAGAACATCCACATGACACATGCGAACTACCTGCTCAATCCGTTTGTCGGGCACAAGTTGCTGCCCAGACACCAACTCAGATGTGACCCAGTGTCAAAGTACTGCTTCTTGCTGGTCTTCTCTCAACCATACCCAGCATGGTTGACTCCACAGCACCTGAGAGTGATCCATGTGGGAATAGTTTCTCTCATGCACCACTTCGTTTATCCCATCCTGTTTGCAGTTTTCCCATCCATCCTCGAGAGTCGAGACTCTAGACCGTGGTGCGTTGAATCCCATGGTGAGTGGTTGCGGTCAAGCAACTGGCTTTCTCAACATGGAAGGCTAACCTTACTGAAGGTAACTAGTTCCTTCGTTCCATAATGCTCGAAACAAGTGTGTCCACCCTGAAGAAAACGAGGAAACATAATCTTACAAATCTCAAGGTCGAACTCTCTCTTGTTCTGTCTCTGTCTCTGTCTCTGTCTCTGTCTCTGTCTCTGTCTCTGTCTCTGTCTCTGTCTCTGTCTCTGTCTCTGTCTCTGTCTCTGTCTGTCTCTCTCTCTCTGTCTCTCTCTCTCTCTCTCTCTCTCTCTGTCTCTCTCTCTGTCTCTCTCTCTCTCCAAGCTTCCTCCAACTCACCGTGGCTCCTTGTCTCGTCTGTCTCTGGTGTATTCCCCTTTAATCCCCATCCCACCGAGATGTCATGCCCACCGACGACTGGACGCCGTGTCCTTCTCACCCAAGGAGGTAGAGAAATTTGTCTGGTCTCGACCCTGCTTCGGTAACAGGCTCAGATGGCATCATGCTCTCCTGGATTCTATTCAGCTGTTCTTGCTTCACCTCTATCTGCCCAATTCAGTCTCTCCTTCTCCTTTGGTCAGCGTTACCTCTGTCTGGAAGTCAGCAAACATCACTCCCCTCCACAAGAAAAGTGCAAAAAAAAAAACAGACCCCACCAACTACAGACCAGTTCGTTTGCTTCCAATTACAATCAAATGCTCATGGAATCCATAATTGCTCGAGATGTCAAATCATTCCTAGTTTGAAGTAGCCTGATCTCTGACTATCAGTTTGGATTCCGTCCCGGTCACCCAACTCTGGCCAAGCTGCGGTTCCTTTCTCAGTAATGGTTGGATGCCCTCAATGTCAAACAAGGGGTTATAGGACTGTCTCCCTGGACGTATCTTAGGCATTCGACACCGTCTGGCATACTTCAGGCATCCGCCTTCATTCCTGTGTTTCTGCCTTCCTCCATTCACGCAGTCAAGGTGTCGCCAATCATTGGAACCCTCTCGTCCCATCTCCAAGTGGAGGTTCCCAAATTAGTGTTTTGGGCAGTCTTGTTTCTCATCTACATTAATGACCCCTCCGTTGCTCTAGATTCTAGAAAACCCTCTTCCTTTATATTATGCAGACAACTTCAAATGGTGTTGTACAATACCCCCATCCCTCTGCTATGCACATTTCAACTGCACGTCTCTATTTGCTAATGTAGAGATGATTAGACTGATTGTCCAATAAACTGACCCCTCCCCCCCCCCACACCCGGTATTTACTTTTTCTCCATAACTGCTTCACCAATTGATACGAAACTTTCAACATTGGAAGTCCTTCCCATGTAGAATGTCTAAACAAAGTTACATGATGATTGGATGGAAAATGTGGCCGGCGTTCGAAAAAGTCTGGTTCAATTTAGGTATGGGTTTGCAGGGTGTTTCACGTATTTCAGAAATAAACAGACTCGATGTCGCTTCGCTTGGTCGAATTACTTGGGTTTCGTTGGATCTCATGGATACCGTCTCTGATAAAGTTCAGCAAGCGGAGTTCAGCAAACACCCTGTACAGCAATGTGTCTCCACGTCGCACCCACCGGTGAGTGCCGAGTTGAGAAAAGTCTTTTCACCTCCGACCTAACTCCTCTCCATTATGGAATACCCTCCACTTGCCGAGATGATGACATTCAAAAACCTCGATACCACCAAAGAGAAACTGGAACAGTCCGCTTGACCGGTACGTTACCCACTGACCACACACGTCCATCCCGTTCACCACCGGCATACCGTGGTCACAATGAGTGATGTTTACAGGATGCACTGCAATAACTCACCGAGGTTTCTTCAGCAGCATCTCGCAAACCCACAAACTTCCCCACTTAGGACAAGAGTAGTAGGTTTATGGGAACACCATCACCTCGAAGTTGCACACTATCCCGACTAAGACAAACACCTACACCACCGTACCTTTGTTAGCGCAGGGAAAAAAGCCTGGAACTCCTTATCAAGCGATATTTTGTAGTACCTACACCGTATATAGAAAACAGTGGTTGAGAATGAGGCCACAGCACCACCTTCATAAGCCTGGGGTTTGCTTAATGGTTAAGGTGGTTGGGCTGAGATCTTAGGGTCAATTGAGTTTGGTAGGTTTGCTGAGCCAGGTGGAATAACATCAGGTGGGTTGGCTCAGCCTGTCATCCTTCCGAGGTTGGCAAAATGAGTACCACCTTATTGGGAATGGGGGCACTGCATCAGCGGCACAGACATGCTCCCACCAATGACGTAACCAGCAACCGCAGGCTACATACAAAATAATACGAACAAGAAAAAGAGCAATCGGAGGTTGCAAACCCTCACCAGGACTTTTTTGAGTGGTGTGTTTTTACAGGTTTTAGGGGAAATCCAATATGGCTGCCAAACCATGTGACCAATGACATTATGTGTGTGAACCTTTTGTTCCTCATGGACAGGCGGCAATACGTGTAAAGTTTCACCTCGATCTGTTCAGCCACTTCAGAGAAGATTTTTGAAAGTTTAATCGAAAAAAAAACAACATGGTTGCCAAATCACGTGACCGATGACGTCATTAATTTATTTTCTGTGGACCATTTTATCCCGAGATGACACTCAAAAAATTTTCATACTAATTGGATGTAGCATTGTACATATAAAATTATGACGTTATAAAGAGGGTACCTCCGACGTCATAAAAAAAAAACCACACTTATTCCCGATGAGGATTTGCCGTGTGCCAAGTTTCAATTTTTTGCTTGGTGAGGTTTCAGAGATACAGAGGTCCAAAGTTTTCCCGTTTTTCCAACATGGCTGCCACACCACGTGGCCGATGACGTCATAATTATCATTACAACATTTCACATGAGTCGTCACACCAATGGTGAAAATTTAGTCTCAATCCGACAAGCAGTTGTGGAGAAAAACAAAAGTTCTGTGCGGACAAACAGACAGACAGACAGACAAACAAACAAGCAGTCATAGACTGGTACTTACGAAATCGTCAACTTGACCTCTGACCTTGTCCAATAAAAGCTGTCTCCAGATAAGGTAGCGACGCAAACCAGAAGTTTCTACGATGATTCTGTATCAAACCATCATAAATCGAATGTTTGACCTCACTGTGACCTTGACCTTTAACCGATTTTGACCAAAATCTAATCAGCACTAGCCACCACCCTCCTGAATCACGTGGTGTAATTTGACATTGGTAGCTTCTTCTGTTCTCGAGTTATCGTGCCGACAAACAAACACACACACACACAAACAAACACACAAACAGAGGACGGAAGTCATCAATATACTTACGAAATCTTTAGATTTTGTAAGTAACAAACAAGAAAAAGATGTCGTGCAGAGCACAATACTTGCGAACTCAACCCCCCCACCCTCTCCAAAGGTTGCCATGGATACATCAAATTGTCCATTTCATCAAGATTAAAATTGACAATCTTAATCAAAGCTCAGGTCAATCGGATGAAAATTGATTGTTCTTCAGATTGAAATTGATGATTTTAGAAGTTTGACCTTGAGTTGACCTTTGACCTTAAAATAGTTGCTTTCCAAATTCAGCGATGCACTCTGCAATCGCTGCTTAATGTTCAGGTTAATCAGATGAAAATTGACGATTTTTCAGACGAAATTTGATAATTTTAGAAGTTTGACCTTGAGTTGACCTTTGACCTTTTCACCTCAAAAAGAGTTGGTTTCCCAATCCAGTGAGGAAATATGCAGATCCTGTTCAAATTTTTGCCGACATCAGAAGAATGGCAGGCAGAGTCAACCCCACCTGGTATTAATTCAATAGCCGAGTGGGATTTGAACTCAGGATCCTAGGATCCCAAGCCCACCACCCGAACCATTACGCCAACCCCAGGCATACAGTATATGACATTTCAGTGGGATAGAAAACGTAAAGTGTTAAGCCTAGTGGAGGTATGCGCTCCACTGAGTGCCGTTCTAGTTATTATCTCTCTATCGAGTGCAGCCTGTGGCTGCTGGTTGCATCATTGGTTGGGACGCGGCTATGCCGCTGATGCAGTGTCCCCCTTACCAGTACACTGGTGCTCATTTTGCCGACCTTGGAAGGATGACAGGCTGAGTCAACCTCCTGGTGTATTTTAATTCAGCAGCTAACGGGGCTTGAACTCAGGACCTGAGGATCCCAAGCCACCACCCCAACCACGAAGCCAACACCAGGCGTTCTAGTTATTATTATACAAGGATACAAGGAAATCTCACACAGGTGGAGACCATTCAGCCCATCATGCCTGCACGAACACCATCCTAATTGATCTACACAAGATCCAAGGAAGAAAAAGCAAATAAAAAAATTTATTTATTTACGTATTTATTTATTACTTACGAAATCTTTAGATTTTGTAAGAATATTGATGACTTCCGTCATCTGTTTGTTTGTTTGTTTGTGTGTGTGTGTGTGTGTGTGTGTGTGTGTGTGTGTGTGTGTGTGTGTGTGTGTGTGTGTGTGTTTGTGTGTGTGTGTTTGTGTGTGTGTGTTTGTGTGTGTGTTTGTTTGTTTGTAGGCACGATAACTCGAGAACGGAAGAAGCTACCAATGTCAAATTACACCACGTGATTCAGGAGGGCCATGGCTTGTGCTGATTAGATTTTGCTCAAAATCGGTCAAAGGTCAAGGTCACAGTGAGGTCAAACATTCGATTTTTGATGGTTTGGTACAGAATCATCGCAGAAACTTCTGGTTTGCGTCGCTACCTTCTCTCGAGACAGCTTTTATTAGACAAGGTCAGAGGTCAAGTTGACGATTTCGTAAGTACCAGTCTATGACTGCTTGTTTATTTATTTTTGTTTCTTCTATCCCCTCAGGGGAGGGGGCATGGGCTTGGTTAATAAAAACATACATCAACAACCACACAACACCCCTTGACGAGACCCCTACCGATAGCACTTCGTGCACATGCACACAATCACCCATCAATGCTCAAACTACCTAAAAGTCCTGTCAACATCCCCATACCCCTCTATCTCCACAACTTCTAGGTACCCATCTAATTCTAATTTAAACTTATATACTGTTTCTGCTGCCACTACCTTTCCAGGGAGGCCATTCCATGCATCAACTCCTCTCTGAGTAAAAGTCCCCTACCTTACTACAGTCTTAACTCTACTCTTCTTTACTCTCAAGTTGTGGCCCCTGGTCCTATCCACTGTCTACTCTGTTGAACAATTTATCTGCACTTATTTTATCAATACCTTTCATATCTTAAACATCTCTATTATATCACCTCGTAACCACCTCCTTTCCAGTGTATAAAGCCCTGTCTCCTTCAGCCGCTCCTCATAGCTGAGCCGAGCTCGGCCTGGAATCAATGTAGTAGCCATACGTTGAACCCTCTCGATGGCATCTATATCCTTCCGGAACTCTGGTGACCAGAAGTGCACACAATATTCTCGATGTGATGTTAATATTCACTGTTAATATTCCACAGTATTCTAGATGTCAATATTCTCGATTCTAGATTATTTAATAATGTTAATATTCATATTAATAGTTAAACAATATTCTAGATGTTAATATTCGAGATTATCCCGGTGTTTCACAGTTAGGGTGATTCATGAATGTGTGTACCGCGTCAGATGGATGTTCAACCGGGTGTCCCATCTGCCGGCATTAGCTGGTGGACGTTAAAGATCTCACGGTGTCCTTCACAAAGAATAGGTGAGCTATCACCGGCATCCTGAATAAATTCCAAATTCTTGCCCTGACTTCCCGAGCTAAGAAAATGTTTCAGCAGAACCATCTCTCTGTATCGTGAATGGTACATCGTCCACTTCCTTATTTAATCGGGTTATAGCAGAATTCCTTCAAGGTGGGCACAGAGCATCCAACGTTTACCCAATTTGATTTACTAGTACGTGCCCGTACGTGCAAAAAAAAAAAACAAAAAAAAAAAAAAAAAAACGTTCAAACCACGAGCCAGAAACAAACACAGAGGCCGTTCCTTCGCTCTCGCGTGCCTGTACGTGCGTGGCCGTACGTGCGTGGCCATACGTGCAAACCAAAAAAAAAAATTCCTTTCAAACCGCGAGCCAGAAACAAACACACAGGCCGTTCCTTCGCTCTCGTGTGCCCGTACGTGCAACCACACCCCCACCCCCCCCCCCAAAAAAAACTTTCAAACCACACAGGCCGTGCCTTCGCTCTCATAAACGATGACTGGATTGGGGCATTGTGTTTATCTATAAATGTGCATAAGAAATCGAGAAATTATTACAATACAGTAAGTCATCACTATCAGGAAGTGGTGCGTGCCCGTACGGAATGTTCACATGCATTCCACGAATTATCGCTTGTATTGAAGTAACAACTCATGTGATACACACACAGAGTTTATTAAAATCCAAATTAAAATCAAGTTTACCTCCCTGTCTTTGCTTGCCATGACATTCGCTGCCATTGACCATTGCCACTCCTACGCCACGGTAACTAAGGCACTGAACCCCATCGTAACCGGCATGGCCCGTGACGTCATCGTCGGCCGGCCGCGCACCGGCCTACGCAGCAACATGTCCTTTCATTGGTTGGTAAATAAATGGCCATAACTTGGGAAGCACTTGTCCGATTAATATCAAACCTTAAAAAGGCAAATACTCAGGTCCCCAGCAATATACCAGGCGAGTTTCAATTAGATCGGACCAGTGGTTGTCGAGAAACTGCGGACACACACACACACACACACACACACACACACACACACACACACACACACACACACACACACACACACACACACACACACACACACACACACACACACACACACCTGGAATTATAGATGGATGAAACACATTTCGTGTCATGTGAGACGGAGTTGGTCAGTGTATGCCATCCTACAACACGTAATGTTCCAACTGTTGTACGTATTGGAAAAAATACAAAGTGTTCTATTTCATTTTGAGATTTCCATGCTTTGGGCGATGGTAAACCATTAGTTAGCATTCCCAGGCTGATGTTCCCATCTGAACCCCAGGCTGATGATGTTGGTAATCCCACCTTTTCGCTAACAATTACTGAATAGCACATTGGAATTTAAAATTGTGGAACTAAATGCTCTTGGCAATGCTAACTTGTCAACGCGATATTTGCGCAGGTTCCTCAAGCGTGTGGTGTGTTTTGGAAACATGACGAAACTCAATAAAAACGGTGCAATTAAAAATTACATTGTTTTTTTTTTATTTTATGACCTCATTTGTACATTCAATATGCACAGAACTCAAGATATTCTCGAAAATAAGTTCACAAGTAAAATTGCCAGTGCCATGCTTCCAAGGGAACTAGCTCAGTATCTGTCGTGACGGCCCAAGTAGGAAAGGCCTGGACCTGAAGCGTCGAGTCGACAAGCTCGTCCTCTTTACAAGTTAACAGCAACACCTTCAAAGTTCCTCAGCCAGCTCCCAGTGCCTCAGTCTTTTAGGATGAGAACACACTTCATTTCAATCTTCAGGACGTATTTCCTCGTTCCTCTGCCAACACAGCACAGCACGAATGCACACAACTAAACCATAAGAAACATTGTCTTTGTTTCATACTTTGTTTAGTGCGAGTCTTTGTCCCAAGCCTCGTCCTGGTGGAGGTGTTGCTCTCTTCATCAAAGACTCTATTCCTCACTCTCCCTGCACTGCTCTCACTCCCCCACACCCCCAGGAATACCTCTGGCTTCGGCTTCCCCTCCACTCCCACCTCATGTTTATATGTGTACTGTACCGTCCACCGAACAGTGATGACTCCATCTACACCTCACTCTCCGAAAACATGGACCATCTTCTATCTTCTCATCCAAACTCTCTCTTCCTCTTATGTGGCGACTTCAATTGTCATCACGCCAGTTGGCTAGGTGTGGGTACCTCTCTCACCTGCCATGGGACATCAGCAAAAGCTTTCTGTGACTCATTGGGACTGACTCAATCGGTCAACTTCCCGACCCGGATCTCAACCAATGGTACTCCATCTCTTCTGGATCTGATTTTGACAAATTTCCCTGACAATATCTGCTGCTCTTCCTTCGCTCCAATTGGTTCTTCTGACCACGTCCTTGTTAAAGTGGACATCTCTCTGGCTGTTATCAGAGAACCACCTCACCGCCGTCGAGTCTGGCATTTCACTCAAGCCGACTGGCAGGGTCTCCGAGCAGCCATCAAACTTACAGACTGGTCTCCTATCACTACTTTCTCAAACATCAACTCATCCTGGGAATTCTTTCAAAGAAACTTGCTCTCCCTCATGCACAGATTTATCCCCTCTCGTGTTCAGTTGTCTTACCCTTCCTCCCGCCCTTGGTTTACTGAAGCTTGTGGCGAGGCAGTTGTCCTGAAACAACTTGCCTTTGCCTCATGGAAAGCAAACCCAACTGAGGGCAATCTCAGTTCTTTCCACAAAGCTCGGAACAAGTGTGTAGCTACCCTCAGGAGAGCCAGAAAACAACATCTTTCTCATCTCAAGTCTGAACTCTCAAACCTCTCTCCCTCCTCAAAATCCTGGTGGCGTTTAATCAAATCTGTTTCTGGTGTATGTTCCCCCTCCATCCCCTCCCTTACCTCAAATGGCCGCACTGCTGATTCCACACGTGATAAAGCTGAATGTCTAAACTCGGTGTTTGCAGCTAAATCTTGTGTCCCAAACCCATCACTATCTCTACCCACTTTACCCAGTCGCACCCAACTGTCCCTGGACTCTGTATCCTTTTCTCCTGACAAGGTGGAGAGCTTGCTTTCAAACCTCGAGTCAGATTCTGCAACCGGTCCAGACGGCATCAGCCCACGTGTCCTCAAAGCCTGCTCTTCTGCTCTTGCTCACCCTCTCTCTGTTCTATTCACCCTCTCATTTTCCCAAGGTCATCTGCCATCTGCTTGGAAATCTGCTAACATCACTGCCCTGCATAAAAAGGTGCAAAAACAGATCCCTGTAACTATAGACCAATCAGCCTTCTCCCAATCATCAGCAAGGTTATGGAATCCATCATCGCTTCAGACATGAAATCCTTCCTCTTCTCCAATGGCTTGATTTCCAATCATCAATTTGGTTTCAGACCAGGTCACTCTACCCTAGATATGCTGCTACTGCTCTCCCATCAATGGATGGAGGTCCTCAATGCCAGACAGGAAATCCGAGCCGTATCCCTGGACATATCACGTGCTTTTGACACAGTCTGGCACCCTGCCCTACTCACCAAACTCTCTTCCCATGGTATTCAAGGCCATCTCCACTCATGGCTCGCAGACTTCCTCTCCTGTCGCAGTCAACGTGTGGCCCTAAATGGAGTTCTTTCATCCCCTCTTCCTGTGCAGGCTGGAGTTCCTCAAGGTAGCGTTCTGGGCCCTGTTCTTTTTCTGGTTTTCATCAATGATCTCTCGGACTCTCTGGAAAATCCTCTATTTCTCTTTGCCGATGACTCCACCCTCTGCCGTACCATCTGTCATCCCTCAGACCGGCAAGCAGCAGCTTCTTCGCTCACTGCAGATCTGGATAAAATCACAAACTGGTCCAACACGTGGAACATGTCTTTCAATCCAGACAAATCTCACACTCTCACTATGTCTCTTCGAAAGGACCGTTTACAAAACCCCCCATCCACTTTCTCAACAATCCTCTGGAAGAAGTCTTTTCTTTCAAGCTTCTGGGTCTCACTATCTGCCATGACCTTTCCTGGGAAAGTCACATTTCCAACCTTGCCTCAAAAGCCAGTCGCCGACTGGGAATCCTCCGTCGTGCAAAGTCCTTCCTCGGCCCTCTTGAGCTCCTGACCACTTACAAAGCTTTTGTCCGTAGCCTGATGGAGTACTGCTCTCCCCTCTGGGCTGGTGCTCCTGCCTCCCACCTTTCTCGACTTCACGCTGTCGAAACCAGGGCTTTTAAGATCATTGGCATCTCCCGCAATGAAGCTGAGTCTTTGGGCCTCTCACTCAATCACCGCAGGTTGGTCGGTGGTCTTTCTGTCTTCTACCGACTCCTCTCCAGCCTTGCCCCCCTGCCCTCTCTGTGATTTGTCCCAACCACATTTCCACAGGGCGCTCAAGGTCCGCCAACAACCCCCTTCTGGTAAAACTACCAAAATCACGAATCACTGCTCATCTTCACTCTTTCATTCCTCTTTTTTCCCGCCTTTGGAATAAACTTCCTCACTCTATTCTTTCCCATTCTTCCCTCCAGGCTTTCAAAACAGCTGTTCACCACCACCTCTTATCTTCCCCCATCCAAATCCTCGATCTTTTCTACCCCCGATAATCCACCCAAGCCCACTTCCTTCAATTCTCCTGCTTTCCTTCCTGAAAGTCCCTTTAATGTCCATCTTCCCCTCGCCATGTTCCCCGTCCCATCCCCATCCCTCCCCCTTCCACAGTTCACCTGTGTCTGTTCCCCAATGTTTTGTCCCTTCCACTCCCGCCCCTCTTGTCTCATGCCTCCTTGCTGTGAGTTGTGTGTTAGCTCTCATACGAGCCTCGACCAAGGTATACAAAAAAAAAAAAAAAAAAAAAAAAGCACATTTCACCATTAGTTGCTATCATTAAGACATGTACAAAATAGCAATTGAAATGTTGAGCAAAACAGTTTATTAGACAACACACCGACTCACCGAGTGTTGCCACATGTGCCACCGTGCCAGAATTCATCGGTGGCACCAGGCTTGATGGCTGGGGTCCAATAATCACAGCCAGTGGCTCCACCAAATGGCACTGTGAACTAAACCAGCAAGTCGTAGGGTTATGTAGGTGATGCGGTTTTGGTGTAAAATCATTCCAATTCAAGAGCGAGTGAGTGTAGATGTCCTTAGTGCGTACTTGTAAACGTCCGTGAGCACAGACCGTGCACCGTCTGATGTAGCAGAGCGTCGTCGATGACGATGCGTATTTGGTGAGTGCGAAAGGCAGAGTTTCACAGGGTCACCCTTCGTTCTGCACGCACACATAATAAATGAATTATAATTGTACTTTTGTAGACATCTACAGTAAAACAAACAAACAAAAAAAAACCTGAAAGCTTTTGTTGGCATGTTCCTGTGATTGGCCATCAACAAAACTTCTCAGGAAATACATCAGAACTCACTCCACTAGAGTGTATGGGATTTCCTTGAGTTGTTCGTCCGTAAAACCAATGGGGTCGACAAGTTCCCACCTGGAAATGCACACCACACAGGCATTTTCATCTCAAACTTGCCATCAAGTAAAAATTTCAATAACGCGTCCCGACTTGTACCGTCCAAGGAAATTTCATACAAGGGTACAAGAGAAGGGCATTTGGATAATCATGTTTGTGCCGTGTCCATCGCAGCACTTCCGCTCTGTAGGTAGTGCTAATTATACTGTTCACCTTCAGCAGGGAATTTGGCGAGGAACACACAATGGCTTCGTCTTTTTGAATTTCTCAACATCCCCATCCAAAGTCTGGACAGCACAGCTGGTTGTACTTCTCATGCTTTCAGACAGTGTGTTCAAAATGCAGAATTCCCTGTGTTCACAGAATAGCAGTTCTTCTTTGGGGTGATATATCTTTTCGGTGTGGAGGGATTCTTTTTATGTGTGGAGGGATTATTTTTGGATACTTTGTCGAGGCTCGTATAAGAGCTAACACACAGAACATATAACAAAGGGACCAGGAGATAAAAGGGGGTGATGGAGGGAAGCGCAACAACAGGAAGGAACAGGGACATCAGGAGATCTGTGGAAGAGAGAGGGATGGGGTGGGGTAAACACGGGATAAACAAGATGGACACGACAAAGACTTTCAGGAAGCAAAATAACCAATTTGAAGGAGGTAGGTTTGGGGTGGGCCAAAGGGGGCAGAAAAGACCATAACCCAGACGGGGGAAGACACGAGATGGCGGCGAACAGCTGCCTCAAAGACCCGGAGGGAAGAGCGGAACCGAAAAGAGTGCGGGAGCCCGCTCCAGAGGCAGGAATACACTTGTTCCAGTACTTGATGGGGTGTGGCGCTAGATACACACTTGTTCCGAGCTTTGTGAAAAGAACTGAGATTGCCCTCAGTTGGGTTTGCTTTCCATGAGGCAAAGGCAAGTTGTTTCAGGACAACTGCCTCGCCACAAGCTTCAGTAAACCAAGGGCGGGAGGAAGGGTAGGACAACTGAACACGAGAGGGGATAAATCTGTGTATGAGGGAGAGCAAGTTTCTTTGAAAGAATTCCCAGGATGAGTTGATGTTTGAGAAAGTAGTGATAGGAGACCAGTCTGTAAGTTTGATGGCTGCTCGGAGACCCTGCCAGTCGGCTTGAGTGAAATGCCAGACTCGACGGCGGTGAGGTGGTTCTCTGATAACAGCCAGAGAGATGTCCACTTTAACAAGGACGTGGTCAGAAGAACCAATTGGAGCGAAGGAAGAGCAGCAGATATTGTCAGGGAAATTTGTCAAAATCAGATCCAGAAGAGATGGAGTACCATTGGTTGAGATCCGGGTCGGGAAGTTGACCGATTGAGTCAGTCCCAATGAGTCGCAGAAAGCTTTTGCTGAGGTGCCATGGCAGGTGAGAGAGGTACCCAGACCTAGCCAACTGGCGTGATGACAATTGAAGTCACCACATAAGAGGAAGAGAGAGTTTGGATGAGAAGATAGAAGATGGTCCATGTTTTCGGATAGTGAGGTGTAGATGGAGTCATCACTGTTCGGTGGACGGTACAGTACACATATAAACATGAGGTGGGAGTGGAGGGGAAGCCGAAGCCAGAGGTATTCCTGGGGGTGTGGGGGAGTGAGAGCAGTGCAGGGAGAGTGAGGAATAGAGTCTTTGATGAAGAGAGCAACACCTCCACCAGGACGAGGCTCAGGTCTGTCATACCGTAAGAGGGAGTAACCGGGGAGAGATACTTGGGAGTCAGACACGTCTTGGGAGAGGAAAGTTTCTATTAGGCAGATAATGTCTGGTTTGTCAGTGGCAACCTGTATGGAAAGATCTGAAAGGTTTGAGCGAAGGCCCCGGATATTTGAGGTCCACACTTTTAATGAAGAGGTAGGGGAGGAGGCTTTGGGTGCAGGAGGTGGAGGGAGAGGGGGGGTAGGACAAGGGACAGGGGGGGGGGAGGTAAGGAGGGTTGTTGAAAGAGTGTGGGGTATTGCAGAATAGGGAGGGGAGGGGGCAGAATGAGGAGGAGAAAAGGCTCTGTGGTGCTGGGGGAGAGGGGGGACAAGAGACAAGGAAGAAGGCAGTTGAGGATTTGAGGAGGTGGAGTGAAGAGATGGAGGTGAGAGGGCAATGGAGGGAGGCAGGTTGGTGGATGAGAGGGGGGCAACTTAGAGATGGAAGAGTGAGGGGGATGAAAGGTGCCAGAAAGGTGAGGGGGGAATTTTTGAGAGAGGTGAGAGGGAGGCTTGGAGGGAGAAGAGTGGGATGGTTGCTTTGAGAGTGAGAGTGAGGGGTGAGGGGGGTGAGTTGGCACTGAAGTTGGAAAAAAGAATGGTTGATGGAAAGCGAGCATCCATGGCAAACTGTGGTTTTTAAAAGTTTTAGGTCAGAGATGCGATTTAACACAATTCTTGATGGATGCAATGAAGGCGAATTCAGAGAATGGAGAGAAGAAGCGCTGTAATAGTTGGATTTTTTAGGCAAGGAATGAAGGAAAGGTCGAAATGAGAGCAGTCTGTTAAAATAGCAGAAGAGTAGTGCATTGTGAAACAGTAAAGAGTACCACATGTGTGAGAGAGGAAGATGAAGCATTATAAGATCGTTTTTGTTGTTCATATTAATGTATGAGAGAGTTCAACAGATTAGGTCATGGAAGTGTAAAAAAAAAAAAATCGAGGAAGAAGACGAGGAGGAAGTGAAGAGGAAGAAGAAGAAGCAGAATCGGGAGAAGGTGAGCGTGTTGTTGTTGTTGTTGGGTATATATATATATATTTTTTATTTTATTTTATTTTTTGAGATAAGAAAGAGATTAGTTGGGAGAATGCGGGATGTTTGGAAAGTGGGGAGGATGAAAATTGAAGGTAATGGGGAGGATAGAAATTGAAGGTAATGGGGAGAAAAAACAAACAAACCAAAAAAAAAAAAACGATCGAACACCGAGTGGAACCGGTAGGCCTCAAGCCTAGGCCTAGGCCTCAAACACCAGGTAAGAACGTCGACAAAAATACTCACAAAATAGCACGATTTTTGAAACAAAACCGAACTAGTAGGTGTAACATGTAGGTGAGAAAATTAAACAGTTAAAATGGGACAAATAACAACCGGAAACTTAACTTTGAGAACGTCAGCAGGGAGCCCAGAAGGAGACCTCTCGCCGCTCCAAAACTGGAACCGGAAGTGTCGACCAAGGCTCTGAGACAGAGACTTAATTCCTTTGGTACCAGGTCTCTTCGGAGAATCCTTGGCTATCGCTGGTCGGATTTTGTGTCCAACGAGCGGTTGCTGAGAGAGACTCGGATGAGATTTGTTACCTGCATATTCCGTGAGCGTCAGTTGCGGCTGTATGGACATGTGGCTCGTTTTCCTGACGCTGATCCTGCTCACGAGATTCTCTCAGTGAGGGAGTCTCATGAGTGGAGGAGGCCAGTGGGTCGACCACGTGCCTCGTGGTTGCAGCAAGTTGAGCATCATCTCAAGGAGATGGGGATGGGCCTGGCATCTGCCTGGGGGATGGCCAGACGGAGGCCCCTGGAGTACCGGCGGAAAGTGGACGCAGCGACGCGCTGTTCTGGCACATGCTCCCATACCTGACCTGACCTGTATGTCGTGAGAGTCGATGTGATATTATCGATGCGTTTCACCACCTCAAGGTGATCGTTTCTAAAATGTTGGAGTATTAATGGTTATTAAGTTGTCATTTTCATGGAACAAAACTCAAAATGGAGAAAGCTTCCTTGAAATGATTTGAGGACCATGTGACCGAGAACATGACGCTCACGCCAACAGTAAAACCATGTCCTTATAAACGTCGATACAATCACTTTCATACATACATATATACTTGGGAAAATGGCCTTGTAGTGTATTCTGGAGATATTAAAAATAAACAAAAGAAAACCTTGTCATAAGATCACGTGACCAAAACAAATGATGAACATACTCGATGTGCTTCCATAGTTTGTGGCGTGCTTGCTTATCTGGGCTGCGCCTGTAAAAGCACACAAAGAGGGTTTCTTTGGAAAAGTTAATGATGCAAGCTCTTTCAAAAGTGGTGAATCGGTTCAAAATTACTTTTGAATGATGAGCAAGAATGCAATGGGACATGGCGCTAGTGGAAGAGGCTTACGAGCGTGATCGCTGGCGCGAGTGGCGGTACGCACGATCGGCTTGGTTGCGCTCCTGCTGGTGCTGCAGTCCAGCCTCCCACTGTGTCGCCGAGTCCACCATGTGGTTTACTTGGGAGCTATGGGAAGGAAGCGGTGAGAGATTCCTGTATCTTAGAACTTAAAATCGATTCAGAGGAATCATCCGTTGCAACTCAATTGTAAAGTTTTGTTCCTGTGAAAGGCTAAGTTTACCGAAATCATTTCAAACGATCATTGAAGAGCACAAAGTGATGTGAGAATGTTAAAAGTTTCATGTTAAACTGGAGTTTGCACACATGCTTCATGTCACCTTAAACATACATCCAAATGTAATATAGCTAGCTCACCGATACTGCTCACACAGACTGTACACTGTTGTTTCGGTCTGGGAAACCTCCATCGTTTGTTCGATTTGACACGGAACGATGCCGGGAGTAGGGTATTAAACAGGTAACTGGTGATGGATTGCATATTTACCTTTGACATGGAAGGGGGAAAAATGGATTTAAAAAAAAAAATTCTTCTTTTAAATTCTGGCAGGCTTATTGTAGCTAAGTGCATGTGCAAGTACCATGTCACGTGACACGACATTTGGCACGGAATAATGAAACGAACCGTTCGACCGGACGCACAAGAAAGAAAATGTCGCCTACCGGCCCCGACATCGGCGTTCCTTGCACGAAACTTCGGATTCGTTTCCACTCTCGCTCGTTTGGCTTACTCGTGAACGTGACCTGCACAGCACCACAAATAGTCATTCAAATCTCCAAGCAACAAAACATTTTGGTAGAACACATAAATCTGTTACATTTACTGGTGGATCATAATCTTCTTCTGCTTCTTACTCCTTTTCCATGCCTTTACAAGAGGTGAGGTCCAACAGCACCAAGCTTCTGCCCTGCCTTGCCCACTATACTCCTCCACTTCCCCCTGTCCTCAACCAACTCTCTCCACTCTTCAAACACCCCAACCTTATTTATATCCCTCCTCACACAATGTTCCCATCTCAAACACGGTCGACCCCTTCTCCTCCTCCCTCACCGCCTCAATCTATGCGCTCTCTTTGACAATCCCTCTTCCCCCATCCACACCACGTGTTCAGCCCATTTTTACCAATCTCCCCATCAAGCTCATCTGCACACCAATCTCCTCCGTCAGTTTATTCATCTTCCTTCTATCCACCCTCAACACTCTCACAATCCTGCTGACCCAGTTGTTCTCACAGACCTGCAACCTCTGTTGTTGCCTCCCTGTCAGTGACACCGTTTAGAGACCATAAAGGTGGGCCGGCGTCACACAAAGACACGAAAACAGCCTTTAGTTCCAAATTAATTTAATTATTGACTTGCCTTGAGCAAATGCATATGTGAGTGGGATTTCATTACGAAACTTGTCTGCTGATTGCATAGTCATTGAGGTGCAACTATGAGAAATTTAAAACTCGACTAAGATAACAGCATGTAATGCTCTCTTTTGCCAAAAGGCGTTGTGGGTTGCTTCTTCCAATCAAGTTCAATGTAGCAAAAGGGTGGTGGGTTTTCTGATGTCATCTACACCATACCTTAATGGCCAACGGCACCGGGTCGGCCCGCCCTGAAGCTGCGTTTACATCTGCAGTGATGAGCAGGCAGTTCAACGGCAAGATTTACACGTTCAAACAACCCAGGTCAGGTCAAAGGTTTAAATAGTCAGAAGCTGGGCTTTGGAGATGACGTCATCACATGAGATGGCCTCTGCTGTAATCGTCTTATTTCATTAATTTTTTGCATGATGTCCTCCTCCTATTAAACTACTGCACATCAAGTAATTGTAAACAAGGAAGGTATGATCAACTTAAAGCACAGAATTGTAGGAAAAAGGGGAATGCATCAAATTATGTGATGCAACACACAAAAGTAAGCACCATCTCGAGTGCGAATGCAAATCAGACGAGAAAGAACTTCACCCTCCGCTCGCTCTACCCGGTGCCATTGACGTATGGATCTATGAAGTGTAAGAGCCTCTTGTCTGTTCGTCGTACCTGCGCTTTCGATGTCGCCCTGGCTCCGAATCACCGCTTCGGCCCCCAACCGATCGCCTGCACAGCATTGAGATGAGGTGAGGTGCAGCTCACTCAGTTCTAGACCAGGTAAGGAAGAATGAAAAGGTATACAAACGGAGGGATAAAAGAATAAAGAAAGAAAAAAAAAAACATATAGAAAATAACAACACGAGCGGTTTTCTCTTGCCTATGATGATCTTGTCGACAAGGTTCGGCCCCACTTCCAGGAGGAGGGCGAGATTGCTGCCGTGGGAATTTCGGTGACTTGCCACGGGAACCGAATAAGCCACTGAATGAGACAAAGGAAAATAAGCAGTGAGTTGCTCTCCACTCAAAAAGGGGAAAAAAAAAAATAATATACAGTATATATAGATACGAGTAAAAGCGATCCAATTTCACTGTGAATCATTTCCGTCACACGGTACCGTTTGCTGGCACAACATATATTGTCATGATTACATGTACAGAAATGTCTTGGTTTATGAACAACATGCGTTCCTGAAAACAAGTTCTAAAATCGAAAGTTCGGAAATTGCGAGATATTTTCCAATAGATATAATGAGATAGTGGGGGGATGTGTTCCCCCCATAAAAAAATTTCCACCCCAAAATTCAATAATAATGGAGAAAGTATTGTTAAAAGGTGCAGTAATAATAGTGAGAATAAGTAACACGAATGTCACTTTCAAGCAATGCAAGCTATCCATCCATCCATTGGGAACATACTCTCTCTGTGCAGAGTGTCTGTGCTGCCGATGCAGTCTCTTGGGCTATTGGGCACAATCCTGGACGGGTCGCCACTCCGACATAGGATACTCGAATGGCTCAATCATTCCAGCAAGATGGTACTCATTTTGCCGACTTCGGAAGGATATCAGGATGAGTCAACCCCACCTGGTATTAATTCAACAGCCAAGCGGGATTTCAACTCAGGACTCTAGAATCCCAAGCCCACCACCCAAAGCGTGAAGCCAACACCAGGCATAATGCAACACCAAGCTATGGTGCCTCTTAAACATGTGAAAATTACCTTTCATTTGCACCAAAATTCACCATAGTGGACCCTCATTCGTGAAACCCACCCGTCACTCGCACAAAAAGTCTCCATCGTGGAACTTTCACCATCACTGCACTTTAAGTCTTTGAAAAGGCTGTTGGCCTTTTTTAAAAAAATAATGACCATTGGGTTAACATGAACATTTGTTTTTGAGTTTGGCTATCAATCCAAACACTTGGCAAGCGCTCCACGTTTTCCATGAAAGAGCAATGTGTTTTGGTGAATTTCACTGCACTGCAGCAAGGTGTCACACATTCAGCACGTACCATGATTTTTTTTTCTTTTCTTTGTTGTTGCGTTTTCTAATCACCATTATATTTGCAAAGCAAAAGTCACGTGCAATATCCGTAAGGCAGGAACCGGCGTCAACCTTTTGAAGAATTTTTAGTTTACTTTCAAACGATACCTGCTTTCCTATCTTTCTTTCCACTCGTATCACTTCCTTGAGCACTTATCTTCTTTTTATGAGCCATAGTTATGGATGAATACAGTACAGCAATGCAATAAGCCTGGTGTTGGCTTAGTGGTTAGGGTGGCAGCTTGGGATTATAGGGTCCTGAGTTCAAGCCCCGTTGGCCACTGAATTAAAATACATCAGGAGGTTGACTCAGCCTGTCATCCTTCTGGGGTTGGCAAAATGAGTACCAGTGTACAAGTAAGGAGAGAGAGAGAGAGAGAGAGAGAGAGAGAGGTCGAGAGAGAGGTCGAGAGAGAGAGAGGTCGAGAGAGGTCGTCAGGTCGAGAGGTCGAGAGATCGAGAGGTCGAGAGATCGAGAGGTCGAGAGAGAGAGGTGTCGAGAGAGAGAGAGAGAGAGAGGTCGAGAGAGAGAGAGAGAGAGGACGAGAGAGAGAGAGAGAGAGAGGTCGAGAGAGAGAGAGAGAGAGAGGTCGAGAGAGATCGAGAGAGAGAGAGAGAGAGAGAGGTCGAGAGAGAGAGAGAGAGAGAGAGAGAGAGAGAGAGAGAGAGAGAGAGAGAGAGAGAGAGGTCGAGAGAGAGAGAGAGAGAGAGAGGTAGAGAGAGAGGGAGAGAGGACGAGAGAGAGAGAGAGAGAGAGAGAGAGAGAGAGAGAGGTCGAGAGAGAGAGAGAGAGGTCGAGAGAGAGGTCGAGAGAGAGGTCGAGAGAGAGGTCGAGAGAGAGGTCGAGAGAGAGGTCGAGAGAGGTCGAGAGAGAGGTCGAGAGAGAGGTCGAGAGAGAGGTCGAGAGAGGTCGAGAGAGAGGTCGAGAGAGAGGTCGAGAGAGGTCGAGAGAGGTCGAGAGAGGTCGAGAGAGGTCGAGAGAGAGAGAGAAAGAAAATGTAATGTACAAGAATGTTTGAGCAAATAAAATGCACTTTCACACTGCACTTCAGCACGAACGTGACGACGTAACCGTGAAGGAGAGAATGAGGGAAGCGACGCTCTGATGTCAACATCCCGGATTTAAGCGAGTGCTGCTGTGCCGTTTTAGCGAGATCAGAGTTCATTTTAAATTACACAATCAAAGCTTTTGATCAAAAGAACACGACGTCGTGTTTTAAATTCGGAGTTGAAAACTTCGTTGATTGAAGTTGAGCAAAAGTTCGTAATGTCGCAATTTGAGGACATGAATCGAATTTTTAGTTTTAAAAAAAATGTAGTTCGTAAGATTGAAAGTTTGTAAATCGGGATATTACTGTATACAAGAGTTTGCAGGCGTACATACGAATTAAGTCCTCGAGGTAAATGAAGGCGTCGATCACTGAAATCTCTGGAATAGTCACATGGGCTTCAAAACAAGAATGCTTTACCTCATGGCGGCATCTTTGTCCCATGGTGCTTTGTTCTTGTTGGTCAAAGCAACCTCTGATCCGTTATAGGGACCACTGTCAATCACACAAAACGATTAGTTTTCAGCAGATTTTACAGATCAATAGCTTCTTCTGTTCAGATTTACTCAAATATCTTATAATTCAACGAAAACATGCGACAATATGAGTAGCATTAACATCATTTACAATGGAAGCATTTAAAGTAAAAATAAAAGGTGTTTTTAAGCAGGAATACAGACAGATAGACAGACAGACAGACACCAACCAACCTGCCTTGTCTTCGGACTACATATGGCGGCTGAACCACGATCAAACCATCTCCGTTCAGATGGGCGACGTTAGTGGAAACGGCCTTTGGTATCACAACAGCTATGGAGGAAGTGTGGAGACAAAGACAAAAGTGTGAACATGGACATCCACAACAACAATGAGTCAAGTGAAGACCCAAAGTGTCTATTATTAGGAAACTCTTAAGTATACTGAACAAAAATATAAACGCACCAACCTAAATATCTAAGTCAAGATTGCCATTATGGGAAAATGGTCAAACCGATGATATGTTTGAGCAATGGTTCCTTTGTTTTGCTCAAGACAGATGTTCCCATTGAAATTGACCACTCTGAGTGTGTGGACTCACACGTTGAGTAATCCTTCCCATGAGCACCATGGGGCTTGACAGAGTGATGGTCAGTGAGCGTGACCAGGACACAAACACTCCCTATAGCTTGCCCTATAAAAGGCCTCCCCAAAATGTGGACTGGTGCCAAATGTCAACATGCCACAGATGTCACAAATCTTGAGGGAGCGCGCCATTGGCATGCTGAATGCTGGGACGTCAGTACGGGCCGTTGCAGCACACTTCAATGTCCACCACTCCACCATTAGCCGCCTGAGAACGCGCCTCAGAGAGACTGGAAGCACCGTGAACCGCCCACATGCCCGGCGACCACGTGTGACCACCGCCGGTCAGGATCGTCACATGAGGCTGCAACATCTCCGGGATCGACTCCGACCGGCCACGAGGACTGCCGATGAGACTGTCGGGCTGCATAACAGACGCATTTCAGCCCAGACGGTGCGTAACCGCTTGAGGGAGGCCAACCTCCGAGCCCGCCGACCACACTGGGGACTCGACCTCACTGCAGTCCGGCGTCAGACCCGACTGAACTGGGCAAATGTTCACTTGCGCTGGACCCTCGCACGATGGAGGAGAGTGCTGTTCACCGATGAGTCGCGGTTCCAGCTGTATCGGGCTGATGGCAGACTCCGTGTCTGGCGTCGGGCTGGGGAGCGCTACACCGACGCCAATGTCCTTCGTCGGGTGTCACACGGTGGTGCCAGTGTTATGGTGTGGGCAGGCATATGCCATGGAGAGCGCACTCGCCTTCATTTCATTGAAGGCAACTTGAACGGGCAGCGGAACAGGGACGAGATACTCAGACCCATCGTCGTGCCGTTTGTGCGCCTTCACCATGTGACGTTTCAGCACGACAATGCTCGCCCCCATGTTGCCAGGATCTGCATGGATTTCCTCGGTGAGGAGGACATTGATGTCCTCGACTGGCCTCCATATTCTCCCGACATGTCGCCCTTCGAGCACCTTTGGGACGTTCTTGATCGACGCGTACGACAACGTTACGCAGTCCCAGAGAACGTCCGCCAGCTTCGTGTGGCTCTCCAGGAGGAATGGGAAAACATCCCTCAGGCCACCATCGATAATCTGGTGATGTCCATGCGCCGGAGATGCACCGCTCTGCGCGACGCCAACGGTGGACACACCCGCTACTGACTGTGTGAACTCTGACAGTGACACCTCGGTTGTGTCGGCTGTTCTAGCGCAAAGACTGTCGCCAGAATTCTCAAGGAACTCTTTGAAATTTAATGCTCAATTGTCATGGATTCTATAACCAAATTGTTGTGAAGATTTAGTATTAATGAGTTCGAGGTAAAATAGTAACAATCGCTTGGTGCGTTTATATTTTTGCGCTTGGTGCGTTTATATTTTTGTTCAGTATACATTAAACCAAAGATTGTCTGTGCAGGGTTCAAAGTTCATCCAAGGTTAGGGCACAGAATTCTGGCAGATTCAATGCTTCTCGAACAAACTCACCCAGTCTACAAACACTCAGATAAATGGTGGTAAGGTGAAGAGGACACTGGGCCCCCTGATGTCAAACGTCATAAGCAATGTCAGGTCAGGTCCGAGTCAGGTCAGGTTCGATCTGTGACCTGCTACAGGTACCATGTAAACCTGTACTAACCTGTTCCATGGTCGGGTTGTCGGCGACTAAACCGTCTCCCCCACCAGGTTTTCTGGTGAGGAGGGTGTTTGGATATGGACACCCAGCAGGATTAAAAACAAAACCTGTCAAAGGGCGGAGGAGCTCCTTGTGAGCCAACGGCCATCCATATCTAGTGCCCAACTGTGTCTGCGGACGTCCTCCTGCAGTTGGGTTACTTCTTATTAGGAGGTTGGTGGCAGGATTTGCACTCCAGCCACCGTAAAACGCTTCATTCCGCAAAACGCAAAAACGCAAAAAAATCTGAAAACCCACTCCGTGGGAGTACCTCCTGTGCAGCTTCCCTTCGCAGGGCAGCTCACCGGATGATGGGATTGGGGCAAAGCCTTCGGGACCCCCAATCTTTGATAGGAGGGAAACCACGGGGTAACATCCCTGGGTCAGATTGCGGGAGAGTGTGTCGGAGTGGTGCTGAGGTGTCGTCCACCAGACGGCGGTCTCCTTGGGTTAACCTGAGGCGGTCCCTTCGGGTGGGTGCCTGGAATGTCCTATCCCTAAGAGAGGATGATCACCTGTCTCTGTTATCATCTGAGCTCAAGCGTTTGGACATCGGGATTGCAGCTCTCTCTGAGGTTCGGAGACCGGATTGCGGCGAGATAATGGTGGGTGGTTACACCTACTATTGGTCTGGTCGCTCTGATGGTTACCATACCCAAGGAGTTGCTGTAGCTGTGTCCAATAAGCTGACCCCAATGATAATTGAGGTAACACCGGTCAACGAGCGTATTATGAGATTAAGGATTCGTCACTCCTTAGGTGTCATTTCCCTGGTCTCTATTTATGCTCCGACTGAGGCGAGTGATCTTACCGTGAAGGATGCATTCTACGCCACACTCGAGTCTGTGGTTGATCAGTGCCCCAGACGAGATACACTTCTAGTCTTGGGGGATTTCAATGCATCGACTGGAACTGATAGGGATGGTTATGAGGTGTGTGTTGGTCCCCATGGGTCAGGTACTATGAACCAGAATAGCACTAAGTTCCTTGACTTTGCAAGAAGTCATGGACTTAGGGTGGCTGGTTCATGGTTTCAGCGCCCGCAAGCTCATCGCTGGACTTGGTATTCCAACGCTGGCGGTGTGGCAAAGGAGATTGACCATGTCCTCATTGACGGTCGTTGGAGGATGATCCAGAACTGCAGGGTCTACCGGAGTGCTCAGTTCCTCAATACTGACCACAGGCTTGTTGTAGCAACTCTAAAGCTGCACCTTAAATCCTGGAGAATGGTACCATCCCAGCCTAGGCTGGATGTTGCCAAGCTCAGGGATGAGAGAGTAGCTGAGGAGTTTGCGAACAGGCTGAGTGGACACTTGGGGGTCTGGGTGCTTTGGGGGTCCTGAAGAGTTGTGGAGCACCTTCAAGACCACCGTCCTTGATGTTGCCGGTGGATGCCTTGGAGTTCACCGCAGGGCAAAGAAGAATTTTGTCTCTCAAGGGACACTGGATACCATTGACCAGAGTCGCAGGGCCAGGCTGAATGGCAGAGCTGAGCTGTTCAGGGAGCTGAGGCGTAAAACTGTACGTGCACTGAGGGTGGACAAGGAGGCCTATGTGCGAGGAATCTGTGAGGGGTAGAGCATCACCTGTGGACAGGTGATTCTCGTCCCGCTTACAGGGGAATTCGCGCATTACGTTCATCCAAGCCCATCCCTCGGAGCACTGCAGTTCGAGCAGAGAGTGGTAGGCTCTTGACAGAGGAGTCTGAAGTGAAGGCCCGCTGGGCCGGTTACTTTGAGCGGTTGTACCAGGCTGATCCCCCAGCTGTCGAGTTGGACGTCAAGGGTGTTACAATCCCTGTTGCTGACCCTCGAATCAACTGTGGTCCACCATCGCTTGTGGAAACACGGGCTGCGGTGAACCAGTTGAAACGGGGCAAAGCTCCAGGGATCTGTGGCATCCATGCCGAACTTCTCAAGGCTGGTGGAAATGCTGTACTCGCGTCGTTGCATGCAGTTTTGTGCTCTGCCTGGAACACAGGCATCATCCCAACTGACTGGAAGAGGGGCCTTGTTGTCCCTCTCTGGAAAGGGAAGGGTGATCGCCAAGACTGCAACAACTACCGAGGGGTGACGCTGCTCTCAGTGCCGGGCAAGGTCTTTGCTCGGATAATTCTTGATAGGGTTCGCCACCATCTGCTTGAGCACCAGCGTCCAGAGCAGTCAGGCTTTACACCAAAGAGGTCAACGATTGACCGTATCCTTGCACTTCGTGTCCTCACCGAACGCAGACGAGAGTTTCGGCAGGGGCTGCTTGCAGCCTATGTTGATCTCTGTAAAGCGTTCGATTCAGTGAATCGGGATGTCCTCTGGAGGATTCTTGGTCTTCGTGGGGTGCCACCGAAACTGATCGATCTGATGTCTGAACTCTACTCTGGTACTGAGAGTGCTGTGAAGTGTGGTGGTACCGCCTCTGACTTATTTCCAGTTGTTACTGGAGTTCGTCAGGGATGTGTACTTGCCCCCACACTTTTCAGCACTTGTATGGACTGGATTTTTGGGAGGATGTCGGAGAGATCAAGTTGCGGTGCATCGTTTGGCAATGTCAATATCTCGGACCTTGATTTTGCAGATGATGCCGTCATCTTTGCGGAGACTTTAGACATCCTCTTGGGGGCCCTCGAGGTGCTGAATGAGGAGTCGGAGCCGTTGGGATTACGGATTTCTTGGGTCAAAACAAAGATCCAGGCTTTCGGTGATATCTTGGATGCTGCTGTCCTGTCTGTGTCTGTTTGTGGTGAGGATGTTGAGGTCGTGGATAGATTCACTTACCTTGGCAGTGATATTCATGTCTCCGCAGGTTGTGAGCCGGAGGTCAATAGACGTCTGGGTCGGGCCTGGGGAGTCATGGATTCACTGGATCATGGGGTGTGGCGCTGCCGGTACCTGTGCGGGAGGACGAAAGTCCGAGTCTTCAGGTCCTTGGTACTTCCAGTCTTGCTCTATGGGTGCGAGACTTGGACTTTGACCAAGGATCTGAGACGGAGACTTAATTCCTTTGGTACCAGGTCTCTTCGGAGAATCCTCGGCTATCGCTGGTCGGATTTTGTGTCCAACGAGCGGTTGCTGAGAGAGACTCGGATGAGATTTGTTACCTGCATAGTCCGTGAGCGTCAGCTGCGGCTGTATGGACATGTGGCTCGTTTTCCTGACGCTGATCCTGCTCACCAGATTCTCTCAGCGAGGGAGTCTCACGAGTGGAGGAGGCCAGTGGGCCGACCACGTGCCTCATGGTTGCAGCAGGTTGACCATCATCTCAAGGAGATGGGGATGGGCCTGGCATCTGCCTGGAGGATGGCCAGACGGAGGCCCCTGGAGTACCGGCGGAAAGTGGACGCAGCGACGCGCTGTTCTGGCACATGCTCCCATACCTGACCTGATAAGCAATGGACTAGTCCAACACCGAGAATCCGAACCTTCAGAAGCATAAGAAATCACATGATTACATACTCTGCTGTTGGTGCAATATTTCACCGTTTTCATACCTCATCCGTTATCGTCCTCCTGCCTCTTCTACCCAGTTCCTTCCTTCCAACCTGGATCTCAGCCAACGGTACTCCATCTCTTCTACGTTGGATTTTGACCAATTTCCCAGAAAATGTCTGCTGTTCTTGTTCTGCTCCAATCGGTTCATCTGATCATGTGCTTGTTAAAGTGGTCATCTCTGGCCATTATTAGAGAACCACATCAGCGCCGACGAGTCTGGCATTTCAGTCAGGCCAACTGGCAGGGACTTCAAGCAGCCATCAAACTTCGAGACTGATCTCCCATTTCTACTCTCTTCGACGTCAACTCATCCTGGGAATTGTTTCAAAGAAATTTGCTCTCTCTCATGCACAGATTTATCCCATGTTGTCTTCAGTTGTCCTACCTGTCCTCCTGCCCGTGGTACACTGAAGATTGTGGTGAGGCAGTTGTCAAAAAACAACCTGCCTTCGCTTGATGGAAGACAATCTCATTTTCTTCCACAAAGCTCGGAACGTGTGTGTGTGTGTGTATGTGTGTGTGTGTGTGTGTGTGTGTGTGTGTGTGTGTGTGTGTGTGTGTGTGTGTGTGTGTGTGTGTACCCTCAAAAGAGCCAGGAAACAACATCTTTCTAAACTCAAGTCTGAACTCTCAAACTTGTCTCCCTCCTCCAAATCCTTGTGGCATCTGGGTAAGTGTGTTTCTGGTGTATGTTCCCATTCCATCCCTTCCATTACATCAAATGGCTGCATGGCTGACACTGCACATGAAAAGCCTGAATGTCTAAGCTCCGTGTTTGCTTCTAAATCTTGGGTCCCAAACCCATCGCTTTCTGTACTCACCTTACCCAGTCGCACTTGGCTGTTCCTGGACTTCGTGTCCTTTTCTCCTGTTAAGGTGGAGAACTTGCTGTTGTGGGAGCTGGTTTATTAAATTGAACTTTTTATCATGTAAAAAGCAAAATTTACTTAGTTATTTTCATAAATGATTTAATTAACTTCGTTTAAAAATGATTTACTGGTAGAGCTAATAGACATGCATGCTGATAAAGCTAAAAATGTACATGCTGAGTGAGCTTGTAAGAAAATACACACATGACCTTTACTTTAGTCTAAATAACTTATTGTTAAGTCATATCTGTTAAATGAACTCTTGACCTGTGATCATGTCGTCAGCAGAATGAAACAATGACTCTCTCTTACCCCCCTCCCCCACCCCACACCACTCTCCTTGTATTGGAAAACAAACTCCAACCATTGTAAACCATTGTATGAGGCATCTCTGAACAAACTGAAACCATTGTATGTGACATATTTGAACAAACCGAAACCATTGAATGTGACATATTTGAACAAACCAAAACCATTGTATGTGACATATTTGACAGACTAATACCAATGTATGTGGCATATTTAGAGTCCACAAAGTTCCATCTGATATCTTGGTGAAAACTGTATGTTGTTGTGGGTCGGGTATCGACGACGAGCATGACCACTAGATGGAGCAGCAGAGTCGGCTCCACCGAACACCCGAACTCTAGATCGTACCTTTCTGATAACTCCAAAGGTACGGGTCCCTTTCAGGACCGTGAATCGTCAATAAGTAAACGGCGTGGGACAGGGTTATTTGCCAAACTTCAAAATACCTCGAGGCCCACGTGGCGAGCCTCCCGAGGAATTCACACCCTCGACGGAGCTTGAACGGGACGAGCCGTAACCGTGCTCGACGCGTGCGTAACCCGAGCGGATGGTTACCGAGGTCCCGTCAGTCCAAATGCACGACTACGGCAGCAACGGCCTTTTTAATTTCCCCAACACGCACCGTGCTAAGCCAATGCAGGAAAGGACAGAAACGGGCTGAAACATTGAACAATAGGAATACTTATCTACAATAGTGTGGGAGGAAAACACAGAAGAGCAGAGTTAAATTGACAAAGCAATGCAATCAATCATGTACAGCAAAAAGCACTTAACAATTCCTACTTATACACGGGCACACACACAGACGCACACCCAAAAGAAAGGGACCCCAATGGTCTTTATTCGGCTCTCCAGCCGAGGAGGATAGTTTGGCTGGGAGTCAGGACAGCTGGCTATCTGGCCGCGAGCACGCAGCTGGACGTCCACAACTTCCCGGAGCTCCAGTCGCCAAAAGCACAGACCAGGGCAGCCGTATCCAGCGGAGGCGAGACGAGGCGATCTCCCTCGATGGAAAATGGTCGCTCGCTGTCACGCGCCAGACGAGACGCCTCGGATGCGTGTGATGCAGTCGGACGTGGACCAGACCGAGATGCGCACTCGACCCGACTCAGGACGCAAAAACTCTAGCAGACTGGACGCAAATTCTCCTCACGCTCGTCCCGACAACCACTCTTTTCCCTCAGGCAGGAGGGGCTTCTTTTCTGGCCACTCGCCTCCTGATTGGCTGGTTGCGTCGCGCGATTCGCTCGTCACCCCCGTGATTGGCCGAAAGGGCGCCAAGTCCACTGATTGGACCGTGGGGGGCGTGACGGCCGTCGCAGCGGACCGCCCCTCAAACAAGGAGAGTAACATGGCCCTGCGTGGGTTGTGCCTATTGGTCGTCCGACGGCAACCTTGCTCGCATCCTCCGGATTGGGCGAGAGAGACGTGAACTCCGCCCACATTCGTGCTGACACGCACGCGTGTAATGGTGATGGTGGAAGGAAGCGAAGACAGGTGTCGTTGGTGTTGTTGTTATAAGTGTAAAAGAAAACCCTGACTCAAAATAACTTCGCAGCGCATGCACACTTAATTCTCGTTAGACATAGGGGAAAGGGAGCTGTCTATCCACATTTACTTATCGAAATAACTGAGCTATGGGGACCTGAATGTTGAATGCTCATGGCTGACAGATTCGTAACAATATAAACGCTCAGAAATGCTCTGCACCCTTAAGCCTTCAACTCCCAATACCATCGGGAGTTTGAAGTCTTCCTTCTGTGCAGAGAAGTGTCTTTCTGTTTTATCAAATAAACGGCTGGTATATGAACTTACTTGATTCATTTCCTTGAGGTAGTTGGCCTCGGCCCCGACACTATCAAACCTCGACTCAGATTCTGCAACCCGTCCAGACAGCATCAGCCCACATGTCCAAAAAACTTGCTCTGCTGCTCTTGCTCACCCTCTCTGTTCTATTCACACTCTCATTTGCTCAAGGTCATTTGCCATCTGCTTGAAAATCAGCAAACATTACTGCTCTGCATAAAAAAGGTGCAAAAACAAATCCCTGCAACTTCAGACCAATCAGCCTTCTCTCAATCATCAGCAAGGTTATGGAATCCATCATTGCTTCCGACATAAAATCCTTCTTCCTCTCCAATGGCTTGATTTCCGATCATCAATTTGGATTCAGACCAAGTCACTCTACTCTGGACATGCTGCTTCTGCTTGCACAACAATGTGTGGAGGTCCTCAATGCCAGACATGAGATCAGAGCCATCTCCCTCGATATATCGTGTGCTTTCAATACGGTCTGGCACCCTACCATCCTCACCAAACTCTCTTCCTATGGTATCCAAGGCAATCTCCACTCATGGCTTGCAGACTTCCTCTCCTGTCGCAGTCAGCGTGTGGCCCTTCATGGAATTCTCTCATCCCCTTTTCCTGTACAGGCTGGAGTTCCTCAAGACAGTGTTCTAGGCCCATGCTTTTCTGGTTTTCATCAATGATCTCTCTGACTCTCTGGAAAATCCTCTATATCTCTTTGCTGATGACTCAATCCTCGGCCATACCACCTGTCATCTCTTAGATCGGCAAGCAGTAGCCTCTTCACTCTCTGTAGATCTGGATAAAAATCACAAGCTGGTCCAACACTTTGAAAATGTCTTTCAATCCTGACAAATCTCACACCTTCACGATGTCTCTCCGAAAGGGCCACATGGACCCCCTCACCCCCGCCCCGTCTACTTTCTCAACAATACCTTTGAAGAGGTCCTTTCATTGAAGCTTTTGGGTCTCACTATCTACAACGATCTCTGCTGGGAAAGCCACATTTGCAAGCTGGCCTCCAAAGCCAGTCGCTGACTGGGAATGCTCCATCATGCAAAGTCCTTCCTTGGCACACGTAAGCTCCTGACCACATTCAAAGCTTTCATTCACAGCCTGATGGAGTACTGCTTTCACCTCTGGGCTTGTGCTCACAAGCCTCACACCTTTCTCTGCTTCACGCTGTGAAAACCAAGGCATTTAGGATCATCGGTATCGCCCGTGAAGCTGAGTCTTTAGGTCTCTCACTCTTTTACCACTGGGAGGTCGGTGGCCTTTCTTTCTTCTAACGTCTCCTCTCCAGCCTCGCACCCCCTTCTCTGTCTGTGATCTGCCCATCCCATATTTCCGCAGGGCACTCAAGGTCCGCCAGCAACCCCCTTCTGGTAAAACCACCAAAATCAAGAATCACTGCTCACCTTCACTCTTTCATTCCTCTTTTTTTCCACCTCTGGAACAAACTCCCACACTCTCTTCAATCCAACTCTTCCCTCCAGATCTTTAAAACTGCTGTTCACCACCATTTCTTATCTTCCCCCATCCAAAGCAGCCTGGTATTGGCTTAGTGGTTAGGGTGGCTGGCTTGGGATCCTTGAGTTCTGAGTTGAAGCTCCGTTGGCCACTGAATTAACACCAGTGGGTTGATTCAGCCTGTCATCCTTCCGAGGTCGATAAAATGAGTACCAGTGTACTGGTCCTGGTGTATGCCCCGGTTAGAATAGGTGTACCATATCCCTGTGTGTCGTAAGAGGCGACCAGGGTTGATGTCAGGAAGGGCATCCGGCCATAAAATCATTTCCTCAAGAAGGAAACCATGGTTGCATGGAGCCCACAAAAAGCTAACCCCTGCTCGGCAGGGAAAAATGGCTGTAAAAAGGCCCCATCCAAAACCTCGATCTTTTCTGCACCTGTTAATCCACTCCAAACCCACATCCTTAAAATTCCCTGCTTTCCTTCCTGAAAGTCCCTGTAATGTCCATCTTGTTTACCCCATGTACCCCACCCCATCCCTCTCACTTCCACAGAAATCCTCATGTCTCTGTTCCCTACTGTTTTGTGCTTCCCTCTTGTTTCCTGTTCCCTTTGTTATATGTTCTGTGTTAGCTCTTACATGAGCCTTGACACTGTATACAATTTTTTTAGGATATACTGTATCATGAATGTGACTTAATGATACACATTTTTTTTTTTTAATCACGAGCAAGTTTCCCGTGTCCGCACAGGATTCCAAACGGGGTCGGGATGGAGGTAACAAAAATGCAAAAGGCGTCTTCTGTCATCGAGCCGGCAAGCTGGGAGCAACAATTCACATTTATTGCCACATCTGATGCAATTGAAATGCTGTAATGGCAGCGAGGTGGCTCCATTTGAAACTGTTCATTTGATATATGTGGCATTTTGATTCCTAGGTTAGTAACAAAAAAAAATTGTGTTGGTGTCAAAGCCAGTAGCCAATGATCTTGAAGGCCTTTTTTTCCATGGCGTTAAGCTGAGCAAGATGTGAGGCAGGGGAGTCAGCCCAGGGGGGAGAGCAGTACTCCATCAAGCTGTGGATGAAGGCCTTGGAGGTGGATAGGAGATCAGGAGTGCCAAGGAAGGACTTTGTACGAGGGAAGATGCCCAGACAGCGGCTGGCTTTGGAGGCAAACTTTGAAATGAGGTTTGCCCAAGACCATTGCTGATACTGATAGCCAGAGAATTTGAATGACTGAACCTCAAGAGGATTGTTAAGAAAGTAGATGGGGTTGGGGAGGGGGGTGTGGGGGGCACTCTATATGTTCAAAGACCGCTCTGAACTCATGTTTTGACATTGAGGGTCTCCATCCATTTTTGGGTGAGTCGAAGCAGCATGTCCAGAGTCGAGTGACCTGGTCTGAAACCAAATTGGTGATCTGAGATGAGGTTGTTGGAGTAAAGAAATATTTTCATGTCAAGTGCGATGATGGATTCCATGGTGTTGCTGATTGGAAGTCAGCTGATGGTCTGTCGTGGAGGGGATTTTGGGTTAAAAAGACCAAAGGTCAAAGGTCATGTGCCCTTTAACTGAAGTCATCATTTCGTCTGCAGCCTGTGGATGCTGGTTGGATCATTGTTGGGAGCAGCGCTGTGTCGCTGATGAAGTGCTCCTGTTACCAATAAGCTGGTAGTCATTTTGCCGACCTCAAAAGGAAGACAGGCTGAGTCAACACACAAAGTGTTATTTCATGGCACGACAGGGGGTGCAACTCAAGACCCTAAAATCTTAAGTCAACCACTGGAACTATTAAGCCAATACCAGGCTTATAACTCAAGTTAGCAGTACAGTATCTGCTGTTTTCTCTCATACGTGACCTTTAATTGATATCAAATGTAACAGTGAGTTGACATCCAATGCACGTGGAGGCATATCCAAACACATTCGCGTTGAATTCTATTTTGTAGTTTTACAATTATTTTTCAGCACTTTTTCTCAATGCAGACCTTTAAAAGTATTTTAATGACAAAAACTGGAGAGCACCGTTCTTTTGGAGAAAATGCTGGACATTGATTTTCTTTTCCCTTCGAAACAAAATAATAAATAATAATGTGCTTACCTGCACCTTAATGACAATGACATTTCTGCTGTGGACCAAACTAAATCAAGCATGACTCCCACCAAACTTGTGAACCCACTCCACCCCAAACTAGCCCAAGTCAGCAAATCAGTTTGAGAAATCCATGATGGGAGAACTCTTGATATGACTGGTCTTGAACTGACCCTGCCAACAATTTCAGAGTGGAAAAGTGGTCGATTCATCCATGAACCACAACCTTGTCAACCACTGAATGCAAAGTTTCTGTTCATCTTCACTTCTTTGTTCCCAATTATGAGTCATGGATGTAAAGTTGTCTGCTGTGCTTTCCTTCAGTCCTTCAATATGGCAGCTCTCCATCACGTCAAGCCACCATCTTCTTAGCCTTGTCCGTCTGCACACACGTCTACCTGTTAACAGCTCTTTTTCTCTTCACTCTCAGGAGATTAAAGTGCAACTCGCAATTATTCGCTGAGCCGGCATGATGACAACGAGGGTAAAAAGTATCTTGCAAAACACAATTCTTAAAACTATAATTGCAATGATAGTCAAAAATATAATTTACAACACCCTCCTCACCCCACCACCACAAACCCTTAAATCAGCATTCTGTGTTAAGTCCTGATGGCTTGTGTGCAATATTATAAGAAAAAGTAAATTCCAAATTAAAGCATTGGTTGATTGGAACAATTCACAATGTACAAACTAGTCCAAATAATGACCTCTTTGCATTCCCTTTGTGAGGAGGCAGAACATACCATGTGCCATGCGCCTTGGGTACGTCTTGCTGCGTCGACGATGCACCACTTGGCAGGGTCTGGGTAAGTGGCACGTCGGGTCTCGTTCAACTTCATGCATCGTTCGGCCACTGTTAAAGCAGAACGGCATACATTTATTTAAAGGTCGGTAGATGTCCAGGAGAATCAAATGGTTAAGCGCTATATCAAATTATCATTATTTAATATGAACAATAATTTCAGTCAATAATTTTTTTTGTCACTGATCCACATAAAATACCCGTAATGTTAAAGTGCAATTTTTTTTCTTCGTAATTTTTACAAACTAATTAAAAATGAAAAGCTGAAATGTCTTACACCAATAAGTAGCCAACCCCTTTGTTATGACACTCCAAATTGAGCTCAGGTGCATCTAATTTCCTTTGATCATCCTTGAGATGTCTCGCCAACTTGATTGGAGTCCACCTGTGGCCAATTCAATTGAATGGGCATGATTTAGGAAGAAACGCACCTGTCTATATAAGGTCCCACAGCTGACCGTACACGTCAGAGCAGAAACTCCACCATGACGTTCAAGGAACTGTCCATAGTAAAACTCCGAGATAGAATTGTCAGGAGGCATTTCGGGAAGGGTATAAAACAATTTCTTGAGTGGTGAAAGTTCCCATGAGAACAATGACCATCATCAATAGGAAATGGAAAGAATATGGAACGACCCAGACTCTTCCTAGAGCTGGCCGTCCAACCAAAATAAGCAACTGGGAAAGAAGTACCTTGATCAGGGAGGTTACCAAGAACCCAATGACCATTCTGACAGAACTACAGAGTTCCTTGGCTGAGATGGGAGAACCTGCTGGAAGGACGACAGTCTCTGCAGCACTTCACAAAGCTAGGCTTTATGGGAGAGTGGCCAGACGGAAACCACTCCTGAGAAAAAGGCACACGACAGCACACTTGGAGTTTCTAACCCTAACACCATCCCTACCATAAAGCATGGTGGTAGCAGCATCGTGCACTGGGGATGCTTTTCAGCGGCAGGGACTGGGAGACTTGCAAGGTGGAGGAAACGAATGGAGCCAAATACTGCACAGGAAAATCATTGAGGAGAACTTGCTTCAGAATGAAAAAAGACCTGAGATTGAGGCGAAGATTTACGTTCCAACAGAACAATGACCCAAGTATACAGCCAAAGCAACAATGGAATGGTTTCACACCAGGAACGTGAAAGTCTTTGAGTGACCCAGCCAAAGCCCAGACTTGAATCCCATTGAGAATCTAAAGAAAGACTTGAAGATTGCTGTTCATTGACGCTCCCCATCCAACAAGACAGAGTTTAAGCAAATCAGCAAGGAAGAATGGGAGAAAATCCCCAAATCCAGATGTGCAAAGCTGATACAGACATACCCAAGAAGAATCAAAGCTGTAATCGCTGCCAAAGGCGCTTCGACAAAAAAATTGACTCAGGGGGTTGAACACTTATCGACGAAAGCCATTTCAACTTTTCATTTTCAACCGATTTGTAAAAATTTCTAAAAACATTCTTTCACTTTGTCATTATGGGGTATTTTGTGGAGATCGGTGCCAAAATTAAATTTAATCCATTTTAAATTGAGGCTGTAACCCAACAAAATGTGAAAAAAAATCGGTTTGGTGTGAATACTTTTTGAAGGCACTGCATAATCACATCATCATAACCTTCATGAATAGTTGGAGGTGCACTCGTCATTAACTTGTCAGTGATTTACATTACCAGTTTTGCATCATTTTATAACAAGATATAATTACCGCCATCACCTAAGGCGGACGGAGGTCATGTTTTCACCCGTGTCTGTCTGTTTGAATGTGAGCAGGAAATCTCAAAAAGTTATGGATAGATTTTTTATGAAACTTGGTGGACCGGATGGGTATGTGACAACGAAGAAATCGATTTGATGTGGGTGAAGATCTGGATCCGATAAATTTTTTTAATTTTGCAAGTGGTTCTTCACCACTAAGACATGGGGCCAAAAACGACAAATAATATGTCTCGATGTCTCAAAAAGTTATGGACGGATGATGACAAAACTTGGTGGATGAGTTGGGGAGGTGACAAGAACAAGCCGATTAGATTTTGATGCAGGTCCGGATACAGATCCAGCCGATCAGTGGAATACAAAACATAAACTGTTCAGCCTGGTGGAGGTATGTGCTCCACCGAGTGCCGTTCTATTTCTGTACTGTGTTGTTTTAGTTTGGTGGTTTCTGCATAAACAAAATTTGGCACCCAATTTTAGGATATCCAAGGCCATCTCCATTCATGGCTTGCAGACTTCCTCTCCTGTCGCAGTCAACGTGTGGCCCTAAATAGAGTTCTTTCATCCCCTCTTCCTGTCCAGGCTGGAGTTCCTCAAGGTAGCATTCTGGGCCCTGTTCTTTTTCTGGTTTTCATCAATGATCTCTCTGACTCTTTGGAAAATCCTATTTATCTCTTTGCTGATGACTCCACCCTCTGCCGCACCATCTGTCATCCCTCAGACCGGCAAGCAGCAGCTTCTTCGCTCACTGCAGATCTGGGTAAAATCACAAACTGGTCCAACATGTGGAACATGTCTTTCAATCCGGACAAATCTCACACTCTCACTATGTCTCTCCGAAAGGACCATTTACAAAATCCCCCCATCCACTTTCTCAACAATCCTCTGGAGGAAGTCCTTTCTTTCAAGCTTCTGGGTCTCACTATCTGCCATGACCTTTCCTGGGAAAGCCACATTTCAAACCTCGCCTCCAAAGCCAGTCACCGACTGAGAATCCTCCGTCATGCAAAGTCCTTCCTTGGCCCACCTGAACTCCTGACCACTTACAAAGCTTTTGTCTACAGCCTGATGGAGTACTGCTCTCCCCTCTGGGCTGGTGCTCCTGCCTCCCACCTTTCTCGGCTTCACGCTGTGGAAACCAAGGCATTTAGGATCATCGGTATCGCCCGTGAAGCTGAGTCTTTAGGTCTCTCACTCTTTTACCACTGGGAGGTCGGTGGCCTTTCTTTCTTCTACCGTCTCCTCTCCAGCCTCGCACCCCCTTCTCTGTCTGTGACCTGCCCATCCCATATTTCCGCAGGGCGCTAAAGGTCCGCCAACAATCCCCTTCTGGTAAAACTACCAAAATCACGAATCACTGCTCACCTTCACTCTTTCATTCCTCTTTTTTCCCGCCTTTGGCATAAACTCCCTCACTCTATCCAATCCCATTCTTCCCTCCAGGCCTTCAAAACAGCTGTTCACCACCACCTCTTATCATTCTCCATCCAAATCCTCGATCTTTTCTACCCCCGATAATCCACCCAAGCCCACCTCCTTCAAATTCCCTGCTTTCCTTCCTGAAAGTCCCTGTATTGTCCATCTTGTATTCCCCATGTTCCCCACCCCATTCCCTCTCCCTTCCACAGATCTCCTAATGTCTCTGTTCTCCACTACTTTGTCCTTCCCACTCCTGAAGTGAAATCCTTCAATACAGCGTGTGTGGTGAAGCAAATGAGTACACTAATGTTAAAATATGCAATTTTTGCTTTTTCAGTTGAAAAACAATTAAAAAGCGTACTTATTATTTTAAATGTAAAAATCTTGTTATTATTGTGATAAGCACCTTTATATATTTATATAAGAGAAGGAATGAAATCGTTCGATACAGCGTGACAGGGGACCGCAAAAGAATGATAGCATAAGAAGAACTTAGCTTTCAGCATTCGGCGATTGCCGCGAAATGCCATGGTGGGTGGAAATGACGTCTTTTGGCGCGAAATGCCATGGTGGACGGAAATGACATCTTTCGTTCCTTCATACATGAGAGGGGCGCGTTTCTTCATTTTTTTCTGTCAAGCAATAAATTAAATGGTTTTCACATATATAACACATTAGTTTCACAAATTTCCATTGAAATACTCGGGTATTTCCGTCAATTGTCGCCATTTCCGTCTAGGTTACGCACTGCATCTACCGGACGGCCGCCATTGGCTGTCTTGAGGCACGTGGGCGGGGGACGGGGACGGGGGGACACCGGAGACGTGGTAGACGCCGGGGACATTTCAAACTCGGTGCAATTGTATACAGCGCACGCGCTGTAAAAATGTGATTTGGTAAAACCGTGGAGAGAATGAAAACCGGCTAGAACTACAACGGCACTCAGTAGAGCAAATATCTCTGCCAGGCTGAAAAGTATATGTTTTGTAGCGCACTGATGAGCCAGATACGGATCTTCACCAAAATTGAATCAATTCATCCCGGTTTCATCGGAATCGTCAGAAACAACCAAACTTTCCACGAAATTGTCAGAATCCTTCCATAACATTTGAAAAATGATGAAACATTTCGTTTTTGGCATAATCTCTCAATGGTTGAGAATCCTTTAAGAATTCAAGTATCCAGATCCGGATCCAGGTATTTACAAAAATCAAATCAATTCATCATTGTCACACACTCAACCTGTGTACCAAATTTCACCCGAATCCGTTGATAACCTTTTGAGATAGCCTGCTCACAGATCTGGGACAGACAGAGACAGACAGGGGTGAAACCATAACCTTCGTCTACCTTTGGTAAGCGGAGGTAAATGTTCATTTTGTACCCCTCACCCCACCTCCAATCACCGTCTTTCTCTCTCCTCCCCATCTCTTCTCATATACCCTTCTTCCTTTGGCTTTGTGGTACGAATATGGATTATCATGCAATACCTGTACTTTATACTTACCGGAAGAAGGTGTGGCTTTCAACACAACATTTCCACAGCTTTTTGCAAGCAGCCCTGTTTGATGCCTCAAAGTAGTATGACATTTCACCATTCTGTGACATAAAAACAACCGCACAAAACATCACATGCAATTATCAACCTCGATTTATCATTTGAAGTTACACGTTACATTCCCAAATAACACTGCAGGTTGATCACTATTTTGGGAATACAGTATACGATTTAGGAATCAAAGAATGGACAAATAAATGCATGATATCTCTATCTCTATCTCTATCTCTATCTCTATCTCTATCCCTCTCTATCCCTCTCTATCCCTCTCTATCCCTCTCTATCCCTCTCTATCCCTCTCTATCCCTCTCTATCCCTCTCTCTCTCTCTCTCTCTCGCAGCCTGTGGCTGCTGGTTGCATCATTGGTTGGGACGCGGCTATGCCGCTGATGCAGTGTCTCCCTTACCAGTACACTGGTACTCATTTTGCCGACCTCGGAAGGATGACAGGCTGAGTCAACCTCCTGGTGTATTAATTCAGCGGCCCAACGGGGCTTGACCTCAGGACTCTAGGATCCCAAGCCGCCACCCTAACCACTAAGCCAACACCAGGCCAATGCATGAAGACATTGGTGCTTTATGAAGTCATGGTCCCAAACCGCCTCCCAGGATCTTGTGTGCTCACATTTACGAAGAAAACATTTGGATAAAAGACTCTCCATCTTTCCTCAACTGTGCTTGCTGACTCTGAGCCAGGAGGACCCTCTTGCTTGAATCATGTCCACCCACATTCCTTTCACAGTTGTTTGAATTTTTTTTTATGAAAAACGACTGAAGTTTCAGGAATTCTGAATCAATGCAAGAAGCCAAATTTTGAACCTGTCAAATGCTATAAGTGAGATGCGAACAACGGTACTGTGTTTATAAAAGGTAACTTTAAAACTACCAGAAGTTAGTTTTCCAACATGTCGGAGGATGGCCATTTGGTCTGTCACTCCTTGACAACTAAATTCACAATGGCTCTTCTCAGATGAAAGGCTTTTGTTAAAAACGACAGGCTTTCACCTTCTACAGCAGTGGTTCTTAACCTGGGGTGCATGCACCCCCCTGGGGGTGTGAAACGTCATTTCTGGGGGGGGGGGTGTGAAACATGCCGGCTGGCTCAATTACAAAGTAACTGAAGGAATGCAAATAATCTAATTCAAAGACCTGCCTTAAAGTCAATAATTTTTTACAAGGGGTATGAGAAAACATTCTGAGAACTGAAGGGGTGCGGGCACCAAAAAAAAATGTTAAGAGCCACTGTTCTATGGGATCTTCTATAGTTACAAAGGCAGAACGTCACTGTATACTGCACTAGTATTGGCCACGAAATTCATTCAGCATTGTAGTCTTGCTGAGTAAGCAACAACTGGCATGAGTTCATGCTTTCACAGTCTGCAACCGAGCTGGGTTTAAGACACAAGAAAAGGTTTCATACAATTCACTTCAAATTACCATCTTTGTGGAGGTCTTAGTAACCCCAGCCATGCTGAGCGACTTGTCCTTGAATGGCCATGCTGGGCCCTTGAATCAGGCCACCTAGAAAACTACACTGGGTGGATTCCCATGCCGTAACAGCTTGAACCGGCGAGTATTTGAATCGGTCCCATTCGTATAGTTCACGGAATGGTTGCCTACTTTAGCGATGGTCATTTTACAAATATGCCTCATCCCCATCTCAGCAAGTCATTGGTACTGGATCCATGAAATTTTCAACATCATCTGCACAATATATTTTTGCAACTTAAAAAAAGAACAATGCAATTTGCCATCTATCTTCAAGATCGATAGTTAGGACATTGATTTTACAAGGAAATCAGACAGAGGTGGAGGCATTTCAGCCCATCATGCCTGCTTCACATCAACACCATACAAATTTATCAACACAAGTAGGCCAGGGAATCTATGAAAATATATCACCAAACCCACCACAAATTGCAATAGAAACCATTCAAGTGTTTTTTTCACTCTAAGTATGCTATAGAATGACATACTAAAAGTCACCGAAAATCCAAGCAGGGGAACATGTTGATTTTTTCAATTATGGACATGATTGGTATTGTTCGGAAATTCATCAAATCGGAACGTAATGGAGACTGGAATTTGCACTTGCAGGTCTTGCATGATATGCTTACCTTACCTGGCAGCTGCTGGTCACAATTTATACACAAAATCAATGTACGTGTATCTCCAGCGACTCGCTCAGTTACCAGTACAACATCCTGAAGTTCAACAACACTTTGAGAATGGATTCCATGTAGTGCGACATACAGACCGTTACTGGGCTGGGTTGTCAACTGACCTGGTAATTGAGCAGGTTCTCATGAGAAGCCTGAAGACTACGGGAGGACCCACTAGAGGGAGAGGGATGGAGGAATCACAGAGAATCGCATGGGTACTATTGAACCCTATACTATCTGTGCAGAGGTGAACAATGCCTTGCAAGAGTACACGTCGGTGCGCTACTCCACCAACGACCAACATAAAGACTTAACTACAGCACATACAGAGAGGGACACAAATGACACACGCAAGATCATGACATTTCTGTCATCAAAAAGCCCATTTGATGATGATTCGTGCTTACACAGCATCGACACTGGAGTTACTGCAGGTGACTCGGTCAATGTTGACAATGTCGTCAATGTTGGAAAGAAGATTTTGGATGGAATGGTTGGTCAAAAAGTCTTGGAATATGTATTCAAGAAGAAATATCAAGTTATAATCCTATGGGCCAAAACCAGCTGTGAAGACACACACCGAGTCTGTGTTAAAAGACCCACAACTGCTGTTCCAGCGTCTGGTTACTGTAGGGACGCACCGTGGGGATCTGAATGAAGTTTTCACATATGAACTTTGTAGTTACCCACCAGCACTGTTTGAAACGACCAACGTACTGCTTGCACCCGACAAACCTACATTGGCTGATGCAATGTGGAAACAACTTCCTGATGCTTCTTGGACATCTAGCCGACCGAATAACATGCAGCATGTCCGAGATGGTGGTGCTCTCTTGCACAGAATTTCATGGAATGGTGGCGAGACATATGACGCCATTTGTAGTCGGTACGTGCAGTATTTTGCAGGCAAATATGACCCTGCCATCATTGTATTTGATGGTTACGAAGGTGGGCCGTCCACCAAAGATGTCACACATGGTAAACGGACCAAATGAAGTATCAGTGCCCCCGTGCATTTCACCAGAGAAATGGTGTGTCCGTTGAAGAGAGAAGACTTTCTCGCCAACAAGACAAATAAACAGCGATTTATAAATCTGCTCAGCGACCACTTTGAACAGCATGGTACTGAAGTATTGCATGCAGAGGCTGATGCAGATGTCCTGATGGTGCAAAAAACTATTGCATCAGCAGACAAAAGAACACTGTCCTAATTGGGGACGACACTGACCTACTTGTGCCCCTCTGCAGTCAGGCATCAGAGACATCCTTTGACATTTATTCCAGACCTCAACCAAAGTTTAATTCAAAGAAGACACCAAGATGCTGGAACATCAAGCTAGTTCAAGCCGCACTTGGTAAGGATATATGTGATCACCTTCTCTTTGCTCATGCCATACTGGGATGCGATACCACATCCAGATTGTTCGGCATTGGGAAACCGGTGGCTCTGAAGAAACTCAAGTCGAGTGAACATTTCCGGCAGCAGGCTTCAATCTTAAAACACCCATGTGCCACACACGACGACATTGTGACAGCTGGAAAAAATGCCCTAGTTTGTTTGTATAATGGTAAACCCGGTGATAGACTGGACGCCCTTCGACTGCAACGCTTCCACCAGAAGGTTTCATCCAGCACAAGTTGTGTAAAACCTCGCAACTTTCCTCCCACATCATCAGCAGCTCAGTACCATAGCCAGCGCGTTTATCATTAGGTCCAGCAATGGAGTGGGGTCGATATGTGTGCTGAGGATTGGGGATGGAAGATCAGCGATGGGAAGATGTTTCCTGTTCACACAAACTTGAAACCATCACCTGAGTATCTTCTGGAAGCAATCAACTGTTCCTGCAAGACAGACTGTACAGGAAGATGCGGCTGTGTAAAGTATGGGCTACAATGTTCTCCAGCATGTATGGAATGCAAAGGACTCCATTGCTCCAATGTGACTCTGCCTGATCCAGAAAGTGACACTGATGATATGTAATGCGCGTATCCAACAAAGGTTTAGTATTCTGTACACTCGTATTATTTTAAAAGTGTACCATTTTCAACTAGGGCCTATACTGATTTCAAGATGTCAACATGAATCTCGGTCACAAATCATAAAAACATGAACGATATAAGGCTACTGGATAGACATCTTGGTGACCATCTTGAATTTGATGCATGAGGGCATCTTCCTGATGCTTCATCAGAGACAACATAAAGACTGTCTCTGTCACATGGAATTCAACAGGAACACATAAAAATGCCTGAAAATAGTTTATTGATGCTCACAATAAGCGTGTGGTTTATATATGCAAATATTTGCTGATATTTTACTATTTTTAAATTTAAGTTTTGGCAGCCATTTTGGAAGACATTTTGGTGGCCATTTTGAATTTGAAGTGTGTGACCAGTTTAAAAATCTCAGAAATATGTTTATTGTGTCCAGAAACATACACCTAAGTGTTTCACATAATATTTTTAGTGCAATTATTTGCTGATATAGGGCTGATTCTAAAATTATCAGTTTTGGCGGCCATTTTGGCGGCCATCGTGGAAAATAAACATGTTCCCCTACTTGGATTTTCGGTGACTTTTAGTACGTCATTCTATGGTATATTTGGAGTGAAAAAACACTTGAATGGTTTCTAATGCAATTTGTGGTGGGTATATCACGAGATTCCCTGGCGTAAAGATTCAAAGAGGAGAATGCAATTTCATATATATATATTTTTTAAGTAGTGTTTTTTTGTTGTTGTTGAAGTTTTTGTATTTTATATTTTTATTTTTTCCTCAGGGGAGGGGGTATAGATATGTTGTGTGTTTTTTAAACAAGCACATCAACCGCACAACAGCCCTTGACGAGACCCCCACCAACAGCACTCCGTACACATGTACACAATCACCCCACCATGCTCAAACTACCTAAAAGTCCTATCTCCATCTCCATACCCCTCCATCTCTATAACTTCCAGGTACCCATCTAATTCCAATTTAAACTCATCTACCGTTTCTGCTGCCACGACCGTTCCAGGGAGACCATTCCATGCATTTCACTCTCCGAGTGAAAGTTCCCTGCCTTACTACCGTCTTAACGCTCCTCTTCTTTACTCTCAGGCTATGGTCCCTGGTCCTATCACTGTCTACTCTGTTGAACAATTCATCTGCACTTATTTTATCTATACCTTTCATTATCTTAAACATCTCTATCATATCACCTCATAACTGCCTCCTTTCTCGTGTATCAAGCCCTGTCTCCATCAGCTGCTCCTCATAGCTAAGTCTATGGGTCAATTTTGAAGTCATTATGTCTTCACAACTGAAGTCAATTTTGATGCTTCTGTCACCTCATTAAGATTTTGCTCAACTTTTCGTTTATCAATGCTGGATGCTTTATGTGGATGATAACTTATTCACCAGAGTTTGTGACATGGACAAGGCTTGCGACACTGTCCCGAGAGAGATGGTGATGGCGACACAGATGGATGGGAGTGCCGGAAGCAGACGTTAGGTTGGTGGAAGGGTTGTACAAGGGAACGAAGGGAAGCATATTGCTTGGTCCTAGGATGTCTGAGTTCAGTGTGAACATCAGTTTGAAGCAGGGAAGCTCTCTCAGCCCACTCATGTTTATCACCGTCATGGAGCTGGTCGCAGGAAGGTGAACATGAAAGGGATTCTTGGGAGGATGTTATATGCGGATGATCTGGCTGTTATAATGAAGAGTAAGTGGGGGATGCAGGAGGTATTGGGAGAGTTGAAGGAGGCATGCGGGAAGCATGAACTGAAGATGAGTATGGAGAAGACTGAGGTGATGAGGGTCAGACAGCAGAGAAAATAAATTGATATCAGGTTAGAAGGGAAGGAGATCACACAGGGAAATAGGTTTGAGAATCTGGGGGAGGGGGAGGGGGACAGTGACCAGGGATAGTGAGTTGGAGGTGGAGGTGTGGAAGACGATTCAGGTGGGTGTGAATGCATGTAGGAGGGTGGAGGGATTAATGGCAGACAGAAAAATATCAAGGAAATTGAAAGGGAAAGTTTTGGGATCTTGTGTGATGCCAGCCTACCATTTATGATCTGGAGACAGAGGCACTCACAGAGACAAAAAGAGGTTGCAGATCTGAGAGAACAACTGGGTTCGCAGAATTGCATGAGTGAAAGAGGGTGGATAAAAGGAGGCTGGATGAACTGAGGGAGGAGATTGGTGTGCGGATGAGTTTGACGGGGAGATTGATAAAAAGCCAACTGAAGCGGATAGGTTGATGGAGCAAGGTAGGAGTAAACGAGGTAGATCATGGTGGGAGATGGGAAGATTATGCGAGGATGGATATCAATAAGGTGGGGATGGTTGGAGAGTGGAGAGAGTTGACTGAGGACAGGGGGAAGTGGAGGAGTGTTGTGGTTGATGCAGGGCAGGGGATTGGTACCAGTGGACCTCACCCCATTATAAAGGGAGGAAAAGGAGAGAAAGAGAAAGAGAACAGGGAAAAGAGACAGAGACAGAGACAGAGAGAGAAAATATTCTCATCTCATCATTTCCAATACCAGGGGCCCACCATGACTGCTCTGCAAACTACCTGAAACACGATATTCATCAGGTGAAGAAACAATGGGCAGAGATGAGGTGGGCAGGAATGGAATTCAATTTTAATTACTACCACAACCTTAAATTTAGAAAAAAAAAACACTGCATTGCCATGGCAATTTGGTAGAACTTTGAACGTCAATTCAGACTACCACGTAACACTCGTTTTGAATCAATTTGTTCAAAAATGAAAGTCAAATAAATGCACAAGTTCATTCATTGTGATGTGCAGTGAAACCAAGTGTGTACTGGCCTCTTCATTTGTCCATTTCATCTTGTGTAAGGTTGTTGAAATGCAATAAGAACAGAAAGAAACTCATGAGATTGTGTAATGAAGAATGGCAGTGAAACCATAATGACTTACATCCTTGCTTCGGACTCTCAACTCAAAGTGGGTTCCTTTAAAGTTTATCCTCATGATCTGAGGCCTGAAAAATAAAGGTTGAAGAAATATGAACAGTTTGCACAACTTCAAACAGAACTATCAGACGATAGACTGCCGGTCAACAAAGGAACATGAAGCCTGAAAGTATGAGATGCAAGAATGGCGGAAAGAGTGCAACAAATATAATATTTAAAAAATAAACAAATAATTTTTAAAAGGCAGCATTTGGCCAACAATTTTAAATGATGAGGATAAACTGAGATCAGCATCGTGTTGTCATTTTGAATCATAAATTAAGCAGAGCATCCTATTTGTGGAAATAATTCACGTCATCCCCATTTTAAAACTCACATTTATTAATCAACATTCAATAGTTCTTGCTTCATCAAGGTATTTACCTCCTCAAAGTGAAGGTTTAAATAATAATACAAATAAAAGAAAACCATCTCGACTTTCAAAACCCATGAATTAATTAATATATACCAATACATATACCTGGTGCTGGCTTAATGGTTAGGGTGGTGGGCTTGGGATCCAAGGATCCTGAGTTCAAATCCTGCTGTTAGACTCTGCCTATCATCCTTCCGAGGTCGGCAAAATGAGTGACAGCTTGCTGGTGTCCTGTGTCGGAGTGGTGACCCGTCCAGGATTGTGTCCAATAGCCAAGGAGACTGCTTAGGCAGCACCAATGCTATGCACAGAGTATGGTCCCATTGGATGGATGGATACTACGGTGTATGTGTGTGTATGTGTGTGTATACTGAATAGAACCCCCTAACTTGATGAGGCAACAGTACACAGATGGAGTCCCATCACGGCAATTCCTGCACGACCTGTCAGCAACAAGTATCGCCTGCACGTGAGCACATTGTCTCTGCCCTGCTGATCACCAGTCAGGAGGTTTGCAGCCAGGTACATTAAATTCAATGAAAGAAGCGTGCTGACTATGACATGACGATAACGTCATGTGCATAAATTAAACCAACACATCACCAACACAGCACTGCTGCCTCATCATTGTTCCCACCAATGCAAACCATTCACCCAGAAGGCACGTGATGTGATCGGCGGGTAAATCGAAACACGTGGAGTGTGGTTGAATGGTTTGCATTAGCGGGAACAATCGTCTGGGTGGCAGACAGATGGTTGTTCTTTGCGGATTATGCAGTTTTACCGCGCGAAACATAATCCACGGCGATGCTCCATAACAGGCAGGAGGTCCATCTAATGTGGTCATCATTGGCGGGTAGATATTTATTGTTATGCCATCCTGATGAGGGCAAATCAGCTCAAAATCCGGATAGGCGGCTCCGTTTGATGTTTAACTGATGTTGACCACATAATATTTGTCTGTTTGACAAAGTCGCCGGTTCGAGGCCTCTGGGTTGGAGGTGACACTTTAATGTAGGACTATGTCCAATGTAGATCGAGGAAGTGTTCGTCACACTTCACAAGTTTCGATTTACCTGCCGATCACATCACGTGCCTTCTGGTTGAAAGGTTTTCATTAGCGAGAACAATCGTCTGGGTGGCAGATGGACGGTTGTTCTTTGCAGGTTATGCAGTTTTACAGTGTGAGACATAATCCATGGCGATGCTCATGGTGAGGACTTCCCATCGCAGAAGCACACGTCACGTGTGCAAAAAGGCCAATTATGATCTCTGGTCAGTGTGTGCCAGCCATTGTGGCACAGTGGGCTGTGGAGCCTGGAGGAAAGATGTACATATATTTTTATAGGGGCTACCACCGTGGGTGGCACCCGAGAGGGATACTCCACCCAGGAAGAAGAAGAAGAAGAAGAGAACTCTATCGACGAGCATAGAGGACAGGAGAGGCTCATTAGAGAACCAGAGTTCACCATGAGAGTCAACCAGACAGTCCACAAGGAGGAGTACAGGATATGCTTGTGTAAGAGAGAGGAGACTGGTGAATCCACCAGAGGAGAACAGTGTGCAAGAGAGGCTCATGCACGAGAGTCCACCAGGACAGCACCAGGAGAGGCTCGTGTGGAAAGGACAGAGAGCTCGCTTGGAATCGACCTTGGCTGGAATTACCCTCTGTTTTTTAGAGGGCGAGGAGGCCTCTGTCTAAAAGAGGACAAAGGGGACCATGTGGCCAAGTTAAAGGCTGATGGCCCTGCTCGTGGCCGTAACTTTGTCTCGGCACCATCATCACTGGCTCTAATCTTGCACCTGCGTCCTTAAAACGGGCTGCATTGTGTTGAACTGCATCCACCCTGTGCATCATCGAGAAAAGGGAAGTTCCGCCTGCATTATTATTGTTGTCCAGGTGTGATCTGTGGCACCTCGTGTGTTCGGATTTGAGCTTTTATTTATCTTTCAATGTATACAAATTTGCATATCCCCGTTCCCCTTTTCGCGTCTTCTGACTTGTTGGTTTGTTCCATTTCTCACAGCGGCTTATCGCCCGCCCTCTACCTTGTGCTTTTTAGCTCACATTGGACTTGGTCCGAAACGGGGGCTTATGGATTTGGTCTCGATTTTCGTGTCCGTCTGTGTGTGCGTGCGTGCGTGCATCCGCAACCATTTCTCGGACATGTATGGACTGATTTTATTTGCAGTTGGCACAAAGACAACACACGTGCATATGTAGACATGGTATAAATAAGCACGTCATTTATTTTCGAAATCAAAACCAAGATGGCCGACTGGTGGCCATTTTGTTACTTTAACGTGTACCCCAACCATTTCTCGGACATGCATTTACCGATCTTGTTCAAACTTGGCACCTAGATAATGAATGATGGCTTACATATGCACATCATTCCCCCCCCACCCCGGCACAATCCCCCAGCTCTGAGGAATTCCATGTTAACAGACCCTCAGACGCGACAATATATTATAAGATCCAACGTCTGTGCATCAGTTTTGCATCTCCTCCCAAACCACTGACCGCAGAACATTGAAAATGCTACGATATTTATAACGAAGGACCTGGGAAAAGCAGGATAAATTTTTTTTTTTAAATTTGGATAAAAACATTTTCATTATCCACATGGACATCGATAAATGATCAAACAAAGCATGCATACGCAACTTGGAGATGAGTATGCCATGTGAAGATGTCCACCAAGATTGCCGAGATAAGACACCTGGGAATTGCACAATTGTGGAGTACGAGAGGTGCATCATATGCATGGAATGGAACAAATTCCAAAAATAAAACAAAAGATTGTTTTCGTAAGAATGGGTTTGTTTGTGTTTTGCTGTTAAGATGGCATTGGCATACTGCTGAGAGAGGATCATCGTGAACATGAGCCATGGCTCACCACAATGGATGATATGGTGCGTGCATAATCACATGAGATTGCACATACTTGGGGTGATTAACAATTATTAATTATATGTAGAATAATGAGTCGAGCTTAAATGACTTGAATTTCAATTGCAGGTATAACTGAATCCACTTGTGTAAAACGTTGAGTGAAGATTTGATAATGTACAGGAAGTACCTTCATATGGGGACAGAAAACCTTCCCTTCCCTCCTCTCCTCTCCTCTCTAGCGTTTCCTTCCTGTTCCTTTATTCTGCTGCTTGTTCAGTACAAATGTCACCCCACTGCCCCACTGACAGTAGATTGTCTCTTTACCCCATGTCATCTCACTATTGGACAAAAAAGAAGCAGACAGAAAATGTCGGCGTAAAGCAATCCCTGTCCAATGTTAGCCTCGGCAGATAACCAAATCACAAACACGCAAGAAGAATATGCAAAATACAAACTGCAGCGACTGTGATCCAGTATTTCCTGTTGGAGCTCGTTGTAGACGGAACTTGAACATAGTCTGTCTGCCATGGTTTTACTGGAATTGGACTTGACCTTTCCATAAAATAACATAACAGATGGTGTCATGTACCCGTGTATCTTACTGCCTCGTAATTTGGTGAACTGCAGCGGTATTAAACATTTCTCAACAGGAAGTAATCGAGCAAAGCAAGATCGTGCAACTCACAGGTTGACAGTTCTGTGCCCCTGAGTGAATGGAATAATTTTTAAGGAAAATGTCACTTCTCTTTGAGGACTGACAGTGTCATCAGATCCCATGAGGAATGCATACGAGAGAATGCGAAGAAACCAGGGAAGGGAATTATTGTGGGTATGACATTTCAAATCCCACTTGGAAAGTCAAACGCAGGATAGCACCAGCCATGATATATGATCACATTGATTAATTATAATGTGGAACATCATCAGGATTTTCAACACCCATGGTCCACTGTGCATTGGAACCAAGTCCTCATACACAATGAAAAATAAAATTAAGAGGCATTTATCCATCCCGAACAATTGTATCCCATCACGACCTACAAGGTGACAACCCAGCAAGGCGGCATGCTGATGACTGATACGTGAACACTTACCAGAGATATTGCCCAACCTGGACCTTTTCTCTGAACACCAAAACTCCACTGGGAGTGAGGCCCAACAAATAGTTAATCCTGTCTTCTCCCTAATGAAAAACAATGATGTTTATTATACGACGGCACACAAGGACAATGTTCTTGCAATTATACAAAGAGTGGAAGTTTTATCTTCGACAATGACATATCAAGTAATCATGTCTTACGAAAACAGGGTGCATATCCACTCCATACATATCCAGCATCTGGACAATTTCAAGAAAACGCTGCTCAGCTTCCCCTGGTGTTAGACCCCTGATAACAAAGAAAAGAAAAGAAAAAAAAAAGAACATCATCATGACGAGAACACAAAATTTATCACCACAGTCTTTGTTGCCTTCTGCAACATTTGCTCATTTTAAAACAAGAGTAGAAACAAAAGGTCAGCAGTTCATTGCTTCAACAAACTAGAGGTCAAAGAACATGATAACCCATGCAGTGTTAAAGTATGTACTAAAATTTTAATAAAATAATGATTTTAAATATCGTTTTAAAAAAAAAAAACTACTGAAGCAGTCTGAAACATCACCCATATACACTGCAACAGATGGAGACTTTATTGATCACAATAGAACAGTGTCAATTGGCAACCTACATAGCCACAACGGCGGCCTCTTCTTCACCCTCTCATGTGCCACGCCCATTTCCCAGGGGCTGTGCTTGACTCCAATAACATACATCACCCTATAGAACTTGTCCAAGTACTGCAACACCATCAATTGGCCATAAAAACAATTACGAGCTCTTCCATGAGCCGAGATTATGGAAACAAACAAACAAACTTCGGCGCCCAGCGATGCTGCCATGCAGCACATGGAGACAGAATTGGGAGGGAGCAGTGGAGTAAAATAATTGATGGATTACTTGATCAATTGCATAATTAAAATAAACAAGTAATAATTGTAAAATAATGAATTTCTTAATCAATTGGCTAAAAGTATGCCTGGTGTTGGCTTAATGGTTAGGGTGGTGGGCTTGGGATCCGAGGATTCTGAGTTCAAATCCCCCTCGGCTGTTCGATTAATACCAGGTGGGGTCGACTCTGCCTGTCATCCTTCCGAGGTCGGCAAAAATGAGTACCAGCTTGCTGGTATCCCGTGTCTGAGTGGTGACCCGTCCTGGATTGTGCCAAATAGCCAAGGAGACTGCTTAGGCAGCACCAACTCTCTGCACAGAGTATGGTCCCAATGGATGGATGGATGGATGGATGGCTTAGAATGGTATACTACCAAAACCACTGCTGTTTCATCCAAATCTCAAACTTTTTGAAAATCAAACAATTAGTCGAAAAATGAATAATTAATCAATAAATCAAAAATACCCTATATAGCCAAATCACTTGTTCATCATCGTGTCCAAATATCAGCTTCCTCGCTCAAAAGGGGCCCGAGATATTGCCCAGATGAGAAAGAAAAGAAAGAATTAATAAATCGATAATAATCAAGTAATCAATCAATTAATCAATTAATCAAACAATAAAAACACACCGTTTTTCCCAAAGCACATCTTCACTTTTGTCCCTAAATTTCAGCTTCCGAGCTCAAAGGATGGCTGAGATATCACCCAGACAAACAAACAACCAAAGAGTAAAAACTGAGTACTCCCTTCCTTCGGCGCCCGGCGATGACGACATGCATCGCCTGGATATAGAATTGGGAAGGAACGATGGACAAAAACTGAAGGTTCTTGGAAGTATTATGAAGGCGATTTTTGTGTTCTCCCGTGTTCAAGCATATAATTCGATTGGAAAGAGTTTTAAAGGGGTTTAAAGGTGTGTAATAAATTAATTCCTGGTTTTACCGCCATTTTACCCAGTCTCTAATACATCACCTTATCGAACACGTTACATTACTTATTCGTACCTGTTGTTTGCGTCGTTTAGAACATCCTTAAAACCAGTAAGTTTCCTGTTTGGAATGATTTTAAATTTAGTTTGACTGCCAGACAGGTAGACAGAGTAAAAAATATTCTCACTCCCCTCTGCGCATGTGCGATCGGGACAAATTTAGAGCCAAAGTATGGTAAAACTACAGGTTTGTTTTCCAATTCGTGTTCAAAATATAACATTTAACACAAAGAAGTTGTTCCTTGATCATAAACTGACGTTTGTGGAAAGACACACGAACAGACGGACAGACATAGTAAACCAATTGCTTCACCTTGCTTTTTGCTTCCCATGTGTTGGGTAATAAACATACTATAGCTTCACCAAACTAAGCCTTTCGTGTTAAAAAAAAAAAAAGAGGAAAAAAAAAAAGATGAAAAATAAGCCTTAAAATCCTGATAAAATAATTCAGGTAACTTAATGAACACCCTTCACGACAGTGAGCATGACAGACACCTAGTAAAGTGTGATATGTATTCACGACATCATCAGTAATCATTCAAGATGCAATTGTCAAGTTTTCAAAGTGAACTTGCAGATGGCAGGTGAGTCCAAGTCCAATTATTATAAGGATAAATTTTTTCCATATATTTTTTAATTTCTAAGGAAATTGCTCAAGAAAGGGGTTCTAACTATTCTGGCCACTCTGGGAAATCGGTTTTGCATCACCATAAAGTAAGAACTTTGCATACAGAGAAAGAGTTCGAACATGGTGGTGGCTGCAAGCATCATAACAGTCCGCTGGAACATCCAAAACACGAGTATTCCATCACACGTAATGATAATCTTTTAGTAAAGCTTTATCAATAACCACAGAATTTGATGCACGTCCTCTCGCTGGTAAAGTGTGCACTTCACCTCCCATGAAAGCTTGCAGGTGCATCCCAACTGGTCACACACAAACATGCTGGACATGAGCTGGAAAGACACTCCAACTTTTAAGACTTTGGGAATATGTGGACGAGTCATAATAAAGAGTAAATATTTAATCTTGCATTTAAATTTATTGTGGTAACTTTATCCGAAATGTTGTCCATTGTGTTTATTGTGTCACCGATGGGATTTCCAAGCCCCTTCATTTTATGACCATGGAAACTCTGGCGTTCGACATTGGTTTATGTGTAGCAACAAGCAACATCTGTCCGACTAATGGCCAGTCACCGATGCGTGGGCAACCTGGCACAATATAATACAATGAGCAAAACGCATCACAAATGAATAACACCAAATACTAATTATTCATACAAACACATGCTGGTCTCCCGGGGTGAAGTTCAGTGGAGTAACGAGAGGCAAGACAACGAACATTTGCTGTGAAGCACAACAAAATGCGTAAAAGGAAAAATGTCGACTTTGTTAACCCCACTCCCACTCAACCGTGCCCCTCAAAAACAAAATTCAACAAATCACACCAAAATGATGTTTTTCACAAACTTTTCAAATGTACTATTTTAAAATTCCTAAATTGTTATCGCATAACATCACAAAAAAACGACCAAATTCAACTCTTAATAAAAGCTATTTTGAGGCCAAAAGTGGGAATCATCCATGCCTTTGCAGAAATATGACATGTCGACATATCCTGCTTTAAATAAAGTGAAACTTATTAATAACATGGAGATACTGTTCAAATAGCATGGAATGGGAAAGTAACCGCGTCCTTACCGTAGGCTACGATGCTGGGCCTCAGCCTTCTGCTCAAGTTCCTCATTCTGGTTTGGAGTGAAGCGGTACACGGATGCATATCCCGGATCTAGATTTCCAGACTCATAGTCTCCCAGCTCAGCTACAAAAGAAATTGAAGATATGATGACATTTATAATAGATCCCGTGCTAAAATATGAGAAATACAATAATACCAAGCTTGTATCACACCGATATTATTTCATCAAGGTCCATCACCAACAGGAAGGGAACAAATTGTACATTTGGTTTGAAATGTTTGTTGGGATCATTCCCAGGATGCTTTTGGAAAAAGAATGGATGACTGTGTGCAGGTAATCAAGCCAAATTCCGGTAACCTGGCCAAGTTCCAAATTCCTGCTCACCAAACAATGGACGCAGCCGGCATACTAGCTTTAAAATGGAATAAAATGAAATGTGGATTTGCTCGAGAGATTTGGATCAGTAAAAAGTAATGCATTGTGCTCTCAGTGAAATAACGATGGGTGTTATAGTGTGTCATCTTCTTCAGTAAAGTCCATATGACAATGAATGTGAAATAATGGATAAAGTCTGAAAATGCTAAAATCTGTTGAAGGATTTTAAATGTAGATCTGCATTAATACGCGACTTACTAAATGACATCTGAATGCGAAACGAGGCCTTTTGCACATGTGCTATGTGTACGTTTTCAGCGATTCGGTTTGGCTTGCCGGGCACTTTTAACCTGCCATTACCAGCACAAAATCTGTACTTAAAGTCATCTCTTAAACATAATTTTCAGCATTTAAACGGAAGAGTGGCAACTTCAAAATGGTTAACCATAATTGTTCTGCTCCTCAATGAAAATCGAACTCAAGGAAATATTGGAAGTACGAAAAATATCCATTGATGAGAGGTGTTGAGCTCCTATCATTTCCTGTTGGTATAAGTTAGTGTCCGCAGTGCATATATACATGTGTTTCTATATAACATATATATATATATATATATGTATGTATCTATATATATATATATATATGTGTGTATATACACGAGGTCCGTCTAAAAAGTAACGGGACTGAGCGTGCTGTGTGCTCCACTTACACAACTTGAATGAACAGGTTGCGTCACAGTCTTTCGCAACATTCCAGCAATATATATGATTGGTGATGGTTGACTGCACTCATTGTGTGATGTTTTTTTTACAGGTCGTGCTTTACACGTTGTCTAGTCTGAGTCGTCACGCTATGAGTCGTGAGCAGAGAGCCAATCTGAAGTTTATTGCCAAGCTTGGCAAAACACCTTCCTAATCCTTTGCAATGCTGCAGCAAGTCTACGGGAAAGAAACGATGTCACGTACACGTGCATTTGAATGAAGGAGAGTCAAAGAGGGACGGGAGGAGGTTGAAGACGATCCACGATCTGGAAGACCTTCAACGAGCAGAACGGCAGACAACATCGAGCGTGAGAAGCAGATGGTGCGCGCAGATCGTCGACTCATGGTGCGGATGATTGCTGAGGAACTTTCTATCAACAAGGACACTGTCTGAAGCATCATCACTGAAAATCTCGAAATGCGCAAGGTGTGGAAAAGATGATCTCCAAGCTGTTGTCTGAGAATCAGAAACAGCAAAGAATCACTGTCTGTCAAGACATTATCGAGCGCCTCGAGGACGATCCAGACCTGCTCGGGAGAGTCATTACTGGCGATGAATCGTGGATATTCGAATACGATCCCGAGAACAAACGGCAGAGTTGTCAGTGGAAAACTCTGGCATTACCAACACCAAAGAAAGCAAGGATGTCAACCAAGAATGCACGTACGCGCGCGCACGCACGCACGCACGCACGCACGCACGCACGCACACACGCACGCACGCACACACACACGCACACACACACGCACACACACACACACACACACACACACACACAATTATATATCCCAGATAGAAAGAAAGCAGATGAGAGTAAATGACCTCAATACCTGGCACGGTCGACGGACCAACAAAACCCAGAATGCTGAGGGAGAGGTTGGTGGGAGGAATACTGGTTATGTCTAAGATGTGGGAGTGGGAGATGTGGTGTAGTGCAACGTGGGGGGTGTAGCATCATGCAAGATGAAAATGTGAATGCGAGTCAGTTTGTTTGCTCCTTCAGATTCCGCCCATAAAAGAACAATCGGGCTTCACCCGCGTTGATGTTCTTTGATGCGTCCACAGAAGACGAGACAGAGAGAAAGAAAGATGGAAGAAAAAGATGTGTAAGAAGAAAGTCCTTATCCTATCTGTGTAAATATCTGAAAGTGTAAGCGTCTGTACCTATTGAGGATCACTCGAATGGAGTGGCCCCACTCCATGGCATTTGTGTGCGACCCCCCCCCTCCCCTCTAGCTTGGTCACAGGATTTGTGGTGCCTTTCGTTCCACGCCATCCAGCTTGCTGACTGCCTGCTTGCCGATCTCGTCTAGTTTTGCGTTCTTTCGACAGCGTCGCACTGACTGACGAAAACAAGTCGGTAATCTTCCTCTTATTTTCGGACCTTCCATAGCACTCGTTTTGTCTTCAAGCAAAGTTGGTGATATGATGATAAAATCGACACGATTGATCCCGACGGACGCAGCATTGACCAAGTTCGTCGCTCTCAGCACTGTCGGGTGGACAAGTTCACCAACGCGATCGACGAGGGGTGTTCACAACGACACGAGACAGTGTACCAGGATATGTGCATGTCATTGTCAACACAACACCCCCCCCCCCCAATTGATTGCGTTCGTGGACTTGTCCAAGCAGTTTAATTTTCAATGCATACTGAAATTAAAGCAAAGAATAAATAAACAATTGCAGATAAAAAGAAATCAAAGAGTCATCTAAATTTTTGACTCATCAAAGTGGCCACCTTTTGCAGATATAACAACTGAACATACTCATGGCATTCTTTTTACAATGGAAATAAAATATTGTTCGGAAAGTTCTTCCCAACACTGTTGCACTTGTAGGTTGCTTTGCTTTCACCCTTCTGTCCAGTTCATCCCAAACCAGTTCGGTGGGGTTTAAGTCTGGAGACTGTGCTGGCCATTCCATGATTTAAAGCCTACCGTCTTGTTCTTGTCTTCTAAGGTAGTTTTGACATAGCCTGGAGGTATGTTTTGGGTTGTTATCTTGCTGTAGGATGAACCCCTGACCAACTAGGCGTAGACCAGAGGGTATTGCATGGCGCTGCAAAATGCTGTGGTAGCCTTTTTGGTTCAGGGTGCCAGTCACTCTGTGAAAGTCGCCGACTCTGGATCCAGCAAAAGAGCCCCAGATCATCACGCTTCCTCCTCCATGTTTGACAGTTGTTGTCACACACTGAGGAACCATCCTTTCACATACTCGATGGCATACAAAAACTCTGCGTGATGAACCAAAGATTTCAAATTTTGATTCATCGGTCCATAAGACATTCCAGTTTTCAGTCGTCCACTGGTGGTGCTTCATGGCCCAGGAAAGCCTCTTTTTCTTATTTTGCCATCTTAGCAATGGCTTTCTTACTGCCACTCGACCTGTCAAACCTGCAGCTCGAAGTCTTCTCTTCACATTTGAAACTGAGACTTCCTTACTTCGACCAGTGTAAAGCTGTGCTTGAAGCTGCTGTCCTGTGAGCTGCCCATCATGCAAGCTGTTGACTTTCAGAAACTTGTCTTCTGATTGTGTTGTGGCTTTGGGTCTGCCAGACCTCTTCCTGTCAGAGTTTCCTCCAGTTTCCAAGTGCCTTTTGATGGTGCAGGAAACTGTACTCACTGACACCTTGGCTTCTTTGCAATTTCTCTAAAGGAAAGACCTACACTTTTAATGGTTATCATGTTCTGTCTTCCGTTGTTAATTGTCTTTTTCTCGCCATTATGATAGCAATATACTACTTCCTGCAGTGCAATATTGTCCAAATAATGCTTCAGAGGGTGTAGCAACACAGTCTGTTCCAACACTGCTTTTATACAGACAGAGGGTTTGTAACTAATTAACAAAAGTTGGGACACCTGTCAGAATTGTTTCCATCAACTTTCAAGGTTAAATTTACTTCCATTGTTGCAGAACAGCTGCATTTGCTCACCCATTACTTGTTCCCTGAAAAGGGCCTTTTTTAACAAATGAAATTTACATTATTTTTCAGTTTTTGGTAACCTAAACTTTTTTTTTTAACCTCTGGCAGTTTACCGCAAAAACTTTATACCATTTCAGGTTATTCACTGGACTTGAACTGCTTAAATTTCAGTAAAAACTGGAAAAATGGGGGTGTTCTAAAACTTTAAATCGGTAGTGTAAAAGAATGGATTTGGGTAGGAATGAGCAGGATAGCAGGAGGCAAGAGGGAATTAACTGATGGAGAGGGACAGAGACACAGGACCTATGTCTGGACATGAATAGATATTGGGCCAACCAGTGGAAGAGTCGATGAACTGCAGTCAAGACCAATCAACCCGATTTAACTGTCAGACACTGTGATGACTTGGTGGATCCCTGAAGACTTCTCAGGACACAGTTCCATTTCAAGCCGAGCTATATTGTTATTTTATGATCAAAGAACACCCTGTAAGGGAGTTAAAGCAGCACAGCAAGCCATTCATTTACTGCATACTCACCCTGTAGAGTGAGTGCAGCAAGCTCAGTAGCAGTATGCGGCAAACATGGTACTCGACCTTGCAACACGTCCTGCTTCACCTGCAGGTAAAACTGATACCTAAACAGAATAACAGTTCACAAATTGGATGTCACAAAACAATTATGCTACAACTGTTACCGCCACTATCAAAAGAAGCATCAACTGCCGAATTTCAAAACAGATCACTCAACAAGCTGATATTTAAGAGTAAAAAGATAAGTAAAACAAAGCTTTTGAGACATCGTGTTGGCTGAACATCATTTTTATTCACATGCAGGTGGTAATAACACGAATGGGGGATGATTGAGACGTCAAGCTTGGAGATTCTGCTTCTCAATGTCTATCTGCCAACTCTCCCATGATTGAATGCACCTTTCTTTTACACCCACCCCATGTATTCAGCCCGTTATATTTTCTTCGCACTTACACATTTATTACCTTCACTACCGAAGATGGATGGAGGTTATGTATTCACAGCTGTTTCTGTTTGTCTGTCTGTCTGTGAAAAAGATATCTCAAAGGGTTTCGGATTCAGTTGAAACTTGGTGGACAGGTTGGGTGTGTGACAAGGATTCATTCATTCGATTTTGGTGAAGTTTTGAACATGAGAATTATTTAATGTGATTGTTCACAATTGAGAGATCGGGCCAAAAATGATATTTCAAAACCATTGTGGAGGAATTCGGCCGAAACCTGGTGGATGAGTTTGGTAGGTGACAAGAACAAGCCGATTCGATTTTGGTTCAAGTCTGGATGCACATCCGGGGCTATCAGTGGGATACAAACCGTCAACTGTTCAGCCTGGTGGAGGTTTGCGTGCTACCGAGTGCAGTTCTAGTTTTAGAAGTGTTTACTTTCTTTGGCAGTAAAGGTTGTTTATACTATTTTTTGTGCCTTCGCTATCATGTGTTCCTCAGCTGTTAAAACAATGAGTATGTGCATTAGATTGGTTTGAGCCATTTTATATTGTTGACAACTTTGACGAGGACAAAATCTGAAATGGTGATATGTTCAAGACTGGTTTGGAAACCCAACGTGACCATTGCACTCTGTCGCTTTTGGGTTGTTGTCCACGCTGCAGATATGTACACAGCTCTCCGATTTCAAACACATTTCCACCCTATCAATCATCAATCCTACTTCCCTCTCCATTCGCACCATCTGTAAATCCATTATCTACAGCTGCACAATAAGTTCTGGGCAATATTCACATTATCTGCAAAACATTTGAGATTGGTGTTTTTGTGCAGCTCACCTCGTTACCTCTTCCTTCAACTGTGATTGATTCTTGGCATAAAACCTCACACCAAAGTACATAGTAAATGGAGGACCAGCTGCAGAATGTCAAAAGAGTCATATCATGTACTTGTATTCAAGCATTACATTTCAGTATAAATGTTTTACAATACTATAATACATGTCCCCTTACAAGGAACTTCAACGCAGGAGGAGGCTATAAAGCCCAAAGCTTGTGCTCTAGTTGCTTGTCCATGTTCTCTCCTTCCAAATGCTGAGTATCAAGCAAGGCAGCAGCATGTACCATTTTTAGAGATTTTGTTATGACTCAGAAGGGTTCAAAACACTGACCTTCCAGATTCAGAGTGGACGCTCTAACCATTACGCTACCGAGTGTTGTTTTAAAAAAAACAAAAACACGTGACAAGTTTGTCCGAAATAAGTCAAAACAATGCCACAAATGACACGTCTATTAAAAGCAAGTGGTGCCAGTAAAGCAGCAAAGCAGGTACCCACTCTCCATCAGGCCTTTGTGGTCTCTCAAGCTCTTGCACGGTTCCAGCCAGTGCTGAGGTTATCGAAGGAAGAGATGGAGAGAGGGGAAAAAGGTACAGCGAACAAGAGACAGAAAGGACCAAATTACTTCGACAAACCAAGAAATACAAATGAAGGAAAAATTTATTCGTGCCAAATGTTATTACACAAGCTCAAACAAAAATTTGAAATACTCCACAAAATAATAACGGTACATTCATGCTCACAATTGCACAAATCCTTTTGAAAACCGATGAAAACCTTGATCATTGATTCTCCAAATGCCTTACCGAGAATACATCTGAATATTTTTCAAACCATGGAAGGGTTTCGGAAAAGTCATAGCTAATAATTAGCTCTGTCGAGACATGCATGATTGCTGTCAGCATAACCAAGAGGTATGCACGCTGGCCTCTGAGCAATTTATCCTCGGTTCAAATCTCGACCTAGCTGCAAGCTGTCATCCTGATGTTTCACAGGCAGGGTGAGGCATCAATGTGCGTGCCGTCCCTCGGATGGACATTAAACTCGATGTCCCGTCTGTCGGAATTAATTGATGGATGATAAAGATCTCACGGTGTTCTCCGGAAAGAGTAGGCGAGCCATTGCCGCAATCATGAACAAATTACAAATTTGGCTCCTGATTGACTGCTGGGGGTGGGGGGGGGGTGGGGGAGGGGGGGCAACAGCAAACCACCCAACAAAACTACTGCCAATAGACCGTTTTGGCAGCACCAACGCTCTGAAGAGAGTATCATCAGACATGCAAGATCCTTTTTGGAAATTAATAGAGTGAAAACAACATGCAAGTCTCCCAATCCCTGCCAATGAAAAGCATCCCCATCGCATGATGCCGCCATTACCATGCTTCACGGTAGGGATGGTGTGAGATGGGTGATGAGCTGTGCTCGGTTTCCGCCAGACGTAGCGCTTTACATTCAGGCCCAAAGAGTTTAATTTTCATCTCATCAGACCACAGAATCTTTTGTCTCATACTCTCAGAGTCTTTGACATGCCTTTTTGCAAACTCCAGACATGCGGTCATGTGCCTTTTTCTCAGGAGTGGTTTCTGTCTGGCCAGTCTTTGAGGACTAAACCTTGATAAAGCCTAGATTTGTGAACTGCTGCTGAGACTGTTGTCCTTCCGGCATGTTTTCCCATCTCAGCCAAGGAACTCTGTAGTTGTCAGAGTGGTCATTGGGTATTGGTCACCTCCCTGACCAAGGTTCTACTTAACCAGTTCCTCAGCTTGGTCGGATGGCCAGCTCTACGAAAAGTCTGGGTAGTTCCATATCCTTTCCATTTCCTAATGATGGAGCTCACTGTTTTCATGGGAACTTTCAACACTTGTTTTGTTTCAACAAATTGTTTTATACCCTTCCCCATATCTATACTTCCTCACAATTCTATCTCAGAGTTTTACTTCGGACAGTTCCTTCGACTTCATGGTAAGAGTTTCTGCTCTGACATGCACGGTCAACTGTGGGATCTCATATAGAAAGGTGTGTTTCTTTCTAAATCATGTCCAATCAATTGAATAGGCCACAGGAGGACTCCAATCAAGTTTTGGAGACATCTCAAGGATGACCAAAGGAAAATGGATGCACCTGAGCTCAATTTGGAGTGTCATAGCAAAGGGGTTGAATACTTATTGACACAAGACATTTCAGCTTTTCATTCCGAATTGATTTGAAAAATTTCTAAAAACATGTTTCACTTTGTCATTAACGGGGTATTTTGTGTGAAACAGTGACAAAATATTTAAATTTAATCCATTTTAAATTCAGGCTTCAACACAACAAAATGTGACAAAAGTCAAGGAGTGGTGGTGGTCGTATGGCAGCTTAACTGCCGGGGTAGCTATCATTTCTTGAAGCGCGACTGTGTCGCTCATGCAGTGCCCCTCTACCAGTACACACACTGGAACTGGTACTCATTTCGCCGACTTCAGAAGGATGACAGGCTGAGTCAACCCCCTGGTGTATTAATTCAGCGGCCGACGGGGCTTGAACTCAGGACCCGAGGATCCCAAGCCGCCACCCTAACCACTGAGCCAACACCAGGCTAGTCAAGGGGTGTGAATACTTTCTGAAGGCACAGTAAATGTCTAACCTTGTTTTTCTCAGCTTTGTGTGCTATCAGCTTTTTCCAATCCCAATACTCCAGACTTACGTATCCAACACCACTAGGTTGGACATACACCAAGATTATTGTCTGCTCTCCTCCAAGTAAAAAATAAAATATAAATCACATCCATTCACTTAATAATCTCTTTACAGTCCGTCATTATCATAGTTACATTGCCACCCTTACCTCATGTCCACCACTTCCCAGGATGTCATTGAGTGGCCTTCTCTAAGTTTAATGATCATGTTTGTCAGAGTCATGTCTGCGAGTCATCTCTATCAGTGCATACAACAGTCATCCTTCAACGTTTCACTGAACTCCCCGAGCATTATCAAAAAAGAAAACCTAAAACAGGTAAAACAGTGCCAGACTCACCGACTGCAGATGCTTGTCTTTGTAGCGCAAGCCAAAGTAATCAGTCTCCATTAGGTCCAGGTGGTAGAACACATGATCGAGTAACGCAGAGCACTTGGATCTTTTCTAAAGAGGAGCCCACACAAAAGACGAGTGAAGTCACCTTTACCAGCACAAGCACTGTATAATTTTACTACAACCAGCACTGCAACAAAGGCAAACGTAAATGGACAATCTCATAATAAAAGTGCTATTAATTATAATTACGATGATCCACTCAGTGAACACGATTATAGTGTGTTAAAATCACGACCAAGACTAAATGTCACGAGTTCATTTTAACTAAATGAGCAGTGTGTTCATGATAAAGTTTCTCGTCATCCTCGAATCAGATTACGACCCAGACATCACAACTTATATCTTTAACGACTGCAAAACAAGCTTAGGAGCTGTATCTTTATTTATAATCATCACATATGCTAATAGGTATATTTTAACCACTCCATCCACCAATACACCCACCTCACTCCTCTTCTTTCCTTTGCCAAGTACGTGGTGGAACTTAGCCTCCATTATTTAATGTCGCCATACTACCAGATAATCCTCAGCTGCACTTATTGAATTGTAAGTGCTGAACACCAGGCTCAACCTGGTGTGGTATAAGGGTAGAGGAGTAGTAGCTGAAACCCGAAACTTATCCACCTGATGGCTCCTCCATATTTACCTATTCGGGTTCCTCCTGATGGCTCCATCTTTACCTATTCGGGTTCCTGCTGATGGCTCCATCTTTACCTATTGGGGTTCCTGCTGATGGCTCCATCTTTACCAATTCGGGTTCCTGCTGATGGCTCCATCTTTACCTATTCGGGTTCCTGCTGATGGCTCCATCTTTACCTATTGGGGTTCCTGCTGATGGCTCCATCTTTACCTATTCGGGTTCCTGCTGATGGCTCCATCTTTACCAATTCGGGTTCCTGCTGATGGCTCCATCTTTACCAATTCGGGTTCCTGCTGATGGCTCCATCTTTACCTATTCGGGCTCCTGCTGATGGCTCCATCTTTACCAATTCGGGTTCCTGCTGATGGCTCCATCTTTACCTATTCGGGTTCCTCCTGATGGCTCTATCTTTACCTATTCGAGTTCCTCCTGATGGCTCCATATTTACCTATTCGAGTTCCTCCTGATGGCTCCATCTTTACCTATTCGAGTTCCTCCTGATGGCTCCATCTTTACCTATTCGAGTTCCTCCTGATGGCTCCATCTTTACCTATTCGAGTTCCTCCTGATGAATCCATCTTTACCTATTAGGGTTCCTCCTGATGAATCCATCTTTACCTATTCGGGTTCCTCCTGATTAATCCATCTCTACCAATTCGGGTTCCAACTGATTAATCCATCTCTACCAATTCGGGTTCCTACTGATTAATCCATCTTTACCTATTCAGGTTCCTCCTGAAGGCTCCGAATGAAATCGGATACAATGACATGGTTTGCTGCAGGTGAAAGAACATTTCTCAAAGTTTTTAAAAAAATTTTTTTCTTTTAGTTTCCAGGTGTCTCCTATGACATGTGATGTCACATTTACTGCAAATGGCGTTCCCACAAGAAAGGGCACAGTGTGATGTCTGGTATATAGAGAACAAATCAGCAACAAAGGTTCAATGAAGCTTCAGGACGACCTATGGAAGGCAACCACCATCGACTAAAACAATTTGTGAGTGGAACAGAAAATTTATGGAGACCAGTAGCATCCTGCAGAGGAAGGGGGCAGTCCAATAAAGAACAAATGATGGGGGATGTTGAACACGTTTGTGAGGTGTTCAAGTGCAGTCCCAAAATGTCCATTCAGATTCGGATGATGTTGACAAATCCTGACAACAACACTTTGAGAATGTTCTTTCACATGTATCAAACCACAATGTTGTAGCCCACTTCATTATTTTAATTATTATGATTTGAATTTGGAATGGTAATTTGTGGACACTTGTATAGCATTGCAATTATAGCCTGGTTGTTGAAGATAATACTAAGCAAAGTCAAGGCTTGTGGAGGAGCTAGAACATAGAATGGATGAGGATGAAACAGAACAAAAGGAAGAGTAGAAATAAAGAGGGGGGGGACATAATGGCAGGGATGAGGGACAAAATAGAGGAAGACTTTGACAAATAAGGGATGTGGGGAAGAATGGGGGGCAGGAGAGGATGCATGGGGTGGACAAGATGGATACAGAAGGAAACTCCTCGGAGAGAAAATTGCAAATTTGGAAGGAGGAGGGATTGGGGTGGGGTGGAAGGGCTGAGGGGATGGGAGGGGGGAGGTAAGGGTAACAAGGGAAGAAAAGATCATGGTTTTGGATTGGGGACATTCTCAGATGGTGGTGAACAGCTTTAGAGGTCAATTTAGAAGTGTGTTTTTCCCAAGGATTACATCGACTTGACTTAAAAATAAAAAAAGCACTGAGAATAATGAAGAATCATCACAGACATTTTGAATAGGTTCAGATTTTATCAAAAATTGAGAAATAAATAAATGAATAAAAACAGCTAACCAACGAGTAAATTGAAAGTGTGTTTACTACAAAGCTGAGTGTTTTTGTACACAAGACAATAGAGCAATGAGACACGTTATGGACATCTCCAGCAGGCAGAATGTACAAAGTACAAGCAAGATGTCTATGGAACCATATGCACAAAAAGGGTAGTTGTTATTTTCTTTGCTGCAGTTGTCGTTTTCCATGACATAAGATGTCTCAAACTGAAAACTGGACAACGTAACAATATAAAACAGAGCTCAATTAATTTACTGCAAATAAATACTAAGAATTCACAGATCCTTTACATCATTCTGGGCTATTTACTTACTCGACACAGAAAAACATAGTTCTGTGCTGATGCAGCCATATGAAATTATGACCTCATAAATTGCAGCAAAGTACAGGAATCAAGAATGAGAGCACAAAATGAGCTGTTAGGGTTTAATCTGGCACTTTGCGTACTCACTCTCGAACGAGGCGAACTAGCGGCACGTTCTTTGGCAGGTGCCTAACTACAGGCAATGGCTGCATGGCATCTACAACTTTAGAACATCAGTTTAAAAGCCCTTTGAATAAGTATGCAATAAATGTGGCCCTTCAGACATTTTCTTTGTGAAATTTGGCTGAGCAGTCTTTCCTCATGACGTCAGTGGATGATGTCGTGCCGCTTTACAGCATTTTCACACCCGCCCATCCATCGGGCAGGCCACGGCATTTCTCTCTTGCTAATTGCCTCTGTGATTTGCGGGTTTGTGGTTTGGTTCTCTGGCACGGTGATATAAGTCAAATGTCTCGGACATGTGGAAACTAAACAAGCTTTAGGGTTTAAAGACTTTGAAATAGAAAGCTGCTTAGTTATAAGGTATTACTGATAGTTTATCCTGCTGATAGAATGCCCTGTTTATAGTGGACTGTTCTCAAACCATTCATTAAGAACGCAGCCACAGAGAAAGCCTATTCAAAAGGAAAACAATGCAAAGAAAGAAACCGGGCACCAACTCTGTCACACACCCACCAACTCTGTGCGTCACACACCCACCAACACTGTGTGCTGCTTTGCTAATCAAGCTGAAGATTCACAACAATAATTATTCGCAGAGGAATTCCTAACAGCAAGTTTGAACAGAGTGAGTGCTGGAGTGAAAATTGCTATACTGGCGGTACAGCCAACTTAAACAAATGAATTTGTGAAACATTATCCAAATTGACACTCGACAGAGCTCGGCATCCAAACCTGCCCATGACAATATCCAACGGGTGGCCGTATCGTTGCATTCGGCCGAGCCAGCTGGATTCGTGACCGGTTCCCATGGTTTGAAGTACACAATTTGGAATGTGCACCACCGTTATCAGTACAAGCAATACAAATAGCCTTTGTGTGATTATACCGTCACCTGGAAACAGGAGTAGGGAAACGTAATTATTATTTAATCGCATCACATTATGTAGCTCGCCTAATGAGGTAGTAATTGATCGGTGAAGCAAATGAGCAGGGTGGTTTGTATTCGCAGCTAGAATTTCAGGGTCAGGTTGTAGTTGCCAAAGCCAAAGTGCATTGGAAAGGGAAAAAAAATAAAACTCCCTTAATCTAACATCAAACCTTCAATCCTGTAAAAAGAAAAAAACTAATATTGCAATAAAATGCTAAATTGGCACTTTTTAAAATCTCAAAATAGGTCTTAACTAGAAGGGAACTCGGTAGAGCGCATAACTCCGCCAAGCAATGCCTGATCCAGTCAAACAGATCAGGACCAATATTCTTTGAAATATCATGCTATATATCATTTTTGGCTTTATCTGTCAATGGTGAAGAATCACTTTAAAAAAAAATTAAAAAAAAATTCTCATATCCATGTCCGGATTTGGAGTTTTACCAAAATCAAATTAATTTCGCCTCGTCACACACCCAACCTGTACACCAAATTTCATCTGAATCCGTCTACAATTTTATGAGATATCTTGCAAACAAAAAAACAAAAACTTCGTGCATGGCATGACATTCAGTAATTGGTGGCACCCCCTTGAGCAGCAATAACTTCAACCAAACGTTTCCTGTAACTCTTGATCAGTCCTGCACATCAGCTTGGAGGAATTTTGACCCATTCCTCGATACAGAGCTTCTTCAACCTCAGAGATTTGTGGGCTTTATAGCATGAACTGCTTGCTTCAGGTTCTGACAACATTTCTTATTGGGTTAAGGTCTGGACTTTGACTTGGCCATTGCAAGACACAAAATCTCGTGTGTTCAGGATCGTTGTCTTGCTGCATGACCCACTTTCTGTTGGGCTTCAAGTCACCGATGGATACCTTAACATTCTCCTGTAGAATTTGCTGGAACAACCCAGAATTCATGCCTCTGTCAATGATGGCAAGCTGTCTAGGTACTGAGCCAGTAAAGCAGCCCCAAACCATGATACTCCCACCACCATGCTTCATGGTTGGGATAAGGTTCTTATGTTGGAATACAGTGTTTGGTTTTTGCCAAACATAACATTTCTCATTTTAAACCATTAAGTTCCACTTTCAACTCATCCGTCCACAGAACATTCTTCCAATAGCCTTTTGGATCATCCAGGTGGTCTTTGATGATCTTGAGACAGGCAGCAATGTTCTTCTTAGAGAGAAATGGTTTCCTCTGTGCTACCCTCCCATGATGGGAGGCAAGGTCTAGAGGGTTCCTCCTGTGCTACAAATGGCAAGGTCAACGTGTAGTAGCTCACAACCTTGCCCAGATTCCGATGTACCTTCACCCACAATTTGGGGCCCCTAGGTGGTACAGTTCGGCTGTGAAAGAATAACGTACAAATGCACAAACACTTGAAAATATTTACCAGATTGTTTATCCTACTGTTATCTAAGGCTTGAAGAGAAACTTGTACATATAGTATATGCAGGACAAGGACGTGAAAAGGCAATGTACTTTTACATTAACTACAAATATATATTTGTAGACAATCGACAAATCAAAACAGTACACAGGATTTGAACCCAAGATCCTAGAGTCATGATCCATGTGTCAGGATAGGAACATTAAACAGGCAAATTCAATTTGCCCAGTATGGTCTACATTAAGGTGCCAGCCCACACCTTGCTTGTGGGGGGGACAAGGTGTAATCATGCAATGCAGGCAGATAATACTAAAGGAGAGCTGGAGGAACACCACGACAACCTGAAATACGAGTGTTACCATCAACGATTATCTTGTTCAAGAATATTTATGTTGAGGATTTTCAGCAACACTTCAAACAAGCAATGTCCATCTTCAAGCTGTTTTAACCATTTATTGCTTGTTTCACCTTTCAATGTGGCCATTTACTGGACAAAGTGCTTCGGGGAGAATGACTTGGGAAGATAACGCAGCATGCGGCTCGGTTACCTTGAGGAACATCGTGCGGAAAACACGTGGGCTGACAGGATGGCCTAGAGGCACACACGCTCGTCTCCAAGCCATGCAACCTGGATTTCAACACCAACCAAGCGACAAACTGTCTTCCTGGCATTTCATACACTGGGTGATTCAATGTGTGTGCCGTCCTTTGGATGGACATTGAACTGGCGTCCCATCTGCCAACATTAGTTGGTGGACGTTAAAGATCCGATGGTGTCAGTGGCGAAGAGTAGGTGAGCCATCGCCGGCATCCTGAACAAATTACAAATTCCTACCCCAACATTAGTCGAACGTCAGGCCTGGACAGCCAGTTTGTGAAAGACTTGACCAAAACTTTCCCCAGGTCAACCCCACAAGAACGTGCGAATAATTGTGGCCCACAGAAGAAAAAGAAGAAGACGAAGAAGAAGAAAAGGGGAGATCAAGATTTGAAACTTGGAAATGGCTACTTACTGTAAATTGCACATTTATATATTTATTATGCTGAGCTGCAGATTATTTGGCCGTTGCAGTCTGTACCTGGGAATTCACGCGCCGTTGGTTCAAGCAAAAATATTTTCTCAACTCCAAACGATGGAAACAAGCCACTGTATTATAGAAACCCCAAACAACAGGTCATGTGTAAAGAAAAACAAATAAATAAATAAAAATAAATCGATCATTACAATATGTGGGGCAAAGGGAAAAGATCAATGGTATTTTAGGATCTAAATGGATTGCTATTCAATGAATCAACCAGTTTCTGTCTTTAAGTTCTTCTGTGAACTTCAATTTATAGTTAGAAAGTCAAATTTCAGCAACTTCATTGATTCTTCACCTTTATTTATTTATTCATATGCAGCCTGTGGCTACTTGGCTGCATAATTTCCTGGGGGTGTGGCTGTGCCGCTGATGCAGTGCTCCTACTACCAGTAAGTTTGTCATCATTTTGCCGACCTTGGAAGGATGATAGGCTGAGTCAACCCTCCTGGTGTAAATTCAAAGGGTGACAGGGGCTTGAACTGAAGACTCTGAGATCTTAAGCCAGTCACCTTAACCGTTAAGCCAACACCAGACTTGATTCTTCACTAGTGATGCTACAACTGAGGTTTTCAAATCAACACTAGGGGAAGAACAAAAAAACATTATATATATATATATATATATATATATATATATATATATATATATATATATATATATATATATATATATATATATATGTGTGTGTGTAAATACATACACTCCCGGTCAAAAGTTTTATAACATCCCCATTTTTCCAGTTTTTACTGAAATTTAAGCAGTTTAATGTTTCAATGTAACTTGAAATAAAAGCATCGAACAAATAAACAATTGCAGACAAAAAAAATCATGGAATCGTATTGTTGAACAAAATGTAATCGAAATTTTTGACTCATCAAAGTAGCCACCTTTTGCAGATACAACAGCCGAACATACTCGTGGCATTCTTTCTACAGTGGAAATCAAATATTGTTCGGAAAGTTCTTCCCAACACTGTTGCAGAAGTTCCCACAAATGTGTTGCCCTTGTAGGTTGCTTTGCTTTCAACATTCTGTCCAGTTCATCCCAAACCAGCTCGATGGACTTTACGTCTGGAGACTGCACTGGCCATTCCATGATTTGAAGCCTACCGTCTTGTTCTTTTCTTCCAAGGTAGTTCTGACATGACCCAAAACATACCTCCAGGCTGTTATCTTGCTGTAGGATGAACCACTGACCAACTAGGCATAGACCAGAGGGTGTTGCATGGCACTGCAAAATGCTGTGGTATCCCTTTTGGTGCAGGGTGCCAGTCACTCTGTGCAAGTCGCCGACTCTAGATCCAGCAAAAGAGCCCCAGATCATCACGCTTCCTCCTCCATGTTTGACAGTTGGTGTCACACACTGAGGAACCATCCTTTTGCCTAGTCAACAGTATACACAAACCCTGCATGATGAACCGAAGATTTCAAATTTTGATTCATCAGTCCATAAGACCTTCTTCCAGTTTGCAGTAGTTCACTTCATGGTCCAGGAAAGCTTCTTTTTCTTATTTTGCCATCTTAGCAATGGCTTTCTTACTGCCACTAGACCCGTCAAACCTGCAGCTCGAAGTCTTCTCTTCACATTTGAAACTGAGACTTCCTTACTTCGACCAGTGTTAAGCTGTGCTTGAAGCGGCTGTCCTGTGAGCCGCCTATCATGCAAGCTGTTGATTCTCAGAAACTTGTCTTCTGATTGTGTTGTGGCTTTGGATCTGCCAGACCTCTTCCTGTCAGAGTTTCCTCCAGTTTCCAAGTGCCTTTTGATGGTGCAGGAAACTGTACTCATTGACACTTTGGCTTGCTTTCTCTAAAGAAAAGACCTACACTTTTAAGGTTTCTAATGATCTGTCTGTGTTCCTTTGTTAATTGTCTTTTTCTCACCATTATGATAGCAATATTTCTTCCTGTAATGCAATATTGTCCAAATAATGCTTCAGAGGGTGTCGCAACACAGTCTATCCCAACACTGCTTTTATACAGACAGAGGGTTTGTAACTAATCAACAAAAGTTGGGACACCTGTAGGAATTGCTTGCATCAACTTTCAAGGCTTAATTTACTTCCATTGCTGCAGAACAGCTGCAGTTGCTAACCCATTACTTGTTCCCTGAAAAGGGCCTGTTTTAACAATTCTGAAATGTACATCATTTTTCAGTTTTTGGTAACCTAAACTTTTATTTTTTTTAACCTCTGGCAGTTTACCGCTTAGCTTTGTACCATTTCAGGTTATTCACTGGACTTGAACTGCTTAAATTTCAGTAAAAACTGGAAAAATGGGGGTGTTCTTAACCGTTTGACCGGTAGTGTATTATATATACATATACAGTATATATGTATATATATATATATCATATATGTATATCATATATGTATATCATATATGTATAACATATATGTATACACACACACACACACACACACACACACACACACACACACACACACACACACACACACACACACACACACACACACACACACACACACACACACACACACACACACACACACACACACACACACACACACACGGTATCTATCAAATAGTTAAATACAGTAACATCGTTGAATGCAAGGTCAGGTTTTAAACCGTCTAATCGAATGAACAGGGCCTATCTGTTTCATATCGCAGACAGGTCAGAGGTCTCTGTCTTCTACCACCTCCTTTCTGGTCTTGCACCTTCTGTTCTTTCTTGGGCATTGTCCCCCACAGGTTTCGCAGGACACACACGGTTCACCATCAACCCCCTTCTGACGAAACTACCTAAATCCAGGATCACTGCTCACCTCCACTCATTTGTTCCTTCTTTTTTTCATGCTTGTCCACATTCTCTTCAATCTCATGTTTCTCTTCAGGTCTTCAAGCCAACACAATCTCAGATAATCCCAATCCAAAAGTATGATCATTTCGACCCCATTAACCACACCCAATCCCCCCTCTTTCCAAGTTTCCATTTCTTCCTTCCTGAGAGTTTGTCGCTGTATCCATCTTGTCTACATCCCTTATTTGTCCAAGTCTCCGGCTATTTTGTCCCTCATCCATAGTGTTTTTGTGTCTCCCTCCCCCCGCCCCTCATCTCTCTTTCTACTCTTCCTTTTGTTCTGATATTTCCTGGTCCGTTCTATGGTTGAGCTAATCCACAAGCCTCAACTTTGTATACAAAAAACAAGCAAACAAATCCACTTAAAGTTGGAATCAATTCCTCAAGGACAAGAGTTTGTTGTGAGTCACTAGGAAGTACTTAAGAGAGCAACGTCTCCCACTCCACTCCACTGATTGTTCATTATCTCCCCTTTTTGTTGGTATTAATTACTGAAAATCTATGTGACCATTGCACAATGATACTTTGGGGTGGAGGTTCAGATTCATGTGGATGTCTCTCTCCGTTTGCGGCAGGGAAAGTCCAAGAATTCACGCACGCTACGTATGGGACATTCAGAAAGTTTAACCCTCTGAAAAGCAATCAAGATAATCATTGATTTCAGTAATTTATATTCTAATATCTGCAAGGAGAATACCCACAATAATTTATATGTCATTAGTCCTTGAGATGATCATGCAATTAAAGAAAATATGATGCGTTACGTATGGGACTACAAGAAACACGCTTTTTCAAAGAAATACGCTCAAATTCAAAGTTCTCTGAAAGTATTTTATCATTCACCAGAATTTTCAGTGTGGAGAAAGTTGAAGCACTTGCGTAACTCATCACAAATTCTCTTACAGAAAAAGATACACAATAGTAAAGACATATTAATTATTGTTAACGAAGGACAACTTACGTATGGGACACAATTCTCCATTGGCTTTACATGCGTTATCTTCATTGTTGGTGTAAATTGCCCTTCATAACACAATCAACAAGCTTGAGCATATTTTGACACAAAGATCCAACATTTAACTATTAGAAACTCAGCAATTCATGAAGTAGGATCGGAAACAAAGTGATCATCTGGTTATTAAGTGTTAAAAATATAAAATGATTTAAAATTAGAATCATATAAAGCATGGAATGCAAGTACTTCTGAAGAAAATGAAATGCACAACTTTATTGCGGACATGCACAAAAATGTACTGCATACAACGATTAAACCCGGACAGGACACACAGGACAGATCTGTTTTAGTGTGTGTACAAGGAATGAAAATAAACAAAATAATTTGCATCGAGTAATTTGTTGGTAATTAATTTTTTTTCAGACTCATGTAGATTTTTGTTTCGATTCGTCTCAGGACCTCGGGGCTTTTGTACATTCGATAGAAGTAATTATATGTAAATGTAAACATTTATCAACTCGACTGAAAATATTGTTACGGTTGTGGGGGTAGATGGAGGAATTTCATCGGAAAGTTAGGATTGAATGGAGTTGTTTGGTCCATTGACACGTCAGAGACATCTCAATGCAATTAAGTAGGGAAACTGTGAGTTTAAGTATTACGTGTCACCACATGGGGATGGTGCCGTGTTAATTAGATAGGAATTAGGATAAGTTTCCCCAGTATGTGATTGCCTCCATGACCGATTCCCAAGTTTTTGCATTTACAAGCGAGCCAAGCATACCGAGCAGGCAGAGGCCCCGCCTTCCTGGGTATCGTGCGAGAAAGCCACGCCCCGGAGGTGGAATGGTTGTTCGGTGTGACGTCAAAGAGAGAAGAGGAGGAACGCACTAGTGCAGAGTGAGGGACGCATGTGGTTGAGAGAGAACGTAGCTCGGAGATTGCTGCAAGAACAGGGCTTTATGGCTGGCTTTCCTTTGAGGCATGAAGAAGACGGCACGATTTTCCTATCCGTGCTGAGGAGAATTGGCTCACGTACTGAGCAAGATGCCAGCCATTGGCTCTTGGTTGGGTCATGAGAGACGGACCCCGAGTCTCGTGCATGTCGCCGAAGGGGACGGCACCATTCTGCAGAGTGCCGCATGTCGGCAAGTGCGATAGACGAAGAAGATGCATGACGGTCAGTGAGCCTTGGTGTTGAATACCGCTCACGAATTGCCTGACGAACATTCCCGCTGTGAGAGAACTTGGCGCCATTTTGCACGCGTCCACACGTGCAGGCCGAAGCGCCTCGATTCCAAGTTCCATAAAGACTATCTCTGGACTAAGCTCATTACCAGAATAAAGGGAGGATTTGCTTTTTGTTCGTTTTCCCCTTGTCTGTAATTAAGTCTGTATATAGAGGTGCCTTGACTTTCGGTTTAATTTATCTCACATTTATTATTACATTTTGCATTCTCCCCTTGTAAATATTTCTATTGTCATTAAATTCCCACATTTATTTTAAGTTGATGTGTCCATGTATTTGTCATGGGGTTCGAGTATCAACCCCCCCTGTGCTGTGCTTCCTCGTGCCTCCGTCACTCCACCAATGCCGCGTCCCACCCCTCCCACGGGCGTTATAATCTCTGAGGATCAACGTGTCCGCCTCCGAAGGAAAACCACTCGGCTATCCGGGCTGGCGGTGTTAACCTTAACCGCCAGCACCGCGACAATAACAAATATGGAAACGTAGTTTTAATAGACTACTTCCACTTGCACAAGGGAATAGAAGAAGGTATTAAATTTTGTGTAAAAGGGAAATACATATAAACAAAAACTCATTTATTCTTCAAGAGGAGGTGACACCTCCTTACAAATGGAATGATCCCATATTGCTTAGTCTGCCATAACCTGAACCATGTGTGAAGGACAGGTCTCATGAAAATACATGAATGCCCAATAAGTTGACGGGCCAAAGTAGTGGTCAAATGTTGGAGATGTTGAAGTAGTCTTTCCCACAGACTTTGCAAGCAATGTCCCATACGTAACATTTATTAATTACTTGTGAACCAATTACTGACTTATATTTTAAGCTAGAAATACAGGATATATGACCAATACATGATGGATTAGAACTTCTGAAAATGGCATTAAAATTTTTCAGAGCTTTTGGTGTAATCCTAAAAAAATCCATGGAAAAGTGTTACGTATGGGAGATCGCTTATAAAGAACAGGCCTAATTTGCAAAATGAAGTGAACAATTTTCTTGTGTATTGAAAGGGCATGGTAGAGTATTCATGTCCATGTAAAAAAAAACAATTGTTGTAAAGTTTGGTTTAACTTACAACATCACCATTTCAAATTGTCCCATACATAACACCTAATTTGCATATATGTAAATTGGTTTAGCGATTTCACACCTGAAACCTATGACTTTGCTATTTTCTTTCAAGAAGAAACTCTCTTTCTTTTCAAGAAGAAACTCAAGAAGAAGGAGAGTAAACTTTCTTTACTCTCCCACAAGAAGGGTGGGAGAGGGAAGGACAAAACAGTGGGGACAGAGACATTAGGAGATATGTGGAAGGGAGAGGGATGGGGTGGGGAACACAGGGTATACAAGATGGACATTATAGGACTTTCAGGAAGGAAAGCAGGGAATTTGAACAAGGTGGGTTTGGGGTGGATTAACGGGGGTAGATAAGATTGTGGTTTTGGATGGGGGAAGATAAGAGGCGGTGGTGAACAGCTGTTTTGAAGGCCTGGAGGGAAGAATGGAATTGAAGAGAGTGAGGGAGTTTATTCCAAAGGTGGGGAAAAAAAAGAGGAATGAAAGAATGAAGGTGAGCAGCGATTCATGATTTTGGTAGTTTTATCAGAAGGGGGTTGCGGGCAGACCTTAAGCGCCCTGTGAAAATATGGGGGAAGGGGGGGGGGGGAAACATAGTGCAGACAGAGCAGGGGGGGAGGGTGAGACCGGAGAGGAGACGGTGGAAGATAGAAAGACCATCGACCTGCCTGCGGTGAGAGAGTGAGAGGCCCAAAGACTCAGCCTCACCACGGGAGATACCAACAAAATAAATTTCACGTTAAGACATGAAAATCTCATTGAAAGTACAGCCGTAGCATGAATATGAAATTCTGCCATCTGAGGGGACTTTCTCTTGGACTTGCCCTGCAGGAGTTTTGCTTATCTGACATTACATCCTTTGAGACATGTATCGTTTCCGAAACATCGAGTGATCAAATTCAGGAAACTTCTCTCCAAAGTGAGGAGGATTTGGTGATCATTGGATTCCTACAATTTCAAGCCATGATGCAAGCAGTGAGTGAAGAAAGTGAAAAAGAAGAGATAAACATGATTACAGGCGTTGAAAATAAATAAATAAATAAATAAATAAATAAAAGATGTGCCTCGTCTTGGGTAAACAGGCTGTCGCATGGTGAAGCTCGGACAATTGAAGCCTCAGCGTTTTTCAGGAAGTGACATCCTCTGCTTCATCCAAGGAGGATTAACAATGAGACTTCCCCCATCTCACTTTCCCAATCTTTCCTCACTTTCCTTTGATCACTACTGGTGGAAATAAGTCAGGTTGATAGCAAATCAAAGAAGTGGAAGCTGCTTAAAATTGCAAAAATCTTTTTAAACCTAAATGATGGGTTTGCCTTAAAACTGCATCCAAGGCCAAATATTATTTCAGGGATGGGGTGGGGGGAGAGGGAGGAGGGGGGGGTGATAACAATAGAGCAACATTCAGTACATTGCTGAAATGTTATATATATATATATATATATATATATATATATATATATATATATATATATATATATATATATATATATATAAAAGCATTGGTCCGACATAATGAGCTACCAAGATGGAGAGACTTGCAAACTAACCTTGGAAAAAAAAATGCAACTAGAATGGCACTCGGTAGAGTGCATCCTCCGCCAGGCAGAAGTTTACATTTTGTATCCCAATTATAGGCCAGATTTGCACCCGGACTGAACCAAAATCGAATCGGCTTGTCATCAAATACCCAATTCACTCAACTACTTTTGTCATAATCCATCTGCAACTTTTTGAAATATCATGCCACATATCATTTTGGCCCCCAGCCCTCATTGGTGAATAATCACTTAATAAATTTTAAAATTCTAGTTTCCGGATCCAGATCTTCACGAAGATCAAATCAGTTTGTCCTTGGCACATACCCACCCAAACTGTCCACGATATATGGTCTGAATCCGTTCTTAACTTTGAGATAACCTGCCCGCAGACAGAGAGACAGGGATAAAAACAACCTCCATCCACCTTCGGTGGCGGAGGTAATAATAGTAATCAGAAGCAATTGTGACATCGCTTCGATTAATCAAATGAGGAAGGGTTTTATAAAATGAAAGATTGGTTTTTGCCAAAACCCTTTCATTCACCAATCCTTTGCATCAGTAGAAATCTTCACGATCCAGAATCACATGTCACGCAGGCCTATAAAGAACAGTTCACTTTACCACAACCATTGTGGGTTGTGTTGGGATTGAGCCACAAAAACATTGCATGTCGAAAGTCGGACGTTTTAATGATGAGAAAAGTTTGTCACAGAAGTCAGAAATTGAAGCAAAAGGTCATGGGTGGATGTTCTATTTTCCTGGTGGTGGTGGCATGTGATTTATTGGAATTACACCACAACACTGCCCCCATCCCCCCCACCCACCCCCACCAACCTCTTGTTTTTTTGTTCTTTTCTCTCCATTGTTCCTTCTTGATACATACTCTCAACCCCCATTGAATCTATGTCTCTCTTGGCATGGTCTGTAGTACAAATACATGAAGGTACCTCAACCACACGGGTACTTCAAGCCTCAATCATGAACATTATTGTTCACCATTGTCTGAACCTTGTGATTCAAAATACTGATGTTTCTCAGATGTAAGAAGTTGATGAAAGGTAGTCAGAGGAAGGTTCAAACGAAATGGAGGGTTTATGACAAGATGAGGAATGTAGTCTTGTTGGCCCAGGTCCAGGCACTGACCATGAGAAGCCAGGCTTTGTCTCTTTGCACAGAGTTGCCTGGAGGGCAGCAAACTATTTTGTTCCCTTGAATCAGTTGGCATGGAAACCGTTCTCAGGGGGTGAGCAGCTGGTCAACCATGATATGTGTCACCCTGATAAGCACCAATCATTCTCAATGCCTTCGGCACAGGCAGATAAATCGACAACCCGATGCTCAAGGTTCAGAAACGAAGCGGAGAATACACCATTATCAGCCCACTTGAGGTGGGAACCACTGAAGGATCACAAGTCACCGTCTATTCCCATCCCAATCAACGGTGCAGTGATCACAGAATTGGGCTCCATTCGGAATGAATGAGGAAAAGAATGAAACACGAACGAAATTTGCTTTTTAACTCTCATGGCAGATTCCATGAAGAGGTAAAAACATAATCTTGGAAACTCATGAGCCATCCACATCATGCATATGCAAAAATTGTTAAACTTTTATTCCATCCTTTGTACTCCCACGTACATATTCATCAACATGTGGAACATACCTTTCAATCCTGATAAATCTCACATTCTCACTATGTCTCTCCGAAAGGACTGTCTGGAACCAACCCCCATCTACTTTCTCAACAACCCTCTTGAAGAAGTCCTTTCATTCAAGCTCGGTCTCATTATCTGCCATGATCTTTCCTGGGAAAGGCATTTCCTGGGAATTTCCAAGCTGGCCTCCAAAGCCAGTCGCCGACTGGGCATCCTCAGTCATGCAAAGTCCTTACTTGGCACACCTGAGCTCCTGACCACATACAAAGCTTTTATCCACAGCCTGATGGTGTCCCCTCTGGGCTGATGCTCCCGCCTCCCACCTTTCTTGGCTTCATGCCGAGAAACCAAGGTATTGAGGATCATTGGCATCTCCCACGATAAGGCCTTCCTTATCCATTTCCTTCCTGAAAGTCCCTGTCGTGTAAGGACCTAAAAGTCCCTGTCGTGTCCATCTTGTTTACCCCATGTACCCCACCCCATCCCTCACCCTTCCACATATCTCTTAATCTCTATGGTCCCCAATGTTTTGTGCTTCCCTCTCCGAACCCCCCCACCCACACACTCCTCCTCTGCTCCCCTTATTGTATGTTCTGTGTGTTAGCTCTTATACAAGCCTCAAAACTGAATACAAAAAATTATATATATATATGTATATATATGTATATATATATATAATAAAAAGATGCATGTCCATGGAATGGAAAACTATTCCTTCCTACACATCGTGTACCATGGACAATCCTATAAAACGGGGGTACCTCATAAAAAGAGAAAAAAGATAGACTAAGAGATGCATGTCTCGGGAATGGAAAAACCTATTCCTTCCGGCATGTCATGCAGCCATTTAAGCTATAAGCTGTAAATGTCACTTCTGTTTGCTGCACTGCTATTCAGTCTCACTGCCCTTTGTACTACGCTATCCTACAAGGTTCCAAAATGATAATTTATAGGACCTCATCTGTGTAAAAATAAATAAATAAATAAATAAATAAATAAAGTATAAGGTTCGAGATTTTGGAACAATACTGTTACGGCTCTGGAAATTCGCAGAACACCATAAAGGTTCCTTAGTTCAGTAAGATTGATAAGTCTGTGTTCAGTTAGATTTCCCCACCGTTGTTTAATGGGATAATTTGTGTCACAGGGCTGTGATCCTTTGAGGTAGGTTTTTCTTTCTCTATCGTTATTTTGAACCGACATATCTTGCCCACCATTACAACAACCACCACCAACTACGCCACAACGCCAACCACGCTACAATCACCACAACAACACCACCACCATTTAACCATCTTCGCCACTACGCCAGCTTGCAAACGCCATCCTCCACAGACCACGCGAAGACCCTTTCCGCATTCAAAAGGGGTCCGAGAATGTGGGCGTACAAGAACGAGGAAAAGAAACCTCCAATGGTGCGTGTGGGTTTCTCCCGCCTTTTTTTCTCCGAGGCTGGTGTGACGAGAAGGGCGAGGCGGCTCGCTCGCGATTGGTGGATACGAGGAGTGAGGCGGTCGGAGTTGAGAAACGCCCCTTTTCAAGAAACTTCTCGAAAAGGCTCGAAGGAGGGTGGAGCCAAAAGCGGGGAGGGGCGAAGGGCGGAGCCCCGAGTTATATAAGGCCGCACGAGATGCGAGGTCTTGTCTTTCGTGTGGTGGTCGTCAAGTCTTTGGTGGTTTTGCCGTCGGGTGGTTCATCGCTCTCCTGGCTCTTGGTCCTGTGGTTCATGCGCTTTTGGTCCTGTGGAGCGACCTGTTCGTTGGAGGCGTGGGATGGTAGAAAGTCCGGGCGACGCACCGGAGACGCAGACTGGAGGCACAGCTCTGCCGGCCGGGTGGCGCGAACCTGCGTGTCCGTGCGAGGAGCGCCGGAGGGAGCTCGCCGGCCACGCGAGAAGCCTGGGATCAGGCACAGCCACGCTAGCTGCCGTGGGGACGGGGCGACGCGACTCACCGACCACCGAGGGGGGAAGGTAACCTGCCACGGTCTCGTGGGACCCGTTCGGTCCTCCAGGTCCCGCGTTATAAAGTTCCACGGACCCTGTCTGCCACTCCCATCTTTGGGGGTGGCCATTCCTTTGCTTTTGAGTGAATGTTGGTGGCGCCGTGTCCGACAAGATAGAACTGAGTAAGTGACTGTAAATAATAATCATATTCGGTTGTATTGCTTTTGCTTCTCACCTGAATATTGCATGACTGCCTTGGCTGTATATACGTGTGCTTGTAATAAATGTGCTTGGTTCGAATGTATCCCTTTCGTTGCGTCTTCTTTCCCCTATTGGAAATGCCGTCTTGCATCGTGGAATAATTAGTTGGGTTTTGAAATACCCGTTAAATAGAATCGGATCCGGCAAGGTCGGCGATAATCCCCGCTCGGTTATCGCTGTAGAACGGAACGGACTGCTTAAGCGGTTCGTGTCCCAAGCCGACCTGCGTCGAGGTACGGTCGCCCGGTCGACTCCCCGCGCAGGTACTTTGGTATATCGAGTTCGGCGAGTGACCCTATCTTGCGCGGGTAGACAATTGGCACGGCCGTGGTGAGGTTGAAGACCCACCCGTGACAGGGTTCCGGTGTTAGCTCCGGAAGGTCACGACTGAATTGTCCGTCCGGTGGGCGACGCGGTTGCTATTAGTGGAAAGCGGCCGATCGCATGCCGGCGGGCGCGAATTCGTAACACTACCTTTCCAAGGGTAATTTATCTACAAAACGAGCTGTTTCCTACAGATGTCCGACAACTTGTGGTTAGCTTAACGATGAATCCCCCCCCCCCACAACGTAAGGATGTGAAATACAAATTATGTAAATGAACAGATCTAATCATTTTCATACTTTAAAATTTCACTTTAAATCTAGAGATGTGAAAAGACGAGAAAACCCGTTACCTTGATGCGTTGTTCTTGTGTGGTCAGACACAGTCGCGTCTCATCAAGGAGTAAAATTTCACAATAAAAATCTTCTTTGTCTCCTCTCCAGCAGCTCATGATCTCTCAGCCTTTTGCCAATATCCAACTCTCTTCTTCAAGAAGAGTACTGCAGAAAGCAGTAAACACTAAGAAAACACAGGTGATGATGGGTTGTGGAGGAGAGACAGAAGCGATTGTAGTTAAGGGTGTAAATGATGAACTGAAGCAGGTGGAGAGGTTTAATTGAGCACTTCAGATGGACAATTGATGAGCAAGGAGGATGTGAAGCAGATGTAAGGGACAGGGTGAGAGCAAGGTGGAAGAAGTGGAGGGATGTGGCAGTTATGGGAGACAGAAGAATGCCAGTCAATCATAAAGTTAAAATGTACAAAACGGTGATATGATCAGTGATATTCTATAGTGCTGAGACTTGGGCATGGTGTAAAAAAGAATAGCAGTCACTTTACAGGTCAGAGATAAGGATGTTGTGATGGATGGAAGAGTTGTCATGAGCAAATAGGATAAGGAGTGATGAGATCAGAAGGCTTAGAGAGAGTACTACAGAGGAGGTTAGTGAAGCAAGGTTAAGGTGGGATGGACATGTTATGTGGAAGTGCAGTAATGAATGAAGTGGAAGCGCAGCAAAAATGGCATGAAAGAGAAAGGTTGAAGGAAACGGGAAGGGGCAGACCAACACAGAGATGGATCGACATAGTGAAAAGTGACATGGAGAAGGAAGATCTGAGCAGCTGACCCCACATTGGCGTGGGATTAAACAGCCGAAAAGATAGATGATGATGATGATGATGACTGCAGAAAGCAATTGGGCAGATGATTCGCGCACTTTAGTAGAACACTTCACTGCAGTGTTGCCGAGGATGGTGGGAAGTCCTGCACAGCAAGACCAAGTGACCGATGAGATAAGATAAAGCTGAGTTTTTATTTTGGGCAACACCCAACATAAAAGACATTCCATACTGGTTGAGAGTTTTAGAACACCCCATTTTTCCAGTTTTTACTGAAATTTAAGCAGTTTAATGTTGAAATGCACACTGAAATTAAAGCAGAGAACAAATAAACAATTGCAGATAAAAAAGAAATCATGGAATCGTTTTGTTGAACAAAATTTAATCTAAATTTTTGACTGAAAGTAGCCACCTTTTGCAGATATAACAGCCGAACATACTCGTGGCATTCTTTCTGCAATCAAAATCAAATATTGTTCGGAAAGTTATTCCCAACACCGTTTCAGAAGTTCCCACAAATGTGTTGCCCTTGTAGGTTGCTTTGCTTTCACCCTTCTGTCCAGTTCATCCCAAACCAGCTCGATGGGGTTTAAGTCTGGAGACTGTGCTGGCCATTCCATGATTTGAAGCCTACCGTCTTGTTCTTTTCTTACAAGGTAGTTCTGACATAGCCTGGAGGTATGTTTTGGGTAATTATCTTGCTGTAGGATGAACCCCTGACCAACTAGGCGTAGACCAGAGGGTATTGCATGGTGCTGCAAAATGCTTTGGTAGCCCTTTTGGTGCAGGGTGCCACTCACTGAGCAAGTCACCGACTCTGGATCTCGCAAAAGAGCCCCAGATCATCATGCTTCCTCCTCCATGTTTGACAGTTGGTGTGACACGCTGAGGAACCATCCTTTCACATACTCGACGGCGTACAAAAACCCTGCGTGATGAACCAAAGATTTCAAATTTTGATTCATCGGTCCATAAGACCTTCTTACAGTTTTCAGTAGTCCATTGGTGGTGCTTCATGGCCCAGGCAAGCGTCTTTTTCTTATTTTGTCATCTTAGCAATGGCTTTCTTACTGCCACTTGACCCGTCAAACCTGCAGCTCGAAGTCTTCTCTTCACAGTTGAAACTGAGACTTCCTTACTTCGACCAGTGTTGAGCTGTTCTTGAAGCTGCCATCCTGTGAGCCGCCTATCACGCAAGCTGTTGACTCTCAGAAACTTGTCTTCTGATTGTGTTGTGGCTTTGGGTCTGCCAGACCTCTTCCTGTCAGAGTTTCCTCCAGTTTCCAAGTGCCTTTTGATGGTGTAGTAAACTGTACTCACTGACACCTTGGCTTCTTTGCAATTTCTCTCAAGGAAAGACCTACACTTTTAAGGGTTATAATGGTCTGTCTGTGTTCCTTTGTTAATCATCCTTTTCTCACCATTATGATAGCAACATACTACTTCCTGTAGTGCAATATTGTCCAAATAATGCTTCAGAGAGTGTAGCAACACAGTCTGTTCCAACACTGCTTTTACACAGACAGAGGGTTCGTAACTAATCAACAAAAGTTGGGACACCTGCAGGAATTGTTTGCATCAACTTTCAAGGCTTAATTTACTTCCATTGCTGCAGAACAGTTGCAGTTGCTAACCCATTACTTGTTCCCTGAAAAGGGCCTTTTTAAAAAAAAAACTCTGAAATTTACATTATTTTTCAGTTTTTCGTAACATTAACTTTTTTTGAACCTCTGGCAGTTTACCGCTTAGCTTTGTTCCATTTCAGGTTATTCACTGGCTTTGAACTGCTTAAATTTCAGTAAAAACTGAAAAATGGGGGTGTTCTAAAACTTCTGACCGGTAGTGAAGGAGGAGGAAATTTGGATTATCATACCTGTGATTTATCAACACCACATTCATTTAATCTATCAGTATTGTCGTGTCCAGGCCGGTCAACACCAGCCTGGATGGATAGCCGAACAGTTTTAACTCGGAGGCGAATTGCCGAAATTCTTTGTGGTTGCAGCGTGCGCGGGATGGAGGCAGGGAAGGCGCCTTACCAGAATGGAAGCACAAGGGTTTATTCTCGAACCCATAACGAACAAACAAACACAAGGAAATTCAACAATAATGATTTAATAAACATAAATCAAGGGTGATCATGAAAATAAATCAGAGTGAGGTAATGAAAAGTGGGGTAAAACTAAATCCTAATTTGAGATGCCTCCACTCATTTACAAAAACAGACAAGGGGAAAGATAAAAATAAAACCCCCTCCCCCCCTTTATGCCGGCGGCACTCAGCTTTGCGTCCAGAGATGACCTTTCGGAGCCTGGTGTCGTTGAACCGCATAGCCACTGTGCGGGAAAACGCACCAAAATGGTGAGAAATCGCACTCCGCGGCCACGAACTTGAGGAAATTCATGCGGACGGTCCTCAATGCTAGGAGACCATAAACCACTGAACAGTTTTTTTTTTTCTCATGATCGAGATTGCCACACCACTCCCTCTAAGTTCCAGGTCCGCACACACCAAATGGAGCCACCTTTCTCCTTGATCATACAAGGCGACTGCCGAGGCTGGCAGATAAGAGAGGAGCAGGAGCGACCACCACCCAGTCTTGGCTTTCTTCTCAGCCCAGCCAAACTGACAATGGCTGGCACCTTATTTCAGTACGTGAACAAATTCACACCAGCACAACAACAAGAATCGAGCAGCTCTCTCGTTGTGCGCAGAAAAGACAAGACTGTTCTCTTTCAACCGTTCTCCCTCTCTCGAACCTTCTTCCCATGACGTCACCCTCAACCAATCATCAGCCTTGGGGGCGTAGCCTGCCGGTTACGTTTCCTGGGAGGCGGGGTTTAGTCTACTGGTTATGGTTGTTGTTGTGAAACATGGTTCTTTATGGCCGGCGCCATAAATGTAAAAACATAGGAAAATGTCACAGGGGGCAATCACATACTGGGAGAAACTAGCCTTAGACCCTAATTAGTTAACACAATACCCCCCCTCCCGCCTCCCCCGTGTGGTGACACGTAAACAATCTTAAGCTCTAAATTACATTGAGATGTCTACTACTCGTCCACGGACCATGCTATACTATACAATCCTATGTTCAATATGTGATTCCTCCACCTACCCCCACAAACATAACAGTATGTTTACTTGCTTTAACCAAGAGGGGTTGCAGAGAAATGAGGAGAAGAATGGTGGGATTTTTTTTGGGGGGTGGGGAAGGAGAGGTGGGTGTGAGGACGGTTGTTGGGTGAGAAATGAACAAGAGCTCATTAATCATTTGATGAGACCCTCTCACAACCATCATATGTACACAATTACAGTGTATGTTTCTTCCTCGCTTGCATCGGTGACGACTCAAGGTTTCTTGAGATGACGTCACACCTGAAGGATTTCCAGATTTCAGGCAAGACTTAATCCCAAATCAGATCCAACAAGGCCTCAGCTTTGGATGTTTAAGCCTCAGGGTTTCTTCGGTGAAATTAAAATAAAATAAAAAATGCCTCCGGCACCCTTGCTGCGGAGGCATAAAAATGCAGAAATCATTCCAACTCGAGAAGGCAAGGAACTTTGAATTTTGCAGTTTGTCAAAACATTTACAACAGTAAAAGTTTCTGGACATCCAACTAAGAGTTTCAAAGCTGAAGAAAAGTGGACAACACCATAATTTTAGAAATAGTTGTCAATAAAATAGTAATGCAAGAGCAAGCAAATATATCATCTTCCATAACTCTGGGAATTTGATGTGCAAGTAGTCAGACGGAACAAGAAAACAAAGTGTATCACATTGGTGCCAAGCATCAGACAGGCATACAATTGTGGGTGGTATTCGGTTACCACCACCCATGTATCAAACATGCCTTTGGGCACACGGAGAGAACTCAAACAGGCTCTGGATGAAAACAGTGAGATGTCACATAAACAAACCCGTACGCTACGTATATGCATTATAACCTGCTCTCAACTTCATGGACTCTTTCAACATGTTCAGACCTTCGGTGAACACAATAGTTTGAGATATATATATATATATATATATATATATATATATATATATATATATATATATATATATATATATATATATATATATATATATATATATAAAACAAAAAAGCCGTTTTTACAGCCATTTTTCCCTGCTGAGCAGGGGTTAGCTTTTCTTGAGGCAATGCTTTATGGCCGGATGCTCTTCCTGACGCCAACCCTGGTCGCCTCTTACAACACACAGGGATATCGTACACCTATTCTAACCGGGACCAGGAAACTAGTACTCATTTCGCCGACCTCGGAAGGATGACCCCTGGTGTTAATTCAGCAGCCAACGTGCTCGAACTCAAGAACTTAGGATCCTAAGTCAGCCACCCGAACCACCAAGCCAACACTAGGCATATGTATATATATATATATATATATATATATATATATATATATATATATATATATATATATATATATATATATATATATATATATATATATATATATATATATATATATATATCTTCTTCTTTCAGCTGCTCCCGTTCGGGGTCGCCACAGCGGATCATCCGTATGATCCGCATAGTGATTTGGCACATGTTTTACGCCGGATGCCCTTCCTGACGCAACCCTGGTCGCCTCTTACAACACAGGGATATGGTACACCTATTTTAACCAGGGTATACACTGGCCCAGTATACTGGTACTCATTTCGCGAACCTCGGAAGGATGACAGGATGAGTCAACCCCCTGGTGTATTAATTCAGTGGCCCAACGGGGCTTGAACTCAGGACCTCTTGGATCCCAAGCCGCTGCCCTAACCACTGCGCCAACACCAGGCTATATATATATATATATATATATATATATATATATATATATATATATATATATATATATATATATGTTATATATATATGTTATATATATATATATATATGTTATATATATATATATATAATATATATATATATATAATATAGATATATATATATAATATATATATATATATATATATATATATATATATATATATATATATATATATATATATATATATATATATATATATATATATATATATATATATATATATATATATATATATATATATATATATATATATATATATATATATATATATATATGTATATATATATATATATATATATATATATATATATATATGAGCCTGGTGTTGGCGCAGTGGTTAGGGCAGCGGCTTGGGATCCAAGAGGTCCTGAGTTCAAGCCCCGTTGAGCCACTGAATTAATACACCAGGGGGTTGACTCAGCCTGTCATCCTTCCGAGGTCGGCAAAATGAGTACCAGTATACTGGGCCGGTGTATACCCCGGTTAAAAAATAGGTGTACCATATCCCTGTGTAGTAAGAGGCGACCAGGGTTGCGTCAGGAAGGGCATCCGGCGTAAAAAAACATATGCCAAATCACTATGCGGATCATACGGATGATCCGCTGTGGCGACCCCGAACGGGAGTAGCTGAAAGAAGAAGAAGAAGGAGTTATATATATATATATATATATATATATATATATATATATATATATATATATATATATATATATACATATATATATATATATATACATATATATATACATATATATATACATATATATACATATAGTGTTACGGTTGTGGAAATTCGCAAACCACCATTCAGGTCCCGTAGGTGAGATATCTCTGGAAGTACATGTGTAGTTAGCCCAAACCCGTTGTATAGAGGGAATTTATGTGATCCATCCGGGCTGCGACGCTTTGAGTTAGCCATTTTTTCTGTTCTATCTTTTATTTCAAACAAACAGCATCTCAACAACCACGCCATCCCCACCACAGCGCCAACCACACTACAACCACGCCACCTCCACCATCTACGCTACCACATCTTCGCCACTCGCCATTGAGTAGGCCCTGTGCGGTTACGATCTCCGGGAACAAACAAAAGCCATCAACTATGCTCGGGGGTTTCCCACCTGTTTCTCCCGTCAAAATCCTCCGCGCTTGGTGTGGAGGAGGGGCGATGCAGGGGTCAAAGGTCATGTAAAGTGGGGGCCTCTTTTTGGGGGAATAATTCCCTGGCTCTGAGCCAAGACTGACGGCCCCGGCCCCCGCACGGCGCGGGGTGGAGGGGGAGCAAGTGGACACGCCCCCCTTCGAGAGGCTTCTCCAAGAAGCTCGAAGGGAGGCGGGGCTGAAAACGGGGCGGAGCGAAGGGCGGAGCCCCGCGCTACAAAAGGCGGACAGGACGGACCTCGAGGAGTGGTTGGTCGAGGGTTGGTCTTCATGTTGGTCTTCTGGTTCATGGTCGTCTTCTGGTTCGAGTCACAAGCTTGTTGTTCCTGCCTTGCCTCTTTGATCCGTGCGCGAGCGCGGAAAACAGCGCCGAACAAACGCCGTCCGTTTCCCCAAAACCCCGTCCGTACCGTCGAGCGGACCACACGAGCGACACGCGGCACGAGCTCGCGGACCACGCCGAGGGGCTCGGAGTTGCGGTCGCAAAAGGAGGACTCGACGCGATCAGGGAAGTCGCACTTCCATTTTCTTTTGGGGTTTGGTGTAAATGTCTGTGGGTGGCGCCGTCCATCAAGTAGTATTGTTTTAAGTGTTGCCGTGTGCTCGCGTATTCGGTCGTAGCTCTGCATTGTTGTTGTTGTTGTTTTAAATTGCTTTATGTGCATTTTTGATTCTATTGGCTGTATATGTGTGCTCTGTGTCTGTGATAATAAAGTGCATTATGTTGAATTGTTCCCCGTTTCACTGCGTTCTTTCCTTTGTTTGAATCTCCATCTTGCTTCACGTAAAGGGTTTATAGTGGGCTTAATACGCCCGATAATTAATCGGAACCGTCGAGGCCGACGACAACACCGCTCAGTTATCCCGATAGCACGGAACGGCCCGCTTAAGCGGCTCGTGTCCGGAGTCGACCTGCGGCGAGGTGCGATCGCCCGGTCTACCATCCGCGTGGCTACTTAGGTAGGTCGAGTTTGGCGAACAACCCTATCCCACGCGGGTGGCCGATTGGCACGATCGTGGTGAGGCCGAAAGGCCCACCCGTGACTAGCTCCCGGCGTTAGTCCGAGAGGGTCACGACAGAATTGTCCGTCCGGTGGGCGACGTGCCGCGATTCGAGTCACGTGGCCGATCGCACGCCGGTGGGCGCGAATTCGTGACAATATATATATATATATATATATATATATATATATATATATATATATGTATGTATGTATATAGTTGCGGATTTGGAAAGACCCCGGGGAGTTGCATTTCTTTGGTGTTGCATTCAACGCGTAAAATAACCCTGGAATTTAGATATTTCCAGAGCGATTCTGTTTAGTAAGGTTACCCATCCCCACATATCAGGGACAGGGATATATGTTGTGATTGTAGTTAGAACCTTCCCCATTGTTCTCTTCTTCCTTCCAAAACATTCATTCTCCAATTCCACATCCAAACCTCATTCCCAATCCTTCATTTTCCGACACCCGTACTCGAACCTCCATTCTCGTGCTTCATTTCCAAACCACTTCGCCTCGACCATATTTCGACGTAATTTATACATTAAGGTGGAGCGTCGAGAGCATGGTTGCCCATCTGGGATCACTAAATTAAGAGTAAAGTAACGGGATTTGGGCGCGGGACGCTGCCAGATTTGGTCTCCTTAGATGGCGTCCGTGGTTGCTCAGCAACCTGTTGGGTCACGGAGTTATCCGTGGCTTGTCGGTTTCAGGGTCAAAGGTCAGGAAGCGGGTCCAAGAGAGGCCACTTGTGACCCGGCCAGCATACCTGTAACATATCAAATGAAATTATCTTCAGTTCTCCAACCTTGAATGAGCAAATAATTACTTGACGTTTCGATCAGCAACACGAAAACCATGCCTCCACTGACCTTTCTGAAAAGTACAGAAATAACTGTATATTCCCTATATTATACAATACTAGCCGAAACCCCATCACAGACGGATTCTGTTCATTCAACCACCCTCACCAGCTCACACACACTCGAGGGACATGGACTGGACAGGGTGTGCTTTCCCCCGCCTACTCATCCCCCGCTCCTGCCCCATTCCCCCCCCCGCCCCTGCCCCATTCAATTTGCTTACCCCCGCCCAAAAATATAATTACCCCAGCCCGGCCTCTTCACTCCCCCCCCCGTCTTTTGATTCCCCGCCCAACTTGCCCCCGGCCCCCCACCCCCCTGTCCACCCCACACTCAATTCCGCCTCATTCAACCCAGCCCCCGCCCCATTTCCTCCTGTCTCCCGCTTTTAATTTGCTTACCTCCGCCCAAAAATTTGCTTACCTTGCCCCCCGCCTCTTCACTCCTCGCCCCCATCTCAACGAAAAGTGTTTATTCTGCTTCAGCGTTGAAAGTTGACTATTGCTACTATGCACGATGCACTCTTACAGGTACGTAGTTTCTTTCAGTCCAGCTCACAGTACCGAGAAAAACGTGACGCGACGTGACGCCAGGAGAAGCACAAAATTGGTCCTTCAGTATTAATATATAGATATAATATATGTATATATAAATAGACTCCTCCCATGCTCTTCTAGCTGAAGAAGCTGCATAAAGCAGCCATGAAAGGCGACTCAAGGTAACCATTTGCTGTGTCAAACCCTTCCCAGAGTTCCTCCACAGATATAAAGACATTCACAAATAGTACATCAATGATAATCCCAATGTGACACAGCCTCTCAGCTGCCGGACTGGTTTCATCGCTTATTGGCGAATCATCGACAGTGCAGACATAAATGCAAACCAACGAGGCTCCCATCCATGTATCATGTGTAAATGTCAAAAACAGTTAACATGTAAATGAAAAACGAAAATCCACCCACATATCACCTGTGAATGGAGGGACTAACCAATTATCTCTCACATAATCAATTAAACCCAGGTTTATATAAATAAATCGAAGCATGTTGAAAGAGGATTATATAAATAAATCAACTCCTCCCATGCTTTTCTAGCGGAAGAAGCTGCATTAAGCAACCATGAAAGGCTACCCAAGGTAAGCCCTTTGCCATTTCAAACTCTTCCCAGAGTTCCTCCACAGCTGTAAAGACATTCACATGTAGATCGGCGCAATTCTGTGTACCCCCAATGCGGCTCTCTGACCCACCAAAGCTGCCGCCCCCGGCTCGGTTCTCGCTTCAATTACAGTCATTGTATTCGGTGTAGTCCTAGACCCCACGAAACTCGATCCCATGCGGGTGGAACTTGGCAAAAAGGGAGTGGTCAAAGCTCAGGTTTTTGTTCTCAGCATGTTGAGGTCGGAAAAACCCAACAAGATGCAAGGCAAGGTCATGTCCCAAACACGTCGATCAGCGCGGCCCTCTGTTTCACCAAAGCTGCCGTCCTCGGCTTGCTTCTCACTCCCATCAAAGTCGTAATCTTCGGCACGGTCCTCGATCCCACAAAACTGGGTCTCTCTCTCACTCCACAGGTGGAGCTTTGCAATAGGAAGTTCACCAAAGCTCGGGCCTACTCTTCCGGCCGCACGGGGCTAACAAGTCGCGCCACACTGCAGGACCAGGCCGAGTCACAAAGGCAAGTTTAACGGGGTAGTACTATGCACCTTGTGTGCATCTCGTCCCATCAAAGCTGCCATTTTCAGCTTGGTCTTCAGTGCCTTCAAAACTGATGTACAATATTTGACGTGGCCCTCAGTCCTTTTCATCCAAATGAGAAGGAGGTGGCAAAACACGCTGCCATCTTGGTGTGTGCGTGTGTGTGTGTGTGTGTGTGTGTGTGTGTGTGTGTGTGTGTGTGTGTGTGTGTGTGTGTGTGTGTGTGTGTAACTGTTTAATATTCATCTGGTTAAATTCACACATGGAAACAAACAATCAACATGTACTTTCATTGTAAATGGACGGAAGGATGGACAGGCATAACCATTATTCAATGAAAGATGTCGGGATGGTTCTACATGACAATTTTTTTTATGACCATCCCGACATCCTTTTACAATTTAAAAAAAGTAAAAAAAAAAAAAATCACCTGTGGTTTGAGTAACACTCAATGACTCAAACTGTTGTTCATACAAATGATAAAAATGCATATTCACCATGACACTTCCCTCTTGGGTGGTGGTGCTTTGTGAAGATCTCGCTATACAGTTATACACCACAAATACAACCTGTTAATGATGGAAGCAAACTCATCGGTTTTCAATTTGGTCCATAAGGTGTCCCACCTGCTTTGTGTTTGTGGTCCAACAGAAGTCCCTACATCTACAAGCTCTTCCAGCCAACTTCCAGAATGATGAAATACAACTACAACAGCACTACACGGCGTCGTTCCTATTATGGTATACTCCAACTATACAGTACTTAAAGTGCTCCACATTGTCCTCCACGCCACCCACGGATTTTAAACATTCGCTGTTGGTTCGCGTGTGCCAGCAGTAACCACTATTTTCGTTGTGTCTGTGTGCCTGTCTGTTGGGTGGTCGCTAGACTACCGTTATTCTCAGTTTTTCCGTCTGTCTGTATGTATGTAATGGACAACTCTGGAGGCCAGAGGAGTCAACCGATTTTGATGAAACTTGACTGGTAGGTTCATACCAGGATCTAGTTGTATGCTTTTGAGCATCGTTGCTATGGACGCCATTGCCGAGCAACGGGGCTTTGAAATTTTTGAAAAAAATACGAAAAATATTTATTTTATTTTTTTTCGAAAATCAAAAACCGGCTTCCGTGCTTTTTTTCTTTTGAAAAATCCTAAAAAAATATATTTTTTCGAAAATCAAAAATCGGCTTCCACGCTTTTATGCGCACTATAATCAACCTCTTTGTCAAAAATTTCAGCCCGATCCCTCAAAAAGTATATGACTAGTATGCAATTATGTAGCAACCACCCATGTCGCCTACCGGCTTGTTCTCAGGATTTCCGTCTGTCTGTATGTATGTAATGGACGGATCTGGAGGCCAGAGGAGTCAACCGATTTTGATGAAACTTGACTGGTAGGTTCATACCAGGACGTAGTTGTGTGCTTTTGAGCACCGTTGCTATGGACGCCACTGTTGCCCAGCAATGGGACTTTGGATTTTTTTTTTTAAATCCGAAAAATATTTATAAATTTTTTTTTTCGAAAATCAAAAATCGGCTTCCATGCTTTTTTTTTTTTTTTGAAAAATCCTAAAAAATATATTTTTTCGAAAATCAAAAATCTGCTTCCGCGCTTTTATGCGCACTATAATCAACCTCTTTGTCAAAAATTTTCAGCCCGATCCGTCAAAAACTGTATGACTAGTATGCAATTATGTAGCGACCACCCATGTCGCCTACCGGTTTGTCTGTCCGTTTGTGACTCTCTCCAAAACATAGCTCCGTGACGTTTGATGCGATCTTGATGAAACTTGGACACAAGCTAGATATCATGGTCTAGTTGTGTCTTTTTGTATGAGGGGCGTCCCACGCCCCTTGTGGGCGGAGTCACGCCCACTTGAACTGTTTATTTATTTTTTTCTTGCAATTTCATTTCCTAGAAGCTGTGTGTAATGTCCATAAGTACAGCATATAAAAAATCCGATTTGATTTGGTCGATTTTGACGGAAGAGATCGGTTTTTACGGTAGGGCTTCCTCGATAATGCCCGCGAACCATCGTCGCCTCCCGGTTAGTTGTAATTACATTTTTTTTCAATCTGAAGGACGTGCTGATTATTATATTACACAGGATTTTTGTGGACAAAGCGTCCGAGAGACTTACCGGAGAGCTCAATAAAAGGGTCTCCGAAGGCGGTGCACGTGCGAACGGAACGCACCGATCACATCGACTTCGGGCATCGCGGATCAAGCGCACCCGAAGTAAAACCGCCTTCCACCTCCCCCCCCCCTCCACGAGGGGGCGGATCAACGTGACGTCACGTGACGTGACGCTTGTGCGACGTCATCACGCCACATCCGCCCAGCAATGACGTCAGACCGCAATCTTTTTGAAGATGATGCAACTGCTCTGCATTCACTTCAATTCATTATTTAACGTTAAGCCAGTAAAAAAATATGTTGTATCAAGTTTATTAATGTGCTTGTTTTACAAGTGAAGAATAAATACATATTAAGACAAAAAAATGCTAATCTTAATGAATGCAAAAGCAGATATTCATTAATCGGTGTGTGGATGATACTTTTTTTTGGAGCTGGTCTCACACTTCTTTGTGCTGCTTTGTTTGTATGCTTCAAAAATTGTTACATGAAGCGGGTATAAGATGTTCGCTCGAAACTTGATTCTGGACTTCGACTGTCAATTAAAAAAAAAAAAAGCAATAAAACAACAATGCAACACTCGCGATATTTCACGATACTGAGCTTCCTCTTCCTCTTTCCCTTCGCGGCGGAAACATGGTGGGTCCTTTTAGTTGTTCGTTCTTCATCGAAATCCACTCGTATTTGAAGCACAAATTGCTCATCGAATGAAATTTTTTCTTTCGATGCTTTCATTACGGTGCCGTGAACCGTGCAGAAATGTTATTTTTTCCATGGGATTGCAGTAAAGTTTAGTTTGAGGTTTTTCCAACCAAACGATGTCGTGTTGACGTTTTTTATTTTATAGTCTTCGTTGGTCACTGACTAATTTCAAAGAAAACGTCACGTGATGTAATTTCTGTTTAAGAGTCCCATTTTGGCACTTAGGGGTGCTGCATCTCAGAGCACTCCCCTCATATTGTTGGTCAGCGCACTTTCAGTCTATATCTAGTGATGTTGGACCTGGTGACTCGTGTAATGTGCTGCACAGGCTCTCCAAACGATTTGGACATTTTTACTATCTTCGTGAAGCTGGAAGTAACTGTGGAAACGTGGGGCAGGTCTATCCACACCAAGTACGCTGTTCAGATAATTACAAATACTAGTGCGTGGCTGTACGTGCAAAAAAAACCAAGATGAATTGTGACTTCGTAGCACTGTGTCCTGTCATTGGTTTGGTAAATAAATGGCCATAACTTGGGAACCACTTGTCCGATTAATATGAAACCTTGAAAAAGCACATCCACAGAGCCCCAGCAATATACCTGGCAAGTTTCAATTAGATCGGACCAGTGGTTGTCGAGAAATAGCGGTGACAGACGCACAGAGATTGCTGGAATTATAGATAGACTTGTATGTGCCCGTACGTGCAAATCAAAAAAAAAAAACCTTTCAAACAACCACACAGGCCGTTCATTCGCTCTCCTAAATGACGACTGGATTGGGCCATTGTGTTTCTCTATAAATTCGCATAAAAAATCGAGAAATTATTACAATACAGTGCCATCACTATCCGGAAGTGGTGCGTGCCCGTACGCAATGTTCACATGCATTCCACAAATTATCGCTTGTATTGAAGTAACAACTGCTGTGATACTTCCACACACAGAGTTAATGAAAATCAAGTTTACCTCCCTGTCTTTGCTAGCCATGACATTCGCTGCCATTGACCATTGCCACTCCTACGCCACGATAACTAAGGCGCCCTTTCCCCATCGGCCACGCCGACGCAGCAACATGTCTTGTCATTGGTTTGGTAAATAAATGGCCGCAGCAACGTGTCTTGTCATTGGCTTGGTAAATAAATGGCCATAACTTGGGAAGCACTTGTCCAATTAATATCAAACCTTGAAAAGGCACATACTCAGGTCCCCAGCAATATACCTGGCAAGTTTCAATTAGATCGGACCAGTGGTTGTCGAGAAACAGTGGACACACGCACACCCAGCTGGAATTATAGATAGATGATAGATGGTCGGAGTTGATCGGGACGTGTCATCAGAAAATGAGTTTTGAAATTGCAATGAGTTTATTTATTTATTTTATCTACAAGCTAAACTACAAGCAATGAGTGAGGTGAGACCCTCCCCCCTCCCCTGCTGGATTTCCTTTGGATTTCCAAAGGGTAGTTTTATGGCTTATGTAACAATCCTTAAGGAAATCCTTTGCTAAGGAATCGGTGTACCTTAAGGGGAATCTTTTAAGGATGTGGGAATTGTATTCAAATGGGCCATGGGCTTTGAGAAAAAGGAAAAGAGTTGTTGGAGAGGAGAGGGATTAGAATGCTTCGGTGGATTCTCAGAGTATCACGAAGAGAGTTGTTGCGGAATGAGGGGACGCGCAAAAGAGTTGGTTGTAAGTATCACAGAAAGGATTGGAGGGACTACTGAGTTGCGTTGGTTTGGACGCAAGATGTCGTGTATGCAGCCTATGGCTGCTGGTTGCATTATTGCTGGAAGCGCAGCTGTACCACTGATGCAGTGCCCCCTGTTTCCAGTAAGCTGGTACTCATTTTGCTGACCTCGGAAGGATGACTGGCTGAATTAACCCACCTGGTGTTATTTAACTACACGGCAGGGGCTCAAACTTAAGACTCTAAGATCTGAAGCCAGCCACCGTTAAGCTAATATCAGGCCTTGAACACGTGATGAGGCAAAAGGATGAAGAACCAATCAAGAAAGCATGGAATGAGCCAATTAGAGGGAAAATATCAATAGGGTGATAGAGAATAAGGTGGAGGAAGGACATGGAAAGAGGTTTGAAGAGTATGGGATTGAGAGTGGAGGATGGCAGGAGGTGGAGGAGGTGGATCCGAGTGGCCGACCCCAAACTGTTTTGATTTAGGTACGAAGAAGATGACCGAAGATCGCTGCGGTGCACTTGTTCAACATCCTTGTTTTATATTGCTGGAAACACGATGTTGTCAGGAATACTGCTTCTTATAAACCAATATCAGTACAGGATACTGTAAGCAATTTGTCCATGTGGTTCAGGGTTATGTCGGCATTGCTGACCATACTCTGTGTAGTATCCATCAGGATATCATCAGGACCATCCATCAGGACCATACTCTGTGCAGAGCGTTGGTGCTGCCGAAGCAGTCTCCTTGGCACAGGACTCAAACTCAGGAACCCTAACCACAAAGCCAACACCAAGCTTTTGAAGTTCCTTGAAAAGGATTCATGTCTCATGGCAATTGCTGATTCGCCATCGGTGGTGGTGTGTCATGGAACATCACTGTGTGGTCCATTTTTGGTGTCGCTTGAAGGTTCAGAAATGTTTTTCTCAACAGAAAAATGAAGACTTTCTCCACACGGGCTGTCTAAGTGAACTGAAATAACTTATCACGCAGATATATAACAATAGCTTCTGCAATGGCCGATGACTATAAAGCAGTAACTTCAGTGCGCTCTGAATGAGCTCAGAAGTTATCAACTGGTTTTCAATTACACCTGACGATGAACGGTGTGTGGGCTGATCTCTAATGAGTTTCTTGGACCCGAACCATTGATGAAATGCCTGATCCATCTCTCTTGTTGATGGATATGACGATACCAACATAATAGGTTACGAAGTGCAATGACGGTGAAATAGGTGACGATGGAGCTTTATACACAGTTTTGTCTTTTTACGTCATCTCTCCCGAGATGACCTAATAAAGCCGGACTAAATGTCCGTCCGTCCGTACGTCCGTTAATAACGAGAGTTATTTAATTTTTTAAGTGATTCTTCACCAATGATATCGTACTGTATAGCATGATATTTCAAAAATGCATTGGGCCCGATATGTTCTCGTGGATCAGGCATGACGTGGCGGAGGTATACGCTCAACTGAGTGTCCTAGTTATTAATAAATTCATTGATTAATACTTGATTCGAGTCAATTTATGAAGAACTTATTGATTTTCTTTCTCATGTGGGCAATATCTCAGGCACCTCTTGAGTTGGGAAGCTGAAATTTGGACACAATAGTAACAAGCGATTTAGGTATAAAGGGTATTTTTGATTTATTGATTAATGTATTAAATGATTATTAATTTTTTTCATTAATTAATTACAGATTTGGATGAAACAGTCATGGTTTAGGTATGCTATTAGCCAATTGATTAAGAAATTAATTAAATTGCGATTATTATTTCTTTCTTTTGATTACACAATCAATTATTGAGCACCACTCGCTCCCAATTTTATCTCCATGTGCTGCATGGCGGCATCGCCGGACCCCAAAGGCACCCCGGGGATGTTGCACGCTGGAGGATTTGTTGTATTTATTTGGCATGGGGCGGTCTACTTTGTAGCTCGATTTGTTTTTGTTTTTATTTTTGTGAGCCATTGATGCAGCTGTTGGTTGCCTATACATCACCCAAACAAAGGTACGTGTCAGAAGAAAGTGCTGTTTGCTTGGAACAAGATTGCTCGTAAGTAAGGTGGGCACTCTGCTAGCATTGATAATATAGCAATCATTAAATCAATTGTGCTAATTAATACATTTGCTTCATGATTACAACACACCACTAAAAGCCAATAATTAACCTCTGCCATCGAAGATGGACGGAGGTTACTGTTTTCACCCCTTACTGTTTGTTTGTGAACAGTATTACGGAAAAAACTCCTCGACGGATTTCGACGAAACTTGGTGGGGGGATTAGGTATGGTCCAAGGATCATGCCATTAGATTTTGGACTTTTCCAAAATCCAAAGATTTTGGACTTGGTCTAAAATCCAATATGGCCGCTATGGCAGCCATTTTGAAAAAATATTTGAATTTTTTTTTTGGCATTTCTACATGTTTTAAGTGATTTCCAACCCCCCCCCAAAAAAAAATTGTTGGAGAAAAAAAATTTTTTGCAACTATTTTTTCAACAAAATTTCGATTTCTTTTTTTTGCATTTCTACATGTTATAAGTGATTTCCAACAAAAAACATGCCAAAATTATAATTGCGGCTGATTTTGGAACTTCAGGTGGATATACCCACGTAAAATCAATTTCTGTCTCAAGGAATCTAGTTATGACCAATGAATTGAGTATGTAAAAGTAAAAGGGAAAGTTGCAAACTATAACTCTGTGAGCACTGTTGACGTCAAATTGAATGAATAGGATATCAGGTTCACTTGAGTGACCTCGCAGTATTGGTGGCAGAGGTTTTGCACTCTACCAAGTGCTCCCCCTCTAGTTTCACTTGCATCAATTCAAATATCCATGAGTGTGATTGATTAGAAATGCAGCCAAATATCATACGTTCATTTTTTCAAACATGGTTCAGATTTCTGATTGACTTGAATCAAATCTGCACTTGTGTGGCATAGATTCAAGTGGAAATCCAGCCTTTATGGTGTCGCTAACTACTCGAGTTAGGGATAGGTAACACTCGACTTGAGTACAAACTAACTCGACATGTACACTTGTCAGTGCAATGGCAACCCATTTTTGGGATGTTAGTTGGGGAGTATCATTTATACCTACTGATATCGACATTGTTGGTTGGAGAAGGTATACCTTGTGATTCTAGTGGAGTGGTAATTTATATTTCCTTCAGTTATTGTCCAATTGACCACCATTCCATTCTCTTGGACAGGCGGACTATACTGAGCAGAAGAAGAAACGCACGTTCCGCAAGTTCACCTACAGGGGTGTCGACCTGGACCAGCTGTTGGACATGAGCAGGTATCAGTTTCAAGTATTTTTGTAATTGTTGCATCCCAAAAGGAAAACGAGGGATGATTATTTCATTTTCATTTGTCTCATTCATGATGCAAAAACGAAAGCAACTGAAACCAGCTCTGAGAAGGTGTGTTTACAGGTGTTAAGTGTTGTCGTCGTATGTGAAAAGGTTACCTTGATGGACTCAGCTTGTTTCATGTGAGCAGAGTAGCATGCTTGTTTTTCACGATGTTCCCACTTTCCACTTCCCCCACAAAAAAATCCCGCAATCCCTCAAATACTAGGGTAGCTCATGGTGGTTTTGTATGCACTTGTATGTCCAGAGCTAAACTCTTCAAAAATCATCTAATTGAAGGTCATTGAACAATTTTTTGTTGGTAACACATTTGCCACTGGCGAAATAGGTGAAATGGCCACGCCCCTTTTTAAGCAAAGTACGACCACCCGCCATTACTGTATCTCCAGAACCGTTGGACCTAGAAGGTTGTGTGACCACTCAAAATGTTCGGAATGGCCACATTATGAGGGGTCAGTAATACATTTCCATGTCCAAAAGTCAATGGTTTTTTTAGATATTTGCCAAAAACTGATTTCAGCATGGTACGCACTACAGTTCTGACCCTTTATTATATTACCTGTTGTAATTTTGCACATTGTCCATATTTTAGAGTTTAATTATGTGGATTTCTACACTTTTTGGTTTTACTGCAGCCACGAAACACCACACATTTTATGTTCATTCCTCTGCAAGTGTACGTCTTGGTACTCATACATGATGTTGGACATTTGCATGGAGGGGGCAGGTCATCGGGCCTGCATGGTACTGGCAGTATCACAGGTATAATTCCAACATCTGTTGCTTTATAACCATACTGGCGTGGATCTGGTTTGGTGACTGCAGGATTTGGAGCTTGTATCCACATCTTACACTGCAGATATGCTCACCTTATGTGTTCTCGTAGTGTTGAAGAACAGCACACAAGCTGGTTGAAGTCGAGCTCTTTCTTGGAGTTGTGGTACTGCTCCCAACGATACTCATCGAATGTGGAACAGTCGGTCTTTAATCCAGACACAAGGAATTTTTCAGCATTACTTATCATCTGTGGTGACAGTTCCTCTACACCAAACCCTTCCAGTAGGGAGAGATCCATGGATGCTTTCATGCCAGACAGTTTTGGACCCACCTTGCTGGTACTGTCACACCCGCTAAGTGCATGAATGGCTGGGAGACACGACACCAAATTGTTGTCCAGTTGATCAACTAACAGGTGGACTGGTACCGTTTTCTTGTTTTTCCGGTTATCAAGCTTTACAAACAGCTTTTGTAGTTGCCAGGTTTTCTTGAAGTGGAAGATGAGGTTGACAAAGACATCTGTGTCAGGTGAGTCAACCAAGACTGATTGAACCCCGTGTTTCACAACACCATCATTAATATGGAACATGATTCTGTCATCGGCTTCTTGGTTTGTTTGAGAGCTCTGCGATATGTGTTTCAGTGCCAGCTAGCAGTTTCCTACATTCACCTCCATATACTCCTCCAAAGGTAATTTCCTTTTCTGACACAACATTCTGCAGCATCCACTTAAAGACATACTCCTGCAACCTTACTTTGTTCAACTGAGCTCCAGAACATATCAAGATCGACAGGGAGTTTCTGATTGTCAGACCTAATGGTGATAGTGATTTCCTCAGAAGAACTTCTCTGTGCACGTTCCATTTGCTTGATTGACGATTTTTGATACACATCAAAAATAATGTCTATTTTTGTGGACTCAGAACCTTTAGCAAGAATGCTGTTGGAAAGAATCTTGGCCAATTGCCCAGATGTGTCAAGGCCCATCTTTTTCATTGGTAGTTTTCGCACAAGTGCCATGAAGTCCATTATTGTCATCTGAGCATCACATTTGGCATTCCTTTTCTCCTCTGGAAGTTGATTGACGAGTTCTCTCGATAAGGAGGCTTTATCAGGCTTCTTCAATCTGATGCCATCTTTACATTCAGTGGTGAGGAACTGGGATGTGTTGGTCAATTCATACTTCAGGAGCTCTTGCATGCTGTACCCTCTTTCTCTGGCATAATCATTGTACCTTATCGATTCTACAGCATCTTTTTTTGCCATCGATTTCTTCGCTGTGGACGGTGTAGAAGCATGCTTCACGAAAACAGTCTTGCGGTTAGTAGGTATTGTGTAATGTAGGTGTTTCTCCTTATTCCGAAATCTGGTCTCAACAAACTCTTGATAACTCTTCTCACCAGTTCCCAGGCATTCAAGTAATCCGTCAACAACCTCCTGGGGAATATGAGCTCCAGTAGAGATGATGTGAAGTCTGATCCCAGTGCTGAATGGATTGTTGATGCTGAATAATAGGGTCCATCTACCTGTGTTCCAAAGGTACCAAAGATTTAATTTTTACAAGCATGGCATTGTATACACACATATAAGTACACACTTTTTCATCCATAGACATTGTGAGGTAAGGGAAGTATTGTTCATCAGGTGGCGAAATAGGGTTCTGATGCTATTACATCTGAAATTTACCTGTTAACGTTTTTCCTGAAGCAGTGTTGCATATAACGCATGAAGTCCCATCAAACACCCCTTCGGCTGCTGACCTTGAAACCACTAAAGTGTCCTGTAAAAATTTTTTTTGCGTAATTAATTGTAGATGACGCAGTTATTATTCAAAAACTTTGTTCAGATGATTTTAATGTGCATAATTCAACTATAATGAAATCGTACCATGTTATAGTAACAGCAAGCAGGGATCCAAGGTAGAATTACTTGCCATCAGAGAACTCTTTAATACTTGAACACCTAGTGCCTCCTACAACAAAGAAATAATATGGTTAATTGTAATCTTTTTAATGCAGATTATTGCCCACCTAGAATCTTCAGCAGTCAAGTAATTGAACTCTTCAGGAATCAAGTAATTGAACAAAATAAGGAACAATTATGAATAATTGAAGTCCGTACCATGTTGAAATCAGTTTTTGGCAAATATCTTAAAAACCATTGACTTTTGGACATGGAAATGTATTAATGACCCCCCATAATGTGGCCATTCCGAACATTTTGAGTGGTCACACAACCTTCTAGGTCCAACGGTTCTGGAGATACAGTAATGGCGGGTGGTAGTACTTCGCTTAAAAAGGGGCGTGGCCATTTCACCTATTTCGCCATCAGTGGCAAATGTGTTACCAACCAAAAATTGTTCAATGACCTTCAATTAGATGATTTTTGAAGAGTTTAGCTCCGGACATACAAGTGCATACAAAACCACCATGAGCTACGAGAGTAAAATGGACATAATAGCTTTGTATCATGAATGAACATGAATTATTGCATGAATCATGAATTATTTAAGTGTGCAGAATTGGAGTGAAGGCCTACTCTTGAAGTGGTAGTTATAAACAGCTGTTCCAGAATATCCTGTTATTAGTCCCCTACCAGTTTCACCAGAGGGAACTCTCGGTTTGTTGTCTGTCTGTCCGCCCGCCCGTCCGTCCCACCTGTGGTTTTCCAGACATTTTTTCCTATATCCTTCAACACATTCAACCGAAACTTGGTGCACGGCTTTATTATGATAAGTTACAGAAACAATGGCGTTTCCTCAATTCCTCACAGAGTTATACCCTTTTTAAACTTGAAAAATAGCACATATTATACATGGGTCCGTGTTCAGCTGCTCTGACGTCAACCCACTGCTTTACACCCATTGGCTGGACAGCTGGCCTCACTCCACCCCAATAAAATCACGTGCTGCCATTGCATGAAGCATAATAGATCGGCAGGCCTCAGACCTTAGGCCTGAGTGTTAGTCCATGGCCCAGTGTGATTGTTATGATCCCAGGTATATAACCACGATGTATATTATATGTGCACCTAAGCCGTACGCATGTTTTTACTTGCTGTATGTACATCGAGTTATTACCCTCGCCGGAGGAGGGGGTATTGCATCTGGGTCCATTTGTTTGTTTGTCTGCACAGAACTTTCATGTTTTTTTCTGCAACCGCTTGTCGGATTGAGACAAATTTTCACCATGGGAGCGACTGCTTATGTAGAATGTTTCATTGATAATTATGGCATCAGTCGGTCACATGGTGTGGCAGCCATGTTGGAAAACGGAAAAACTTTGGACCTCTATCTCTGAAACCACACCAAGGAAAAAATTTAAACTTTGTACACTGCAAGTACTCCGAATGGGGAGTGTGATGATTTTTTTTATTTTTAAATGACGTCACAGGTGCCTTTGTTATGACGTCATTAAAAATGTAGAACGCCACATCTGATCAGTATGAACATTTTTGAGCGTCATCTTGGGATAAAATGGTCCACAGAAAAAAAAAATAGAATGACATCATCGGTCACATGATCCAGCAGCCATTTAATATATATATATATATATATATATATATATATATATATATATATATATATATATATATATATAATTTTTTTTTTAAACCTTCAAAAATCATCTTCTCTGAAGTGGCTGAACAGATTGAGGTGCAACTTTACATGTATGACTGCCTGTCCATGAGGAACAAAAGGTTCACACTTATGATGTCATTGGTCACATGGTTTGGCAGGCATATTCGACTGACCCTAAAACCTATAAAACATCTTCTCCGGAATGGCTGGACAGATGGAGGGGAAATTTCACACAAATGTTCCCCAACCCATGGGTGTACAATTTTGTTCAGGAATAATTGATATGCCACATGGTTTGGCAGCCATATTGGATTGAAGAAAATACTAAATAATGTTTTCTCTGGAAACGCTTAATCAATCGATGTGAAGCTTCACAATTATGATCTCGTGGTGATGGGAAATAGATGTTTTAAATTTCAACTTAATTGGACACATGGTCTGGCAGGCAGAATTATTTAATTTTCGTGATGTGGGCTCTTTTTTTTTTGCTTTAAATTTATTTATTATTTATTTATATTTTATTATGATGTTTTTTGAATAAGGCTCATTTGGCTGTGCCTGGATGGGTTTGGGGGTAGAGGAGTAGCAGTGGAAATGTGAATCCTATCCAGATTACTTCTGATGGCTTCATCTTTTGTTTTTGCTTGTTTGGGTTCCTTGTGATTACTCCAATGCAGGAGTGTACTTACTTGGTCTTCCATTTGATTTGAATTGAATTTATTTTAATCCAATTCTGAATTTAATTGAATAATAATAGTAATAAAAAACATCATGGGTCAGGGTCAGGGTTAGGTGTCCAATCAAAGCGAGACGTATTGGTACCCGGTCATCACTGCCATCAGTTATAAAGTGGCAGTTCTAATTATGACCCTTATTAATTACATAACACACCATTACACAAACACCACACAATACACTGCACAAAACACCACACAAAACAAGTCCTGGGGAGGGTTTGCAATCCCTCATTGCTCTCTTTTTTTATTTTTAATATGAACGAGGCAAAGCCGAGAAACAAACATTAGAAAGGTTCTTCTTAATTTTGTGCTGGTATCGGCTCGGGTGTGTGTTCAAGCAAACAATTTTTTTTTTAATCTCTGGTTTATTATCCTCATTGTCTTTATTGGTTTATTGTCTACAAAATGCATCAGTAAATGAAAATTGCTTTTCCTTTTTATTTTGCCAAATAGACCCAAACATGGTGGTTTTTTTTTTTCTTCTTCTTCATTGGGATCGGTGGCCTGGTGTTGGCTTAGTGGTTATGGTGGCAGCTTGTGATCCGAGGGTCCTAAGTTCAAGCCCCATTGGCCGCTGAATTAAAATACACCAGGAGGTTGACTCAGCCTGTCATCCTTCCGAGGTCGGCAAAATGAGCACCAGTGTACTGGTAAGGGGGACACTGCATCAGCAGCATAGCCACGTCCCAACCAATGATGCAACCAGCAGCCACAGGCTGCACTCGATAGAGAGAGATTGGGATAGGTATGGGACTTGTATTGCAAAGCAATTCTCACTCTTGTTTATTTAATCTCAAGATCATTGATCAGCAAACATTTGTTTCATTTTTTGCCACATTGCTTATGTGCCACCTGCTGTGATCTTCTTAAAACCCACTAGTGAACAGCTGATGCAGTTGTTGCCGGCACGGCAAAGACGGCGCATGAACCGTGGCCTGAGACGCAAGCAGACAACGCTGCTGAAGCGTCTGCGCAAGGCCAAGAAAGAGGCGCCACCCTTGGAGAAACCGGAAGTGGTGAAGACTCACCTGCGTAATATGATCGTTCTGCCTGAAATGGTGGGCAGTATGGTGGGCGTATACAATGGAAAGACGTTCAACCAGGTGGAGATCAAGGTCTGCTTTGATTTCTTGCCCTTTCTCTTTTTTGTTGCTTTGAAATGTGTTAATATGAGCAATGATGCTGAATTTTTTTTAGAATTAAAATTAAAAAAAAGTAAGGTCTTCTCAGGATAAAATTAGAAACTTTCTTGTTTTTTTGTTTTTTGGGGTTTTCTTTGCAATGGGGGTGGGGGGGGCATGTTATTTGAATCACACAAGCCATTTACGTATTATATGACAGTATGGGTTAATCAAGGAAATAACTAAAAACAAAATTTAGAAGGAAGGAAGGCAGGAGAAGGAAGAAAAAAGGTGTGGAGAGAGAATGAGAAGCAGGTGTGTGTGCGTGTGTGCGTGTGTGCGCGCGCACGCACTACTGTGCAAAAGTCTGAGGCAGATGCTGCTGACGACTTTTACACAGTAGTCTGTATATACATTTTCCATACATATAATAGACTGATTGAGAGAAACTGAGACGATTATGAAAGGTAGTTGGTAATTCTGTGAAGTTAATTGTTGTAAAAGTCATAATCTACATTTGCCTGTTGTATTTTATAACAAACACTGACCATGATTGTGCCAGGGGCTGGCAGGATGACATTGAGGTATGCTCAGTCAGTGTGTCGTCAATGTGTGTTCCATCCGTCGGATGGACCTTAAGTCGGACATGTCTGCCAGCACTGTTCGTGTGCTGGATGTGTAAGATCCCACGGAGTCTTTTGCTGAGAGTATGCGATTCATCGCCAGTACCCCAAATCCAAAATTACTTCCCAAATTGACTCCAGTCAAATGTCTGGTACGGCTAACTGGTTCGTGAAAGATGTGAGCCTAAAAATGTTCCCTGGCTGAACCTGCCAGAAGGTATGACTCTTTGAGGTTGATGTCGAAGTAATAATGATAATTAAATATTCTTCTTATTATTATTAACGACGACGATTGAACCATGAGGTTAAAATCATCTGCAGCACAAATAGTGAGGATTGGTGGTTAGTGAATGGTTGAGGTTCAGCGCTACCACCTCAAGGTGATTTGTGTGATTGGTTTTTGTTCTTGCTAAATCGTCACATGTGAGTAAATTGTGGTGATGGATGTAAAAATTGCACATATTTTTGAAGTTTGTGAGACCACAAGTCTCTAAATTTGTTTATTGGATGAAACCATTTGCAATTTGAACAGGAAAAAGGGTACATGAGTGTGTATTGATGGAAGTGATCTCCGATGCAGCACTTCCAATGGATATTTTTATCGGAGTAACAGTCACGGTAATGGACATACAAACATTCGCTGTGCTGCATACTCGCTTAACGTCAGCTCTTTCTCACAATCAATTTCACTCGCGTCCCTTGCATTTCCTTCAATAAATGTATCCGTTTGGTTTATGATCATGATGCCGGGAGCCACTCTCCATGATGTGATGGGAATATCGAATGCTAAATGAGATGCGTTGCTAAACACCGATTAGGCTGAAATACAAACAGTGTCATCCTTCGATGATATCTTTGCTTTCCGTGCAGTCTTCCGTTGATGTTTAAGGTTTTGTGGAATGATTGTAATCAAATTTGAACACATCGTGGAAACATAAACATTTCATGTCCTCTTGGAGGTTCTCAGTTTTCCCCTTGAGGTTGTTTGCTATTTTTTTCCCCCAGGAGGTTAAAGTTCGAGTCTCTGATGAGTTGAATCTTGGGGAGTATTGCCTCTCTCGTACAGATGTGCCACACTTCTTGCGATTCGGAAATTCCCTTTCCTTTCCTTTATTGATTTATTTTCTTTAAATTTGTCATTTTTTTCAAAGGATTTTTTTTTTAATGCAAGTATTGAATCTCGATACTATTTCCAACATTTTGTTTTCAGCTGTTTGACAATTTCTGTTTTTAAAGTTTGTTGTTGCTTTTCTCCCTTAAAAAAAAATCTCCACTGGCTACTGTGTATACATATTTAACTGGATTTGTATGTTTCTTCTTTGTTAATAATTTGAGGCCCATCGTAGTCGAGAAGCGTTTCAAGGCCGTAACCAATTCTGGACGGGTCACCGCTTTCATTCAGGAAACTCAACTGAGGGTGGCAGAAATTTGTCATTCGTTCAGGGTACCGGCAATTACTGGCTTGCACACAGTGAGGTCTTTAACATCTACCAATAACCAGTGTTGGCAAGACGCGGCACCCGGTTTAATATCCATGGACGGTGCACACATTGATGAAACACCAAGATGAGAGTTTATACCTGGGTCGGAATTTGAAACCAGGATAGACAGCTTTTTGGTGAGTGTGCATACCTCTGGGGTCTCGGCTAGGTTATGCTGCCAGCCCTTAAAAGTAAATTAATAAACACATTTAATTCACAATCTCATGAGATTCCATAATCTCACAATTCTTCAGTAATAATAGCAGTTAAGTAAGTAAAATAAAACAAAACAAAATGTGAAAAGTTGTTGGTAATGGAAAAAATAATAGACACTTGGAACTCCTTCCGCTGCATCCCACTCAAATGAACACCTTGCCTCACTTGCATTTCCATAAAACGTTTGTGACCTTTATAATGAAATGGGCTTCATGGTCCCTGGTCGAGAAAATCGTTGGAGAGACAGAATACCAAAAAAAAAGAAATGGAATAAGCATATTATTTTATCGGATTATTCAACTCGTATTTTCATTATTGTTGTTATTATTGTGATATATTTGACAGCAGATCAAACGTCATGTCAGGTGCTCATTAGGCATCCCCTCTGATTTCCCTAATGTATTTTGTCAGACCGATAGACCTGCAGTAAAATAGTCCTAATATTTTTGCCATGAATGCTGTTTGTACAATCCCTTCCAATGACTCTTCGACAGTGTCGGTAATGAAATCGTGAGGCTAATAAATAAAACGTATTGCGTTGTTTTCACTGTTGCCCAATGTCACCCAAGCCGGAAGCATTGGACCTTTTCTTTTCGCTGGCGTATTGATATCTACACCTGAAATGCTCGACCTACCTGTGATGTGCTGGTTTTTTTTCTTTGCCAACAGCCTGAAATGATCGGCCACTACCTGGGGGAGTTTTCTATCACTTACAAGCCCGTGAAGCATGGCAGGCCTGGCATTGGCGCCACGCACTCCTCACGCTTCATCCCACTCAAATGAGAATATCCTTGCCTCACTTGCATTTTAATAAAACGTTTGTGGGCTGAATGCCAAATCTGATGTGTGCTCATTTATTTATTTATTTATTTATTTATTTTTATACGTAAAGGTCGAAGGCTCGAAATGGAGCTGCCACTCACACACACATGGACATACTGACGAGACAAACGCACAACACAGCCACTGAGCTTGGGGGAAGTGCCGTCACTTCCCAGGATACTTTGGGTACTAGCGAGGTCACAACAATGGAAACACTTTTCTCACCGCACTCAGCAGGGCATTTCCTCCTCTCCATGGATGCCAAAGGATGGGGATTGTCCCTGCTCTATCCTTTTAAATGCTGTGATCGTCAAGGAAGCAGCACGCAGCACATATCATTTTGAAGTCTTTGGTATGACTTGGCCAGGGTTTGAAGCGACGACCTCCCAGATTCAAAGTGGACGCTCGAATCATTACACCACTGAGTTGTCGTTTTGAGGTTATTTTTCCAAAATAAGCTCATGGAGTGGGTCCCAGTGTCCATACGTATGTACATCCATTAACATTTGATTAAACATCTCACAAACTACCTCACCAATTATGGACCAAATTTGGTATGATACATCAGGACAGCAAGGTCTCATGGGGTTGTGCTCCCCATCTGGATGTGCCTATTATAGAGGGGGTGAAAGAGGGGCTTTGCCCCAAATATTGGTATTTTATTCAAAAATCTTCTCAGTAACCGCCAGACACATCCTGACCAAACTCATCATGAGGCATCAGGACTATGCTCTAACCTTAAGCTATGGCTCCTCATGGTCGTATCTCCTCCAGAAAAGGGGCCTGGGCCCCCTCCCCGAACCCCTCATTTTCATTAAAACATCTTGTTCTCCACAACTACCTGAGCGATAAAGACCAAATTTGGTTCAATGCATCAGGACAGTAAGGTCTCATGGGGTTGTGCTCCCCATCTGGATCTGCCCTTTTAATGGGTGATGAAAGGGAAAGGAGGGTGGGGGGGGTGGGTTTCCATAAATATTGGTATTTCATTCAAAAATTGTTTTCTTAGAAGCCGACAACCAGATCCAAACCAAACTGGCCATGCGGCATTGTGACCATGCCCGAACCTAAAGTTGTGCTCCCCATCTCCCTGGGAAAGAGGGCCACAGCCTCCCTCCTCTAACCCCTCATATTCACTGAAACATTTTCTTCAGAAATTACATGGCCGATTATGGGTCAAATTTGGTGTGATACATCAAAACAGTAAGGTCTCACGAGGTTGTGCTGCCCATCCAGATCCGCCCCTATAAAAGGGGATTGAATATGGGTTTTTTTAAACTTCAAATTCAGGTAATTTGTTTATAAATCTTCTCAGAAACCGACAACCATATGCAGACCAAACTCTTCATGAAACATAAGGACCATGCCGTGAACTTAAGTTGTGCTCCCCATTAACTGTACCATTTCAGGAAGTGGGGCCATGGCTCCTTCCTCCAAATCCCTCATTTCACCCTGATTGTTGGGGAAACACCCCACGGTGCTATTTATTTATTTTATTTATTTATTACTACTGTATGTGTTGTTTCATACAGGCCCACCATTTCAGGCAGAAATGTGTTGACATTGAAGGTTTTTCTTCGGATTCTCTTTTTTTAATACTTTGTCGTCCAAGGCTAACCAGCTCCAGTGGCGTAATGGTTCGAGCATCTGGGAGTTCAGTGGTCCAATCGCTGGCCGAGTCATCCCCAAAGGCTTTCAATAAATGGTACGTGCTGCTTCCTACTTGTTGATGGGTCAGCATTTAAAAGGATAAGAGCACAGAGGAACCATGCTTTTAAGGCAATGGCAAACCACCCAGTATAACCCTTGCGAAGAAACTGCTTCTGCCCCATCGATGCCAAGTCCAAGGCTGTGCCACCGTTTCTTGTCAACTTCCAATGTTCGAAATTGTCAACTTCAAGGAATCTACATTGTGATTCGCAGAGATGATCTTGTGTGTGAGACCTTGAAATGAAAATTCCTCACCACAGGTTCTCTTTGCAAAAGGAAGTCATTCGTTCGTTCGTTCATTTCATCATTCATTCATTCATTCATTGAAATTCACTCATTTTATCATTCATCCATTCATTTTATCATTCAACCATTCATTCATTTTATCATTCATTCATTTCATTCATTCATTTTATTCATTCATTTCATCATTCATTTATTTCATTCATTCATTTCATTATTCATTCATTTCATCATTCATTCATCCATTCCTTCATTTCATCATTCATTCAGCCATTCATTTCATCATTCATTCATCCATTCCTTCATTTCATCATTCATTCAGCCATTCCTTCATTTCATCATTCATTCAGCCATTCCTTCATTTCATCATTCATTCAGCCATTCCTTCATTTCATCATTCATTCAGCCATTCCTTCATTTCATCATTCATTCAGCCATTCCTTCATTTCATCATTCATTCAGCCATTCCTTCATTTCATCATTCATTCAGCCATTCATTTCATCATTCATTCATCCATTTCATCATTCATTCATTCATCCATTTCATCATTCATTCATCCATTCCTTCATTTCATCATTCATTCATCCATTCCTTCATTTCATCATTCATTCATCCATTCCTTCATTTCATCATTCATTCAGCCATTCCTTCATTTCATCATTCATTCAGCCATTCCTTCATTTCATCATTCATTCAGCCATTCATTTCATCATTCATTCAGCCATTCATTTCATCATTCATTTCATCATTCATCCATTCCTTCATTTCATCATTCATTCAGCCATTCATTTCATCATTTTATCACTCATTCATTTCATCATTCATTAATTTCATGATTTATTCATTGAAATTCATTTTATCATTCATCGAAATTAATTCATTTCATCATTCATTTTATCATTCATTCATTTTATCATTCATTCATTTAAATTCATTCATTTCATCATTCATTAATTCATTGAAATTCATTCATTTTATCATTCAACCATTGATTCATTTTATCATTCATTCATTTCAACATTCATTTATTTATTTCATTTCATTATTCATTCATTCATTTCATCATTCATTGAAATTCATTCAATTTATCATTCAACCATTCATTTTATCCTTCAACCATTCATTCATTTTATCATTCATTCATTTCATCATTTATTTCTTTCATTTATTCATTTATTTCATTCATTCATTTTATCATTCATTCATTTCATTATTCATTTATTTCATTCATTTATTTCATTATTCATTTCTTTCATTCATTTATTCCTGCTTGCTGTTTTACTTGAAATGGCAGTAAATTCAACCAGAATCAGTTATTTATTATTGTAATTAAAAAGGCAAGTCATTTATGGTTACAAAAGAAATTAGTTGTACTGTTTGGGGATGGGAAGTTTTGGAGCTTTTCGGCAGGGAACGAACCTCGACTGTTCACATCAATCTGCATTGATCATTAAGGGATGTAATTGTTTGATTATTATTTTTGGTACCACAGGAAAACCTTGGTTCATTTCAGTGCAAGTCGGTGTAAAATGATTCGTGGATCGATCTGGTTTGGGAGGGTTTTCAGGCAACTAAACGAAAGGTGCTCGGAGTAGAAGATTATGGATTCGAATCTCAAACCAGCTATAAACTACCGTCCTGGTTGGTGTTTGGTCAGGAGAGCGAGGCCGCAATGTGTGTGTGTGTGTGTGTGTGTGTGTGTACGTGCGTCCATCAGATGGACGTTCAACCGGGTGTCCCGTGTTGCCCGCACTGGCCATTGGTAGATGTTGAAGACCCCACGGGGTCGTCGGGGAAGTGAAGGCGAATTGTGATCGGTATTTGTGTCCCGTCCAGGGCTGGTTCGAGCCTTGACATTGCTCGATTTGTGAGGAAGGCCCGAAGCTCTTGTGTTGAAGATGGGCCTCCGTGAGTGGAAGACTCGTTATTCATGAAGTATGTGGATCAGGGGATTCCCAATGTTGAGAGAGATACACATTAAAAGTCGTGTTAATACGTCGGTTTTTATTTATCAAAAAAAATACTGCCATGAGAAGTGAAAAGAAATGGACGAGCTGACATCAGACGTTGAACAAACGTGATGGTGTGACGTCAGACGTTGAACCCACGTGATCGTGAGAAAGGGGAAAGAACTGAAGGGAAATATTGGGGGAAGAAACAAAAAGGATTAAAGGGGGAAGAATCGAAGGCTGTGCACAGAGTGAGGCGTTTTGGAGGAAGATACAGACATATCGGCTGAGGAAAGGAAAACGGCGAGTGTTGGTGAGAAGACGCTGAGAGGGATAAGCATCGAGGGAAGGACGAAGACGGGTAAATAGAGGAAGACGTGATCCAGCGGACGGGACGGGCCAGCGAGCCTCTGTCCCGTTGCCCGATGCCCGGGACGGCCCATGTCAGCGCCCCCGGGCCCCCCTCGGCCTTGCCGCCCGTAAGACTGCTCTGCTCGGTCAGCGGCCTAGTATCCCACCGCCTCGCCGGCTTCCCCGGCTACAGGTGAGCCTTGAGCGAGGCCGAGTCGTGAACCGAGAGGCTGAACGCGCCCTCCACTTGTGTTCTCCCCTTACTTGTTTTAACTGGGGGGTCCGTGGGGGGAAAAAAACCATCACCTGAACAAGCGTCCAGAGCGTCGTCCCCATCCCCTGCCAGAGCCTCGTCCCCATCCCCTGCCAGAGCCTCGTCCCCATTCCCATCCCCTGCCAGAGCCTCGTCCCCATTCCCATCCCCTGCCAGAGCCTCGTCCCCATTCCCATCCCCTGCCAGAGCCTCGTCCCCATCCCCTGCCAGAGCCTCGTCCCCATCCCCATCCCCTGCCAGAGCCTCGTCCCCATCCCCATCTCCATCCCCTGCCAGAGCCTCGTCCCCATCCCCATCCCCATCCCCTGCCAGAGCCTCGTCCCCATCCCCATTCCCATCCCCTGCCAGAGCCTCGTCCCCATCCCCATCCCCATCCCCTGCCAGAGCCTCGTCCCCATCCCCATCCCCATCCCCTGCCAGAGCCTCGTCCCCATCCCCATCCCCATCCCCTGCCAGAGCCTCGTCCCCATCCCCATCCCCTGCCAGAGCCTCATCCCCATCCCCTGCCAGAGCCTCGTCCCTATCCCCATCCCCTGCCAGAGCCTCTTCCCCATCCCCTGGCAGGGCCTCGTCCCCATCCCCATCCCCATCCCCATCCCCATCCCCATCCCCATCCCCTGCCAGAGCCTCGTCCCCACCCCCTGGCAGGGCCTCGTCCCCACCCCCTGGCAGGACCCCGTCCCCATCCCCTGCCAGAACCTCGTCCTCATCCCTGAAATACAACATTAATCTGGTTCATGCTCATCGTCTCCACCAATCTTATATAAAATCATATCCTTCAAACTCTTCACCTCGAACACCACTTACTTTCATCTGACACACGAACAAATCACCTTCTCCTTTCTTCGTTCAAGTCTCGGCCCAATGTATTTGATTATTTGTCAAATTCGAGAGGAAACGTCGTTTTGATAAAGTTTGTGTTAAAATAACGTGATTATTGCATTGTTGTTCTCTGTTTGTGAAGTTATCGGATCCGCGGTCGTGTCTGCGCGTGGTCTCCGGATCCGCGGTCGTGTCTGCGCGTGGTCTCCGGATCCGCGGTCGTGTCTGCGCGTGGTCTCCGGATCCGCGGTCGTGTCTGCGCGTGGTCTCCGGATCCGCGGTCGTGTCTGCGCGTGGTCTCCGGATCCGCGGTCGTGTCTGCGCGTGGTCTCCGGATCCGCGGTCGTGTCTGCGCGTGGTCTCCGGATCCGCGGTCGTGTCTACGTGCGGTCGCCGGATCCGCGGTCGTGTCTACGTGCGGTCGCCGGATCCGCGGTCGTGTCTGCGTGTGGTTGCCGGATCCGCGGTCGTGTCTGCGCGTGGTTGCCGGATCCGCGGCCACCCAATCTGCGGTCGTGTCTATTGATTTAAATATTTGCTGGAAAGTCGTGTGAGCTTGGGAAGTGCAGCCTGATTATTGGAGGTTTGTTCCATCCATCTCTTCCTGTTTGAACAAATGGAGTTTTGAGAACTATGAAAATGCATGGACGCTGCAAGTTGTAATCCAAGCCGTCGTCGTTTCATCTGCAATGTGTTTTCTGTTCGTTTTGTTGTGACAAACGGGTTCTTGAAATGTTGTGTGTTTGAACTTTGTGGTTCATCGGACGATTGTCGACCTATTACACCGTAACACTCAACATTTCATCTTGTTGGGGTCATACCTCAATGGTCATGAATATTCTTCTAATTCTGGTCATTTACATGTTTTTGACTTTTGTTGCATTGAAGCTTCAGCGTCAAAATGCAGTCATGGTTGTGTCCACGTTTTAAAAAAAAAAATTATTTTTTGGAACCGCCAACCACTTTGACAGCCGATTTTTATATCACCAACAAGTGTTTGTGAAGCTACTTCCTTGGACGTGATGTGCCATCTGCCTCGTAATGAATCTACGTGTGGATTCTCTTTCGAAGCCTTGTGTACACAAGTGAGAAATTTTTCATCATTAGCACCTGTCTCGCTCGCTCATGTCCTTTCTGACTGTTTGGCAGGCTTGCCCAGAAGTGATTGGAATGGCTTTCGTTGTGCTCTTTGGGGTATTCGCTACGTGAGGCTTGGTTCTATACAAGGGGTTAGAGGGGAAACGTATGAACTCCACCACAACACGTCATTCAGGACGTATCGGCGCTTTGTGAATGGTGACAAGGTGCACATGGAGCATGAAGGGAAAAGGGACAGGAGATCAAAAAATATCATGTTTGGGAGTTTCAGGCAAATGGATCATGTAACGATGATTGAGGGGATTCCTGTTTGTTCGGAATATAGGACGGAGAGCCTTTTCAGGCATTCGGGTTTTCCAGCTTCCAGAAGCATCATCTGTGTGGGATTTTATTTCATTGCTGCTTCAATGCAAGGTAAGAATGACTTTGACTTTGATTCTCATTGAAATTCCAACCAAGTCCCTCAGCATTCCATCGCCTCCCCATGGAGGCTTGGAGAATGCGTTGTTCAAGGTTGGCAGAATAGCTTTTAGGAGAGATATTGATGTCGTGGAGTTGAAGTACACACATCCGTGAGGCTTTATCCGTGGTTCTTTGTCTGTCTGAAGGTGAGCTTGTCTAAGGGCTTTTGTCTTCTTGGTACACCTGAGTCGTGCCACCCCGACGAACAGCACAGCTTAAAGCAATAAGTCCATTTTTGAGTTGTATTGGTTATTGTTTTGATGCACGGTTGATCCTTGATTTTGAAGCACGGTTTGATGCAATGCTCCTGATGATCCTGTTGGTACTAAACATTGATGTTGTGCTTCGTTGATGTACTATTTTGATTCGAGAGCTATTGCAGTGGAATCTTGTGAAGAGTTCCAGATTCATAATAGACTCCACAAGGACTCTAATTAATTGATTTTTTTTTTAAATTATGATTAATATTATTGAACGGCTTGGTGGTGGAGTTGGTCGAGTCTTGTTGCGTTTCCCACTCTGCTGTCGGTTTGATTCCCATGGTGTTTGGGGCAGAATCGTATGTACCCCATGACAGAGTGCCGACCTTTAAGTTGGTTGATTCTCCGCTGCTGAAACGTTCACCACTTGTCATGAGCACCCTGATGTTCTGACAATAATGGGCCTCCTCCATTCCATTGATATTCAATTCAATTAAAATAACATTTATTGTCCACAAAATAATGTGAAATTAAATTCACAATTGTTTGCATTGCGTGGATGGCGTCATCCAAGAAAGCACAATGCCTGTGGTGGAATGCTATTATACATGTGAAAGGAATCTTCATTGCAATCAAATAATAAATACAAGGCTTGTGCAACATTTTTGTTACGTAACTCACAATCCATGGTTGATGTACAAAAAATATGTCATATACCATCTGATATCCATACCTTCCACCCCACCTGCCACACATCCCACCAGCCGGACATCCGTGGTTCCTGCACTTCATGTTTATAGTTGGCATCCATGGGGTTGTGATCAAAAGGTGCGACCAGATGCCAGTCTTACTCTTGACCTTGAAGGTTATGATTCGGGCATAAAGTTCACCTGGGGTGAAATATGCCAAAATCACAAAAGTTTTATACTTCATAATGGGGAACAGTTGATGGCAAAAACTTTCGAACGTGATAGTTGGTTATACGAGAGTACCCTTCTCGGCCCACCTTCAGTGGGCAATGTGCTGCGTCGCAGTCTTGGAACTGCACCTTATAATTTTTGTCATTTTTGAAAGAAATTTTATTGATCACAACATGGCATGCTCCACATCATCTTCCCAGTGAGTGCCAGGGAGATTTGAGCAAAACATTTTTTTGAACAAGAGTTGGATTTTTAGGGATTAATAAAAGAAAAATCGCTCTGTGGTGCTTGAGCCTTTTTAGCGATGGAAAAGGTAATGTTAAATGATACCCGAACCCATTCCTTAGAAGGTGTCGGCAGGTGTTTTCGGCCCCCACAGAAAAATACAAAAAAAACCCCAAAAACTTGATTTCTTCAAAATGCCAACATCGAGAACCGCACTGGGTAACGCCGGGTACCCCTGCTGGTCATCAGATAAAGGAAGATGATTTGTAATGCTGGCTCGTACCAAAGGTGGTGCTATGTCTCTGCCGCATGTCGATTGTGGAGTTTTTTGGGGACATCCGCGCTCACGTGGAGTATTCAGAAAATGGCTTTCTCCATGACTTTGAATTGAAGTGAAGCATCCACGTACTGTTCATCTATAGCGTCCACTCCGTACGGTTGATCTATACTCTATAGCGTACGCTCCGTACAGTTTGAATTAGTGTAATGTTGATCTATACTCTATTGTGTACACGTCGCTCTGTGATAACATACATCGTTATTCCTATCATTACAGATAAACCATCTAATCTGACTGAAGATACAGTGGGCCGCAAAAGTATTCACCTCCTACCAATGATGCCACATTCACATGAATTATGAATTGTGCAGAAACAATTTTTACAAATGAATTTTTTTTATTCGTAACTGAAGAGATCAAACTCAACACTGTTATAGTTGAAGGAGGTTACGTGTAGGTTCTTCGTTGGGTCAGTACTTGGTTGAACCACTTTTGGCAGCAATGATTATGATGAGTCTTTTCACATCCGCTACTGAAGGTGGATGGAGGTTATGTTTTCACCCGTCTGTTTGTTTGTTTGTGAACAGGATGTCTCAAAAAGTTGTGGATGGACTTGGACTAAATTTGATGTTGAGCTTGGGTATGTGACACGGCCAAAATTATTAGATTTTGGTGAAGATCTGGATCCGAGAATTTTTGACATGATTTTTTCACCATTGAGAGATGGGGCTAACGGTACATAGCAGGATATCTCAAAAAGTTTTGGACCGATTCAGATTAAATTTGATGGACAGGTTGGGTATGTAATGAGGAAGAATTGATTCGATGTTGGTGAAGATCCGAATCTGGATCCGAGAACTTCTTTGAGTGATCGGGCTAAAATGATATGTAGCACAATATCTCAAAAAGTTATGGACGGATTCGGGCGAAACTTGGTGGATGAGTTGGTTACGTGACAAGAACAAGCCGATTAAATTTTTGTTCAGGTCCGAATCCAGATCTGGCGTATCAGTGGGATACAAAACTTAAATTAATCAGCTTGGTGGATGTATGCACTCGACTGAGTGCCCTTCTCTTTGGATCTGTCTCTCCCAGCTTTGCACAGTGAGATGGTGAAACCTGTCCATTCTTCACCCTCAAATTTGCTCTAGTTCTGCCAAGTTTGATGGGGATTACTGATGGACTGCAATTTTCATGTTTCGCCATAAATGTTCAATTGGGTTCAAGTCAGGACTTTGGGCCACTCACGAGCATTCATTTTCTTCTCAGTCAGCTATTCCAGTGTGGCTTTAGCTTTGTGCTTCAGATCATTGTCCTACTGAAATGTAAATCTCCGGTTCCAGTTTGATTCATGACTGACTTGAGCAGGTTTTCATCAAGGATTTTCCTCCACTTTGCACCGACGATTGGCCCATCTATCCTGACAAACTTTCCAGTCTTGCTGTTGAAAAGCAGCCTCACAACATGATGCTGCCGCTGACATGCTTGAAAGTCGGGATGACGTTGACTGGGTGAAGTGCAGTGTTCGGCTTGCGCCAGACATAATTCTTTCAATTTAGACCAATATATTCAATTTTTGTCTCATCTGACCACAAAACTTTTCTCCACATCGCTGCAGTATCATGAAGATGCTGTTTCGCAAACTCCATATGTACTTTTAAATGTCTTTTTTCAGTAATGGCTTCTTTCTTTGCCATCTGTCCATGGAGGCCAGCTTTGTGAAGGAACGGGATATTGTTGATTGATGAACAGTTGAACACTGACCCCTATCTCGGACATAGAGCCCTGCAGAAATTTTTAAGTCATTGCTGGATTTACAGTGACGTCCCAAACCAGTTTCCTGCTTGCCCGGCTGCTGAGTTTGGATGGGAGACCTTATCTGCGTAGAGTCTGAGTGGTACAGTACATCTTCCACTTCTTTATGATGGATTTCACTGGACTCAAAGGGATAATGAGTGTTTTGAAATGTTCTTGCAACCCTCATCTGAACGATGTCTGGTGTTGGCTTGATGGTAAGGGTGGTGGGCTTGGGATCCTAGGGTCCTGAGTTCAAATCCCACTCAGTTGTTGAATTAATACCAGGTGGGGTTAACTCGGCCTGTCATCCTTCCGAGGTCGGCAGAATGAGTGCCAGCATGCTGGTATCCTGTGTCGGAGTCGTGATCCGTCCAGGATTGTGCCCGAAATGTGAAAACTTTGGGGGGGGGGGTGAATACTTTTGCAGGCCACTGTATGGAGCTTGTTACAATCATCAAGCAAAAAATTCAACCTCAAAATTTTGACATCACATCCTGCTTCTTCCGCCAGAAACAAGCACCTTCAGAAGACCTTCCTGTTGCATCGGCAGAGGGTAAAATCCAGGCAAAGGCTGTTTTAAGAGATTGTCGATGACCTAGTGGTCCATGCTGATTTTCTGGAGAGGTTTGAAATGCTTTCGGAGGCAGACTTTGATACAGTGGACCGCACAGGGCATACGATAGTTCCTCGACCTTCTCTACATCAGAAAACAAACTGTCGACACTAAGAAAGCAGCACGTACCATCTTTGATGACATGATAAGAGTGGCTCTCAACCTATTGTTGCGGATTCGCGCCCGCCGGCGTGTGATCGGCCACGTAACTCGAATCGCGGCATGTCGCCCACCGGACGGACAATTCAGTCGTGACCCTCCGGGAACTATCGCCCGGAGCCAGTCACGGGTGGGGGTTTAACCTCACCACGATCGTGCCAATTGCCCACCCGTTCAGGATAGGGTTGCTCGCCAAATTCGATCTACCTAAGTACCTGCGCGAGTGGTCGACCGGGCGATCGTACCACGCCATAGGCCGACTCCGGACATGAACCGCTTAAGCGGTTCGTTCCGTATTACAGGGATAACCGAGCGGAGTTATCGTCGGCCTTGACGGTTCCGATTAATTACCGGGCGTTTTAAACCCACGACGAATCTCTTACGTGATGCAGGATGGAGAGTCAATAAAAAGGAAGGAGACTAAGCAGAGCAGGAACAGTTCAACAAGCAAGCATTTTATTCACACACACACACAGACAAGCACGTATATACAGCCATACTAAAATGCAATAAAAGCAAATGCAGAGTTAAAACCGAATATCCGCGTACACACGGCAACACTTACACAGTTCTACTTGAAAGATGGTGCCACCACAAGCATTTACGCAAAAAGCAGAGGAAGAAAGCCACCCTCACAGGCAAGGAGGCACAAGCCCGTAGACCAAATGTACATGGATCCCGGAAGATCGGCCAGGTCCACGAGACCGGGGAGATCTTACCCGCATCCTCGTGACGCGTTGGCGGGAAAGCCGCAATGTTCGCGCCGCTGCGCCCCGACTCCGTGCCCTGGCGTGGTCGGCGAGTCCTCTCCGGCGTGCTCCGCGCGAGCGGTCCCGTTGGAACCATGTTGAGGGTGGGGGGGGACGGGGGGCCCCCCTCGGCACTATCTCAGGTCGAATGGGGGGGGGGGCAAATCGTTGATGCTCAGGGAGAGGGGTATGGCTGGCTGGCCTGGATCTCATGACGAGTCGAGCGACCCCCACACTGCGACCTCGTCGCCGTCCGCTGTCTTCCCTGCTACCCTTCCGCAACTTCTCTCCAAGCTTGACTCCCCCTCTCTCAGTTCCACTCAGCTCTGCCCCGCTCTTCTCCCAACTCGCGCTTGCGAGTCGCCTTGCGCTCGTCTCTTTATAGGCCTCAGGAGGAGCCGATATGCAAATATGCGGATCAAAACGCGATTGGAAGCGGGGCCACGCCACCCTCTGTTCAGCCATTGGTTGGGCAAAAAGGGGCGTGAACCTCCCTTGATCCGCATATCTGCATAAACGGACTTCACATACACGCGCTTGGAGGGGGGCCAAGCCGCCTCGCGTTCGCCCATTGGACGGAGGGGAAGTGGGCGTGAAGCATTTTGGATCCGAATTTTCCCCTCGGAAAGGCCGCCATTCGCGCTCGCGGCTTGGTGCGTTTGGCACCAATTGCCGAATGGGCTCAAGACAGCCCGACGTTCAGTGTTCACAGGTGGTGCGATTGTTGGTTGTGAAGGAGAAAGGCGAAGGTGGTGGAGGGTTTTCGGTGGTGGTTTGATAGTTATGGTGTCGTTTGGGAATGGCGGTGAAGCGATGTTTGCGGGATGGAGTTGTGAAGGTTAAGGTAGTGGCTGTTTGCCTTGTTGGTGGCTTAATGGTTGAAAAGAACAATAGAGAAAGAAAAAATGGCTAACTCAAAGCGTCGCAGCCCGGATGAATCACACATATTCCCTCTATACAATGGGTATGGGCTAACTACACATGGACTTACCGAGAAATCTCACCTGAGGACTCTTTATGGTGTAATGCGAATTTCTACAACCGTAACACTATGTTTGCTACTAATGAACTGGACACACTATGTTTTGCCAGAAGAAGAATAATCCGACAAAGGTACAAAGAGTGGTGACGTTGGAAAAGTCAGCCAAGGGAATAAACCCTGCAAAAAGTGATTAGGTGATGAATACAACATTTGCATATTATGTTAACGACCTTATAGCAGCCAAAGCCTGTTACCATCTCCGATGTTGTCAGAAAAAGTAAGCTGAGGGAATCAAATAATCAGGAGAGTGATTGATAATGGATGAGTTTATGAACACACTGTGTGGGGAACTGATCACGGGGTTATTACCTCTGCCACCGAGGGTGGACGGAGATTTTGGATGCGAGCATGATATCTCAAAAAGTTATGGACTGATTTGGACGAAACTTGGTGTACAGGTTCAGTGTGTGACGAGGACGAATCGGTTCAATTTTCATGAAGATGGAGATCCGGCCTATCGGTGTGATTCACAACATCAACTGTTCAGCTTGGCGGAGGTATGTGCTCTACCGAGTGGTGTTCTAGTCCCTTAGTCATGTTTTTGACATTGGTAAAGTCTGGGACAAATACATCAGCATCTGCAAAGACATTGTCATTGATTGTCCTCAGAGATTCAAGTGTAGGAGAGCAACATTCCATGATGAAGTACAACGCTCAATGGGGTTAAAAGGCAAGTATCTCCATCCTCTGTCAAAAGCCTCTGTTCTGATCTATCCTGGCGATGAATTAGAATCTATCATTGCGAAAAGATGATCAAAATCTTCTCAGCAGAGTGCCTCTTCCACCGAGTCAGAAGGTGAACATGACGGTGCGACGAACCTTGACCAGTTTAACCTTTTTCCAGGAGATGGTGCTTGTTGCCCTTGCAATAGACAGGATATGTTGGACATACCCAGGCATTCTAGTACCTGGCATGAGATTGATCAACAACATGTTGAACAGGTAATCCCAGAAAACGTTTACTTCCTCATTTGCTGTTTGCGGGAGTCAGTGTAGTGCACGAAGGTAAAAAGGGAGATGACTGTCAAACCGAAGGTTTGCATGATTGCACAAGACATTGTGTATCTTGTATCAAAGGCTGTGGCACCTGGTACATTTAAATTATGTATGAAATAAAAATACACTGTCAGTTTTGCATATATTATGTATCCAAGTGATAGGAAATATATTTGTTGTGAATGATGTAAAAATAAATAAATATAAACTTGTTCATTTCCATTATTTTTTCATGAAAGTGTTTTTTTTAAATTGTTTTTATTTTATTTTTCCTCTGTGACCTTTGTGACCTTGAAACGACCTTTAACTTGAAAATCTACCATGGCATCCACCCATCCCTTTTTCGCCATGCCATAAGCAATTGATTTAGCATCGATGCCAACCATTAACAAAAAAACATCCTCGTAAGTGGAAAATCATGTCTTGGTTAGTCTACTATACATCATAAGGAAATGTTGTTCCATGTTTTTGGAATTCCAAACAAATGTGATGAAAAGAGAGTGTTTTATGTTTTGGAAGATGTAACAGGATTGGGGATGTCGTGTCCTATTGATGATGTTCATCAATGAAATCAAAGAGTTTACAAAAATGCCGAGGCTTATGTTTGTTAAAACATGATGGTACATGAAAATATGAGCTCGTGATTCAAAAGTAATCCTTCCTATTCTTTTTCTCCAAAGCAGGTAAAGATATTCGAATGAAACAAAGTGCAGTCTGCTCATTAGTTCTTCTTGCCACTGGGTGCAACGTTTTGTGATTCTGACGCGAGATGTCTCAGTGTTGTGTTCGTCAAGATGGCAGAGGGCAGCACGACGACGTCATTGCTGTGAAGTATGAAGTGCTGGAGATGAGAGTTGGGATGACTGACTGCAATGACTGGAGATGAGAGTTGGGATGACCGACTGGAGATGAGAGTTGAGATGACTGACTGCAATGACTGGAGATGAGAGTCGTGACGACTGACTGCAATGACTGGAGATGAGAGTCGGGACGACCGACTGCAATGACTGGAGATGAGAGTTGGGATGACCGAATGGAAATGAGAGCTGGGATAACTGACTGGAGATGAGAATTGGGATGACCGACTGGAGATGAGAGTTGAGATGAGAGCTGGGTGCACCCTTACAATCCTGAGCATTAGAGATGGTCAATTGAGTACTGCAACAAAGGATCACCAGCCCCCACTTGGCGCCATCAGATTTTAATCTCTTCCCCAAACTTCAGGAAAAAAAAACCATAGTGAAGATCTTTCTTCTAACATTGATGGAGTGCTGGTTAAGTCAAGGCCACTTTTAAGTGTTGGTTAAGTTGGCAGGATGTGCAGTTCTGTCATGACGGCATCACACAACTACTTGAAAGTTGGTAGGAATGTGTGGACCGTGGTGGTGATTATGTTGAGAAATAAATATGCACCATGGTAGAATCAAGATTGTTGTTCACATCTGTCTGTTTCATTCAGATATCTTTACCTGTTTTTGGGGAAAAAAATAATCTTGGAGGTAATTAATGCTTTTCAACATGCCCTTGTATATTTGTCGGTGTTCGTTAATATCTTTCATTAAGTTTCATTCACTTCAAGTCATGAAATAATTTGTCTGTCGTCGTTCTGGGTGAGACAAGGGTTACATAACTCATTATTTATTTTGGAATACAAAGCTTTCTCAATCCTGATTGGAAGGTTCTTCTCCAAACTGCGTTGCAATAATAACTCGAATGGCACTCAATAGAGTATATACCTCCGCCAGTCTGAACAGTTTACGTTTTGTAGCCCACTGATGGACCGGATCTGTTTCCAAACCTGAACTAAAATCGAATCGGTTTGTTCTTGTCACCTCGCCATATCATCCACCAAGTTTCATCTCAATCTGGCCATAACTTTTTGAGATATCCCGCTCACAGACAGATAAACAGACAAATGGGTGAAAACATAACCCCTGTCCACCTTCGGTGGCAAAGGTCATGATATGGTAAAACTATCGTGCAATCAAGCATACGCATTGCATCATTTGGAGTAAGTATCATCATCTATAGCTTTAACCAATACTCTTTTACAACTTTTATTTTCCACTTTAAAAATGTTTAAAACATTCATAAACTACACGAACAAATGATCAGCAATGACCTTTTGGAAGGTCACGCGTGCCATGAAAGTCCCGACTCACCCTACCTCCTTTGTTGGATAACACGATGAATTTAATTTTGAAATGTTGACATTTTTGAAACAATTGTGTACCACGAGCAAATGATACAGGAAGTGTCCATTTGTGGTCAAATTTCCCATTTATGAGATTGGTATCGTCGTTAGAGCATCCGCTCTGAGTTTGGCAGGTCTGCGTTTCGATCCCGACCTCTTCCGAGTCGAACCAAAGACTTTAAGAATCGTACCAGGACACAACATTAATTTATCCTTACAGCCTGTCTTTTTGACAGGAAGGTTTTTAGATCTTATCTGTCCCATCAACCATTGCACCTGTCTGATGATTCATACTCTGAGCATGTTTGGCGATGGCATAATGTTTCTTTGAAGTCTCCACCGACGCACGGAGGTGGTCACGTCTAAAAATATTATCTTAGACAAACAACATTTGAGGTTGAGATGCATTCATCTTATTCACCTTCTGAGTGATAAAATTTACTTATTCCTCGGACAGGTTCACTGAGTAGAGGTTTTCACTTGTCCATTGGACAAAATTGCCCGTCATGGACAGTCTTACGACTGTAAAGGTTGAATCTTGGGTACATTGCTTCATCATTTGATGTTCAGCATTTAGCGGCCAGAGCATGGACAAACCCTGTGTTGGAGTCCTATTTGGGGTTGGAGGGAGGGGTGGGGAAGGGGGAGGGGAAGGGGGTTATATCCTTAATTCCCCTCCTGATTGTGGAGAACAAAGAGAAGTTGAAAGATGGCTCCCAGAGTACTTTCAGAAGTTGCATCACTTCTTCCAAAGTCACCAACTGTGTTTATCTGACCAATTACGGTGTTGTCTAATGTCTGTCTGCATGTGTGCGCTTTATTTGTGTGACAGCTCCTCCATGAGCCGCAGACCTTGGATAAAAATATGTGTTAAATTGTGGTTAAAACCAAGATGGTGGCCAACATGGTCACATATGCTATGAAGGGAGGCTTTGCTGTCGTCAAGTTCCTTGTGGAGAACATCAGACCAACTGAAGTTCACAGGAGACTACATGTGCACAGTAATTGTTGAACCATGAAATGTGTTGAATGGCTAATTTTAGAGAATTGCTTGATTACAATATGTGAAATTGCAGAATAATTGGACGTCATTGTTGTGGAAATATAGTTTTGGAACCTTCCTGATGTAATTGGTATGGAAAGTTACGGCAGGTCACCAAGAACAAATGCCAAGGAATGTTGACTAAAGCTGCGCTCCTCCTCTCCCTCCTCCTCTCCCTCCTCCTCTCCCTCCTCCTCTCCCTCCTCCTCCTCCTCCTCCTCTTTCGTTCGTTTGCAGCGGAAGAATGCGGAGTAGCATCGTACTGCTGTTGTTGCATGTACTGCCATTCGTGACTTTTTCTGTTTGGAGACATTTGCAGCCCCCACTTGTATGATCATGCTAAAGAGCATGACACCTGCATGGCCTCTGATTCGTTGATATTGGTGTGAGGTTTCCAGCCATTGGAGGAACAAAACTTTGACATGTCTTGCAGTGTTGTTAGTATATCCTCCTGAGAAATTGCTGAACACCTTCATACTTATCTGACTTTGGGGTTATTGCCTCTGTTCTGGTCTCAAGACCTTTTTCAAACTGCATTTTGCCATTGGCAATCATGCAGATTCGTCCATTTTGACAACCTCAATTATTTTGATGTGCAACCACATTTTGTTCGACTGATTTGCTGTTGCTGTAAATGGAAATCCTGACTCAAATGTAAGTGGTTGGATGAATTTCTCTACTTCTACTTCTACTTCTACTTCTTTTTATTCTTTGTATTCTTCCTTGTGCTGCTCTGCTTATCATTTATTCCATTTTTTTTCTTTGTGATTTGAATTTCTCAGATGACATGGATTCGTGGATAGATATTTTCATTGACTGTCAATATTTCATAAATTGAGACATGCCTTTATCATATCAATCCTAAAACAAGTGGTGCCAGGCACAACAAATCCCGCCCATTTTATGCATAGTTATTTTGGGGATCAAATTTAAATTTGATACATCCTTAACCCCGATCTTCACAAATATGCATTTTTCACTATAGGATTGTTAGGATTTTAAGTCACAAATAGAATAAGGTTCACTATAAGCTTAGTTTGAAGTAAATCGGATCATTTTTGATGAAGATATGAGCAAAAAACGATTTTGACCTTTTCGTGACCTGACCTTGACCTTTGACCTAATTGGACCCAAAAGTTAATGGGGTCGTCCGAGGTTCATTACCCACCTGTGGATACAATTTGACAGTGTTTGAGCCAGCCGTTTTCCTGTAAAGTTGTATTTTCGTAACCATGTTTTAGTTTTCATGGAAAATTTGTAATTTTGACCGATGACCATGACTCCCAAAATTTCGGATCCTACCGATCTTCACAAATATGCATTTTTCACTATAGGAATGGGTAGGATTATAAGTGACAAATAGAATAAGGTTCACTATAAGCTTAGTTTGAAGTAAATCAGATCATTTTTGACGAAGTTATGAGCGAAAAACGATTTTGACCTTTTCGTGACCTTGACCTTTGATCCAATTGGACCCAAAAGTTAATGGGGTCGTCCAAAGTTCATTGCCCACCTGTGGATTAAATTTGATAGTATTTGCTAAAGCAGTTTTGCCGTAAAGTTGCTAACAGACAGACAGACAAACAAGCCGGTAGGCGACGAGGGATCCGCGAGGATCGAAGCGCTGGATACGATGCTTTTCATTCTGACCGATCCACCGACGAAGATTCATTGCCAAGACGTATTGGTTCACATACAATTGTTCCTCTGCCTGGCAAGATTTTTCCTATTGCGTATTTTGCCAACTGGCACTCCTCATAAAAATGATGGTAAATAGACACCCTATTTTTGAAGGATTACCATTTGAAAAATAAAACCTAAATCAAAAATCGGCTCGAATAAAATTTTCTAAATATCTCGAAGTGTTTAATTCCTAAGTCTTGTTTCTCCACATTCAAAACTGTAGGACAAGTATTGAAAATAGTGAACGTGGTTTTTCGGTCGCTGCATAGCAATGGGTGGTTGCTTAGGCCAAAGTCACATTTGCTCTACGGCGAGGATACGGCGGCCGTACGCCCTCTGAATTGACAAACGCACGGCGGCCGCAGAGTTTCTAAGGTGGCCTCAAGGTGGCCCTACGCTGTATGGCTATCTTTTACAGGCGGTAGGGTCGCCATGGAATTATAACGCGGAGTTATAACTTTTTTCATATCTACGTTCGCCGTAGCAATTCGACAAGCCGAAAAAAAAAAATAATAATAATAACTGGTTAAAAAAAAAAAAGATTAACCCATTCGTTGCCGTCCGTCTGGCCGCACGTTCGCCTTAGGTCCCACCTGCGGTCCCCCTGTGGTCGCCTTGCATCTGCCTTGAAAATTCTATGGCCGTTGCAGGAACGCCCTAAGGTCACCGTGCGACATCAAATCAAAGACCGTACGGCAACCCCACTTTTTCGGTCTCCACAATTTATAAATACACCGTGCAGCTCCCCGAAAAATAAAAACATGTGACTGCTACATTGTGTGACCGTGGAAATACTGCGGCCGCCGTATAATTGCTAGTGGCCATAGATTTTGGAGACCCCACGGCCACCGTGGCAAATGTGACTTAGGCCTAAATACGCCATGCGGCTCCCCGAAAAATAAAAACATATGTGACTGCTACATTGTGTGACCGTGGAAATACTGCGGCCGCCGTATAATTGCGAGTGGCCGTAGATTTTGGAGACCCCACGGCCGCCATGGCAAATGTGACCTCGGCCTTAGCAACGAAACTCAAACGCGCACACTCCCAGATGTATGGCACCTTCTCGCCAAGTTTCTTCGAAATCGGTTTGCTGGTTTGTGCTGTGGAGCTTCGCGTTGCACACACACACACACACACACACACACACACACACACACACACACACACACACACACACACACACACACACACACACACACACACACACACACACACACACACACACACACACACACACACACACACACACACACACACACACACACACACACACACACACACACACACACACACACACACACACACACACACACACACACACACACACACACAGACACATACACATACACATACTCAGACACATACACATACACATACACATACACATACACATACACATACACATACACATACACATACACATACACATACACATACACATACACATACACATACACATACACATACACATACACATACACATACACATACACATACACATACACATACACACACGGAAAACCTGACAATAAGGGATATGTAGCGAATCCAACAAACAGGACGATTACAATATCCCGCTCCCTCCCGTATAATGAGATGCCCTGGGTTGTAATGTAGTTTCTTTGATATTGTCTGATATCGGATAAAGTATTGTCTGATTTTATTTTATTCGGATTTCGGCAATTATATTGGGCGGTTGTGTGTCATTCTGTGTTGGGTAGTTGATCGAGTCGAAAAAAAAAATATTTTTTTCAAAAACATTTTTTTTGAGATTTGTTCTACCCTTAGTATCAGTATATAAAATGGCGATTTCAGTTAATACAATGGCGATTTCGATGAAACTTGGTTGGTAGGTTCATACCCTGACCTAGTTGTGTGCAAATGAGAACCGTTGCTATGGACACCACTGTTGCCGAGCAACGGGACTTTGACATTTTTGAAAAATCATAAAAAAATAATTTTTTCGAAAATCAAAGATCGGGCCATGAGCGACTGTGGGCAGTACATTCAGCCATATTGTCAAAAATTTCCAGCCGGATCCTATGAAAACTGTCGGAGAAGATAGACTTTGAATGAACCCTGGTCGAAAACAATAAAAAAACAAAGTTCGTTATATCTCAGAGACTATGAGTCATATATATACATAAAACTGGTATGGTAGGTTCATGGTATGTCCTAGTTATGTGTGAGAAAGAACCGTTGCTATGGACCCCTCTGTTGCCTAGCAACGGCCGACTACCCATGTCCGCCGACCGGCTTGTTTGTGTGTTTGTTTACCATGTCGCAGCCACACCGTTTCAGCGATCATGACCAAACTGGCTAACGACGTCGGCCATGGTCCAACTTAGACACTTGTCGTTTTTTGGTGAATCTAGGTCAAAGGTCAAAGTCAAGGTCACCGAAAAACCGAAATTATTATTTTCGCAATAACATCCGCTAAAATGGTCGTATCGACTTCAAACCAAATCCAAAATGTGCATCTTCCAATACTGCATCCAACCATACAGTATGTCTCATTGGAGGTGTCACACCAACACCCTTCTTAGCGGTCGGGGGTCGAATGTCAGGGGGGTCGGGTCAAAACTTTCAAGTTGCGATAAAAACGCCATTTCAAGTCCGATTGACTTCCAAGTTATGATCATGACCAAACTAAGTGCTATAACTCATTAAACAGTTGCACTGTTGACTTATAAGAACCAAATTGATATCCTGGTTTTTGTTTTTTCAGAGATCATAGAGATATGACAAAGTTATTCCGGCAATTCCTTGCTCAACGAGCAATTTCATTTGTTTGTTTGTTTGTTTGTTTGTTTGTTTATTTATTTATTTTATTATTTCTTTCTTTCCTTCCTCCTTTCCTTCCTCTCTTTCTTTCTTTCTTTCTTTCTTTATTTTCTATCTTCCTTTCCAAACATATTCCGTTGTTCGAATTTATTTTTGTGAAGTGTGTGTCCACCCACTGTCATACCCACATGATATGATGAGTCACATGATGAAATGATTAGAGCATTTGTTTTTTCACCTCCCTCAATCAAGCAAAATATAATATTAATATTAAAATAACCATCCCACCTTGCTACGCTCCTGTTTCTTCATGCTCTGTTTATGATTCATCGATCTCCACTCTTTGTTTCACCATTCTGACTCGTCATGTCTGTGCACAGGCTTTTTAAAACGACAGACCCACATGCTCAGGTGTGCATTGAAACCACAGGCTTTGTGTCCTTCAATATGTACCCTCTGCACTCTCACACGAGTTGGAAAAGTACATTATTTCATCTCTTTATGCAAATTACTTGATGCAAACCACAGTTAAGCTTATATTCGTTAACTCCAACCTTGAATGTCCCTTAAGGAACCACAAAAATGATTTTTTTTTCTATTTGGAAACAGACACAGCAACATCTTTTTACTCGACGGTGCATGCTGTGTTGCAAGTCTCACTCTGCTGTTGAAAATGAAGCCAATTACAGATTTCCATTGAACTTGAACTTCATTTAACCTCACAATAGTCTTGTTCGCTTCCAGAAAAGGCAAAGCTAAAGGGCATGACTTTCCTTTCCTCTCAGCCATTAGAAGGAACGGACAGTTTTTCTCTTGTGGAGGAGGCACTGTATCGAGTGCTCACGCATGCCCTTGGGTGGTGGTGCAGCTAATGAACAGCAGGCAGACCACTGAAGTGCTATATTCGGTTGTTTGTATCTTGCAGGGTTGAATCACTGGTGATGTAGCAATGACTCATTTACCGTCTCCATCTGCGGGTCACTCACGAGTTTCTTGTTTGTAGGTAACACTCCTGCAGCCGCTCTTCTCGAGCAATTCCACTTTATTTCATGCTCAGCATCGGTTTTGTTTGCTTCATCTTTGGCTGACTCGTCTCATTCATTTGAAAATGTTGTCGTCGGCAAGGTGAGCCCCTAGTAGGTCACACAGATGCCAACCCTCCCGATTTCATCAGGAGGCTTCCGAAAATTCACCCAAACTCCCGCCCTTACGATCACTATCCTTATCCTCCCGAAATTTTGATATTTTTGCACTGTTCACTAATCAGAATGTACTAGTATGAGAATTGAATGAAAAGCATCATCTGCTACGTATAGCATGTGGTAACTCCATAACGTTCGCTGCTACCAAATTGTACGTAAAAAATTGCAAATTCAAATGAGGAGCAGCGAAACATTGGGTCTGGATCTCGCTTATGCGATCATGCACTGAGATTTAGTGCATGCGGTATGTGTGCAATACAGTGCATGCGGTATGTATGCACAGTGTATATGCATGCGATACGCTCACTGCATGCAGCTGGGCCCCGTACCAGCCCGGCGGTCGCGACCACCGTGCGGTGTTTAACAGCCGCTATAGTTCTACGAGTCGCGCTGCAGCTGTGGAACATCGACTTCGATGTTACCGATGCTTCAAGCCCTCGATGTTGATTACGAAATGGCAGAAAAGAAGCTTACGAAGACCAAGAAATGGTCTCAGAAGTACAAGACCGAATACAGTCTCCAATACCCGTGTATTCGAAAGTCTGAAAGAGGAATTCATCATGCGTATTGTACAGTATGCAGCGTTGATATTTCAGTTGAGCACGGAGGTCGCGATGATATTCGGAAGCATGTTGGAAGCAAACGGCACACAGACATTGCAAAGGAGAGATCTTCGAGCACGAGTACCGGTACACTTCTGAATTATTTCACCAAACAAGGGACAAGCGAGGAAGAGGATGTTACCCGAGCGGAACTTCTCTTTAGTGGATTTATTGTGGAACATAACTTGCCCATATCAGTCTCAGATCATGCTGGACCTCTATTTCAAAAGATGTTTCCAGATTCAAAAGTTGCTTCAAAGTATGGATGTGCAAGAACAAAAACTTCAGCAATAATTGGTGAGTTGTCAAATGTTACTGCTTCATCTATTGCCGATATTGCTAGACTAGCTCCATTTAGCCTAGCTACAGACGGTAGCAATGACAGTGGTGAGGCCCAGCTATATCCTGTCCTGATTTCGTACTATGACAACAGTGCTGGGATTGTGAAGCAAGGTTTGCTAAGTTTGCCTGCGTGCAAACAAGATTCCACTGGAGAAAACATTTTCAAACTGCTTGATCATGAGTTCAGTGACAAGAAAATTCCGTGGGGAAATTGTGTTTCCTTTTGTGCTGATAATGCCTCTGTCATGGTGGGCAAGCACAAAGGAGTCGCTGCTTATATCCACAAACAAAATCCAGTGCTACATCATGGGATGCCCTTGTCATATGATGCACAATACGGCCAAGAAGGCGGCTCAGGCCTTACCCATTGAATTAGATGACTTTCTCATCGATATTTACTACTACTTGGACAAAAGTAGTAAACGCGTCAAAGGCGTGAAAGCACTGCAAGAACTCTGTGATGCCCCGACACACAAGATTCTGAAGCATGTCGCAACAAGGTGGCTGTCCCTTGGTCAGTGCCTAGACAGGCTGATTGAACAGTGGGAGCCACTTCGCCTCTTCTTCAAAGAAGAAGTACAAAGAAAAATGCAACCAACTGTAGCCAAGACTCTAACAACGAGCAAGAAGGACGGCACTGTATCTACTGCCAGCACTGGCACTGCAGGATCAAGCACTAGTGGAGCAGCATTCACCACTACCACTGCAGTATCTGCTGCGAAGAAGACAGCAGGGACAGCACCAAAACCAATGCTGAGAGCAGGTAGCATCACCGGCCCTTCATCACGTTCATCTACAAAGCAGATCCCTTCAGAGTCGAGAAAGACTGTGATAGTCCCATCTACAGGCAAAGAAGGACCCAAGTTAAGTTCTGCTTTTGCCAAATCACTTGATAGAAGCTCAGCAAAACCTTCGAATCAGAGGTCTTCTTCCTTGGCTGCACCTACCTCAAGCTCTCTCCTCAAACGTAAAATTGGATCTGGTACTACGAGTCTGACCTCTTCTGCTGGCAGTAAACGCAAGTGTGATCGCCCTGCGGCTAAGTGTACTACGAGTTCTACAACTAAAAGCGCATCTTCCTCAAACACTGTGCAGGAATCTAGAGAAAAACGTGTCAACAGGATGTTCTTGTCTCCACAAACAAAACTCTATTGTTTCTTCCTTCGATATGCTAACAAGCTTTTTGAGAAGGGGAATCTTCTGCTCCAAAGAGACGAACCCTGTATTCATCTCCTGCACGGAGAATTGAATGGTCTTCTGAAAGATATCTTCGTACGGTTTTTGAAACCATCGGTGTCATCGGTTGCTCTGGTAAATGTACCCTTCTCTGACAGAAATCATCAGAAGAATGATGAGGACCTCATGATTGGGAACGATGCCAAACTGTATATAAGGGAACAAAGGAGTCTCAAGAAATCCACCTTCACTCTGAGTGAGTCAGACATCCAAGGTTTCTTCAGTGCAGTTCGCTCATATTATGTGAAAGCCTGCAATTACATCTTCAAAACCTGGCCGCCAGATGATGAATTAGCCAAGCATGCTCAGGTGCTGGATGTTAAGCTACACCAAGAAGTGGGGTTTGACTGTGTGGAGTTTTTCATCAAGAAATTCCCCTGTCTGTTCAGTGGCGGTGATAGTGACATAGACAGTCTTGAGAGTGAATTCGCTCACTACCAGGCAGACGCCTCCATAGCTACAATTGCTACTGAGACAGTGAGAGTGGATGAGCAGTGGCATCGGATTTCACAGCTCACAGATCCCTGCACTGGTGCCAAGAAGTATCCTAATTTGAGCAAAGTGATGAAGGGAATCTTGGTCATTCCTCATTCGAACGCATCATGTGAGCGGGCACTCAGTCTTGTACGGAAGAATCATACTGAATTTCGTCCCAATTTGAGTGTCAAAACCCTGGAAGCTCTCTTAATTGAAAAACTAGCTCATAGCACCCCTTGCTACCAGAGAGAATACAGCAAAGACATAATCAGAAGCGCTAAAAGAGCCACACAGCTGTCACTCAGCAAAGCTGCCATGGAAAAAGCAAGCAGCAGTAGTACCAGCCAGTAAGGTAAGAAAAATATTGCTTCTTTTGTGCTTTTTGTTAATCTTTGATTGTCCCCTAACTTACTAATATTAACATACATGTAACATTAAAAAGTGCACAATTTTCCCCTTTTTTTGTTCAAAAAGTGGGAATTCTTAACATGTTAAATGCTCCAAAATAGGGCTCAGAGGGCACTAGAGAGCGTCTAGAACCCCAGAGCTTCCAGGGCCCTAAGGCGGGCCTTGGACCCCGCCGCAAGGGTCGAGCGCTTCGGGCACATTATTTGGTGTCGGTTGCAAATCCTCCCTAATTCTGATTTCCAAAAGTTGGCATCTCTGATGGTCATAAACCAAAACATTTGAACCTCTACTTTCCACTAACACATCTGCCTCAAACCATGTTATGGCAACCTTTCCTGCGTGAACAGTGGATTTTATCAATGAAAGGTTGATAAGAGTAGGTTGATACTTTTTTTTCTTGATAAAATGCATTGTTTATCACGTTTGAAGCCGTGGTGTTGAATGAACTTCCAACGGATGATTCCGTTCGTTGTTGAAGAAAGGGATTTCTGTTTTCTTCAAACGTTATCAGTACCAAGTTCATCAAGCAAGCCACAAGGCTTAGGATGCATCTCAAATGAATTGTCATGATATCTAAATTTGTTGCTTCTGCCAATCATGAATCCCTAACCGACTTTGTTGACACATCTATTGAAATCTGTTTTTATCCCCCGCCACGTGGCGGAAGGGGGATATTGTTGTCACCCAGGTCGTCCGGCTGTCCGTCCGTCCGTCCGTCCGTCCGTCCAGGCGTCAACATTTATAGCTGTGAGTGCGATAACTCATAAACTGTTCGCCACATCGATTTGAAATTTGAGTCACACATGAACCACCTGAAAAGGAAGAACCCTATTGATTTTGGACGTGGCCGGATCCAAGATGGCCGACTGGGGCGGCCATCTTGAAAAAAAATGTTTTTTGTAATAAATGGAAAACCGCTTATCTGATTTCAATTATTTTTGGTTACTACGTTCCTCACCCCTGGGGAACTTTTTTGAGATGATGACCAAATGGTGTCTTGTTTCCAGTTCACCTCCCTCATTATCTGGAATATGTATCACCTTTTTCATTCAATGGCGAGGGATTCCCCATCTCTGATGGCAAAGCTGTTAGCTAACAGCGAACAGCTTTGACACGAAAATGCTCCTGGGATGTTAGGAAATACATTTCCTTTACTCGTGTTTCTTCTTCTTTTTCTCTATTCCTTCCTTTTTACCTTCACTTGACTTTCTCCATTTCTGCCTTTGTGTACATCTTTTTGTTTTTACGAGTGAAGAAGTTTCTTTCACCTTTAAAGGTGTGTAATTTTTACCACCGCCACTGGAGGTGGACGGGGGTTATATTTTCACCTCTCTGGTTGTCTGTCTGTTTGTTTGTCTGGGAGCAGGATATATGTGTTACAAAGACGAATTGATTAGATTTTGGTGAAGATCCGGATTCGCCATCGAGAGATAGGGCTAAAAACGATGTATAACACGATATCTCAAAAAGTTGTGGACAGATTCGGATGAAGCTTGGTGGACAGTTAGAGTGTGTGACGAGGAATAATTTATTAGATTTTGGTTAAGATCCAAATCAGCATCCAGATACGAGAGTTTAAAACAATTTTTAAGTGATTCTTCACCATTGAGAGTTGGGGCCAAAAAAACAAAATACAGCACGATATCACTCTTCACCTTCACTCTTTCATTCCTCTCTTTCTCCCACCTTTGGAATACACTCCTACACTCCTACACTCTCTTCAATACCATTCTTCCCTCCAGGTCTTCAAAACAGCAGTTCACTACCACCTCTTATCTTCCCTCATCCAAAACCCCGATCTTTTTTTTCCCCCGTTAATCCATCCCAAACCCACCTCCTTCAAATTCCCTGCCTTCCTTCCTGAAAGTTCCCGATCGTGTAAGGTCCTGAAAGTCCCTGTAGTGTCCATCTTGTATACCCCATGTTCCCCATCCCATCCCTCTCCCTTCCACAGATCTAATGTCTCTGTTCCCCACTGTTTTGTCCTTCCCTCTCCCGCCCCTCTTGTCTCCTGCCCCCCTTGTTGTGTACTGTGTGTTAGCTCTCATACGAGCCTTGACATTGTATACAAAAATAAATATAGTTATGGACCAGTTATGACAAAACTAGGTGGATGAGTTGGTTGGATGGCGAGTACAAGCTGATTTCGATTTGGTTCAGATCCACCCCATCAGTGGGATACAAAACGTGAACTGCTCAGCCTGGCGGAGGTATGCGCTCCACCGAGTGCTGTTCTAGTACATTTTTGCAATCTTCTTGCAAGGTCGTTTTTGGGGGTTTCCTCTGCTGATTGAGCAATTAAAGCAGAAACATCACTTTCCAGCATCATTCTATTTGCAATTGGTCACCGGCTTGGACACTGATACAAATTTTTATTACAGACCCGAGGACTTATTTATCCCGAGGACCCGAGAGATATCAAAGAAACAGTTTCAAATGGAGTATCTCACTGCCATTGGAGCATTTACATTGCATCACATATGTGGCAATGTATTCTGTTCTTGTGTACGGCAGCTTGGCTGCTGGATAGCTATCATTTCTTGTAAGCGTGGCTGTGCCGCTGATGCTGTGCCCCTCTACCAGTACGCTGGTACTCATTTCGCCGACCTCGGAAGAATGACTGGCTAAGTTCAACCCCACCTGGTGTTGATATATTTTGTTCCATTGTGTTGCTGTTTGGGAGGGGTGAAGACTCCCATTATCTTTATGTAATTCTGTGTCGTATATTACTACCTGGTGAAAGGTGTTTTCATTAGCTACAAATCACAAAAAGTTGGGGATTTAACCCTCTTGTAAGGACGGCTTATTTACTCGTGTTTGAAACTCGGTGAACCAGGAATTCATAATTGTGAAAGAGAACGCACCATCAGGTTCAATGGACAGGTCCATCTGGATGTCATCAGCTTGGCGATGACAGCTGATATTGAAATTCTGTAAACTTGTACCAAGTGGACCTGCAAGAACATATCCCTGGGGAACACTAAGGGATAGATAAGTGGGTCAGATGAATAAGCCAGCAGTGTTTACAATAGATATGCGATCTGCAAGATGAAACCTACATCATTCCGGTGGTCTGTCGTTGCCAAAACTGTACGGGATGGGGTGTAGTCGTATATTATAGTCATGTTTGTGAAGAGCATGTGATAGTTCCATGAGAATGAGGATTCCTTGGTCCACTTTGTACAAAATATCATTTGTGACCTTTGGGAGGGTAATTTTTGCGCGATGTAACCATTTGAATCAGATTGGAATGGTTCTGAAGGAGAACACTGGTGCAGGTATTCCAGGAGCTTATCGGCAATAGTATGGTCTTGAATCTTGGAGTTCAAAGGTCAAAGAGAAACATGTCTGTAATTTTGAAGATGTTTCATGTTCACCTGGTGTTTCACAGAATATTTATGTCACAGAAGAACTGTAGAAGCTGTTGGCCACATCTCTTTTAACTTTGTTACCTTGTGAGTCCCGACAGGAGGGTCCGGAGGTAATATGTGTAACTTTGAACCGTCGAGTGTGGATTCTATTCTCTGTCCCACTATAAATGGTCGGACATGCGCTTCTCACGGGTCATAAAGCACACCGTCCCTCCGACGGACGTTCGACCGGTATCTCGTCAGCTTTACTTGGCGGATGTTAAAGATCCCACCCTCTCTTTCAATGAAGAGTCGGCAAGTTGTCACCCACACCTGGCCAAGTTCCCAATTTCTACCCTTAACGTAGCATTCCTGATCTGGAGAGAGAGTGAACAGCCGGAAAAGGGATTTCTCCATGAAACCTGATGATAACGCGCGTTATCAGAGGCTATGTATGATGATTGATGATCACCTTTCTGAGTATGTTTCTTCCAGTGATGCCAATAGGTCTCCTTGAGTTTGTCAAAAGGAAATTTATAATCTTTGGATTCGACATGGGAATAACCTTTGTCTGCGTCAGGGCACCGGGGGGGGGGGGGGGTATAAAAGCACAAGAGAGGTTCAAGAGTATCATCATGTTCTGGATTTCCACCCAGTTGTAGGAGTGCCGTTCATTACAGCTTCACCGCAAAAATAGAGCTCCAATGTGTAGTGCTTTGTGATCCGATTGGATGCATTTTGTACATGATCGTGACTGTCTGTCTGTTGAATCATCCTGTCACATCACCAAATTCGCCATGACGAGTGTTTACTGTCGTACGCCATTTGACATTTGATGAATGTGAAGTGATTGTTGCTTATAGAAACCAGCGGGTGCTTTGTGACTCGAGGACCCAGAAGGTTGTGCAGAGGCCGAGTTAAACGTTACTCCATCATTTGTAGGATAGGGCGAAGCTTATACCTGTTGTTGGGTTTGTTTCTACAATTAGTGCCCCAAATATTTAATGGTACTACAGAGTTTCTTAAACCCCTGGGAGTACTAAACCAACGTTTAGGTTCCACCCCCCCCCCTTTTTTTCTACCAGTGTCCGAGCTGTATCTCCGATCCGGCTGGGACTTTCTGCGTCTATAATTTCATAAAAATGAAATTTTGCATCAACAATGGGAATAAAAATATTTGTGGGACTCGCGAAATTTATTTGACCTTGACGTAATTTTAAGGTCATGACCTGATTATCGACATTTTACCATTTTCGCCCAATAACTCTACTGAGGTTTGTCCAAATTGCCCTCCCTCCGTAGCCGAAAACGAGTCGCATTTACACTTAATTTAAATTATACCCCTCTGGCTTAAAGGTATGCCTGGTGTTGGCTTAATGGTGAGGGTGGTGGGCTTGGGATCCTTAGATCCTGAGTTCAAATCCCCATAGGCTGTTGAATTAACATCAGGTGGGGTTGACTCTGCCTGTCATCCTTCCGAGGTTAGCAAAATAAGTGCCAACTTGCTGGTATCCTGTGTTGGAGTGGCGACCCATCCAGGATTGTACCCAATAGCCAAGGAGACTGATTAGGCAGCACCAATGCTCTGCACAGAGTATGGTCCCAATGGATGGATGGATAGCTTAAAGGTCAAGGTGAAATGGAGCTCAGAAAAATGTTTTTTGTTTTTTTTTGTCATCACTATTTTGCGAATGCGGAATCTCAGACCGTTTGGCCTTCCAAGATGTTTGTGCACCATCATAGTGTACCTGCACTGAAGGTGTGCACCTGATATTTGATTCGCATCCTTGACTTACTTTTTTGGATTGTGACCTAATTAACTTTTTTTTTTTAAAAACCCCACCTTTTTGATCATAACTTGAATAATTTTCCTCCGATCTTCATGATGTTGAATTTTATGGATAGATCGTAGATGGAGACACATTTTCTGAATTTACACTGTATCCCTCAATGTTTGTCTATTTATCTATTTATTTTATTTTAGATGTTCTTTACATTTTCATACGTGCTAAAGACTGATAGTTTCAGCACGTTTGATTTGATGTTCCGAGCGCTCTTTATGGAGAGTTTCTCATTGATCATCGTTTTTCTGCAGTCTCACAACAGCAAGGGTGAATTGGAATGTATGCGAACCATTGCACGAGGAGATTTGCTTTGTACACTGCCACGTGTTTCGGTACAGTGACAATGACAAGTCTGTGACCATGGACAAACGTCACCTTACATTGTTCAACAGTCGTGGTGCCCCTCCTCGCAGCCGCTCTTCTGCCTGGCGCGCCTTGCCTGCCGCATCATGACCATTGGTTGCGATGCAGACGGTGGGTGTGGAGGGGTAATGGAAGTGCAGGGTGGGGCCGAGACTAGGGCGGGTATCGGAGCCGGCCGCTCAAGGTGTCGAGGAGTCGCGCATCGGGACGGCCTCTCGAGTGAGATCTGCCTGCGCGATGCAATCGCCGTTCTCCGTGGTACTCTGGCATCGAGTTATGGGGTGAGTCATTGGAGCCTTGTGGATTCGCTGCCGTTTTGTGATCTGCGCGTCTAATGGTCCATGTTTTTCATGTTATCTGCTTCTAGGGATAGCTCAGCTGTTTTTCAGTTTGCACTTGATTCACTATGATTTATTGTGCTTGCCTTGTCAGGCATCGTTACTGGATGTTATGCCCTCTGATATGGACAAGTTCTGTGATTTGGTTATCATGCCGTGATAACGTTATAAAATCCTAGAACGAGAGGGAGAGATAGATAGCTATCTGGCCGGTTGCCGCCCTGATGGCACATCGTTTTGTGGACAGTTTCCTCATGCCGTGCTGCATTACCCTGTATGTTCACTTATGTTTTTTTTTTTCTAATCAGCTCGGTAATCGCATTCATTTGCGCAGATAGCTCGTGCTGTAGCTACCTGTGCAAATGCTGTTGTTGTTTTTTGTGGGGTTTTTTTTGCTCTTTTCTAATCGTTGCCATGGCAAAATATTTGACGTACAAAGCCTTCGGGAGCCTCTGCTCACTGTGTGCTCGTTGGGGTATCTTGTTTTGAACATCATCACATTTTGTTTGAGTTTATTCACATGATGTTTGAATATTATTCACGTTTTTCACACATGAGCACAACAACTCGATGACTCGTCATATGCCGTATGAAATTGCTTTTAAATGTTCGATTTTTTTTTTTTTTGTATTCTTTCCTCGGGAAGAACAGTTCCGTTACTTTGCCCAGTGGCCTTGTTTTGCACAAACACTTGTTTGTTGTGACCATTTGAATACTTATCTTCAAATGAGATGTTCATCCCAGGTTCAAATCCTGTATATGTTATCTTGATTTGTCCTGAATGTAAATATTTCTTTCTTTCCAAGGAACTTCAACCAGGGGGTGGCCATGGGACCCATCAAAACCCCGTACTATGGTTGGTTGTCCGTGCTCTATGCTTTGTAAATGCTGAGCATCAAGCAAGGAAGCAGCACGTGCAATTTTTGAAGCCTTTTTTGGTAAACTCGTACCAGGTTCGAATCGCCGACCTCCCAGACTCGGAGCAGACGCTCAAACCGTTCCACCAGCTTGTCCGATCCGTACGACGGTGAACTTCCCCACAAGGCTCAGACGTAGATTTATAAATAAAAACACATTCATGGCACAATTAAAGGAATCTGTCTCCACAGGCAAGTACCACACATCCAAAAGGATTAGTATGAAAAGGGAGCAGATGGTTGATGATGTTATCAAAAGCATAATATGTAATGGGTTTTTTGTTGTGTGTGTGTGTGTGTGTGTGTGTGTGTGTGTGTGTGTGTGTGTGTGTGTGTGTGTGTGTGTGTGTGTGTGTGTGTGTGTGTGTGTGTGTGTGTGTGTGTGTGTGTGTGTGTGTGTGTTTTTTTTGACAGAATGGTACAGGATGTGTTTCATTCTTTTCACTTGTTTTGTTCCGATATGATTGGATTCCAAGTGTGGATGCTATGGCGTGATGCTCTGCATGGGTGTGCTCCATCTCATAGCAATCTTGAGAGTGTTGGAGTTAGCTGGTTTATAGTATTGGTTCACGAAAAAATATTTTCACGAAAAAAATGTGACCACTATATTCGTTATTGCTGTCTGTCTGTCTGTCTGTCTGTCTGTCTGTCTGTCCCGAGCATAGCTCCGTGGGTTTTGATCCGATCCTGATAAAATTTTAGTGGGAGGTTTATATCATGATCAAGTTGTGTTTTCCTGAGAATGGGTGTGGTGCGCCCATTATGGGCAGAGCCACACCCAAAAAGCGTTTTTAGGGGGTAGCAGATTTCAATTTGCATCTTCTCCGAGGGGGTTTGTCGAATCTGACAGGGGTTTTGGTATTTGGTTAGCCCAATGGCACCTGCATAGCCCCACGGAGCTCGATTTTTCATTTTTGTTCCAAGGTCAAGGTCACAAACTTAGAAAATTTCGAATTTTGACATAATCATACGACCGCCCAAACTTTGAGAGCTAGGATGACAATTTTTTTTATGCATAATCTTGAGGTCATTCCTCACCTAAAGTCTTGAAACCATTTTGCTCGATCTCGAACACCTTGCCCGTGGCGCCCCCTTCAAGTTTGTTTTTACGCTGATTTCATCAAAGTATGGATAATCCGAGGAGTACGAAATGCCATACGGCCTATATGATGTTGTATTGTTCCTGGAATGTTCCAGAGGAAGTTTTGCACCAAAGGTCATAATCCTTGACCTTTGACCTTTAAAGCTCACCTTTTGACCTTTAAAGCTCAAAGGTCAAATTTTCAAAGTTGTGGGAATAAAACCGGGTTTTCGACTTTCTTCGACGAACTAACTCCAATAAGCTATAGCACGTATCCTGTTTCCTTATTTTAATGTCCACAACATTGTTTTGTGACCTTTAAAGGTTATGCAAAGGTAAAATTTTTAAAGTTGTTGAACGAAACCGGGTTTTCGACATTTTGCAGCTAATAACCTGTCACTCGTACCACATCATGTTGATCATTGTTATAACTTGGTCAAACATTATCACATTGTCTCATCCTTGACTTCTGAAACAATCTATATCGGCAAATACTGCTCGTGAACCATCATCGTCTTCAGACTTGTTACTTTTTATATTCGTATTATTAATGTTGTAGTTTATAGTATTGTTACGAATTCTCGCCCGCCGGCGTGCGAACGACCGCGTTTAACCGAATTGCGGCCGTACGCCCACCAGATGAACAATTCAGTCGCGGCTTTCCGGATCAATGCCGAAAACCAGCCACGGGTGTGTTCTTAACCACACCACCTTGTCCGCACTCTACCCGCGCTACAGGGTCCGATCGCCAAATGTTCGATTTACCGAATTATTCGCGCGGGTAGATTATCGAGAGATTGTACGTCAACGGGACCGCTTGGAAATGAGCTGCTTAAGCAGCTCGCTTCCTTTTGGGATAACAGAGTGGTGTATTATCGCGCAGTGCCGCTGGACCCGATCACTTCACCGGCTATTTAAAACCAACCATATTCTGAGGGCAAGATGTCAGTTGAATTGGGGAAAGAGGACACAACGAACGGGTTAACATTTGAACAAGCACATTTATTACACACTTATGCAGTCAGGGATTCATGCAAGAAAAGCACGTATTCAAGCATGCACATATGCAATTATACAGCCAACAAAAACAATGCAAAGGAACTACGACCGTTTATTTATTCTTTAGTCACTTATACACAGTTCTACCTAACGTATCGGCGCCACAACTTTCATACAAAGAAAAGCAAGGAAAAACGCCCGCATAGACAAGGGGGTAGACTGGACCCCTTGGGGTCTTTATACCACGGAGCCGTGTAGACCGCAGAGGCTCCGCGAGACCGGGCTGGCTACCTGGTCCCTCGTGGTGACTCACTAGGGCGATCCTCGATGTCCCCTTTCCAGCGACCCATGGTTTGGCACGGTCCGATACGCCGCGCGCCTTGGCTCCGCGGCACCCCAATCTCTCCAGCTCCTTCCCGACTGCAGACTCCAGGCTCCAGCTCACAGCGCGGCTCCACACGATTGCCCACAACTCCAACACGACACACCCACACGACCCTCCGACACTCTCTTTATACCCACGGCGCGTCACCCTCCCTACTGCCAGCACGCGCGGGAAACTTCCAGAAGCAGGGTGTTTTCCTCGCCGAATCAGGGTTTTTCGTTTACTTGCTCCTTTTACCTATCGTTGCTTTCTTTTCCGCACGTGTTTGCCGGGGGGGGGGGGGGGTGAGGCCGTCGTCCGTTCTCCCCCAATGAAGGCCAGGCTTCTGGCAACCGTGCTGAGGTGGCAACGGGGTGGTGGTTCCGGTGGTCGTTGTCATGGTGGCGTTGCTGGGGTTATGGTGGCATGGCTGGTGTTTTGGTGGCATGAGGGTGGTGTGGTTGGGCGGTGGTGGTTGTTGTGAAGGTGGCTGTTCGTTGTCTGTGGGGATGTTGGCGGTTGACGAGAAGGTGGTTGTTGTGTTTAGTGGCGCTTTGTGGTGGCAGCAATGGCGGTCGGTCCAAAATAACGATAGTAAAAGAAAAACGGCCAACTGAAGATTCACAGCCCGGTTACACGAATAATTCCCTTAGACATCGGTGGGGAAATCTATCTGAACACAAACTTATCGGCATAACTGATCAAAGGACCTATATGGTGCTCTGCGAATTTCCACAGCCATAACAGTATTACGACCACTACCACGATTACAAAGTGCGGAGGAGCTCTTTGTGAGCCAATGGCCGTCCATATCTGGTGCTCAACTGTGTCTGCAGATGTCCTTCTGCAGTTGGGTTACTTTTTTGAGGATGTTGGTGGCAGAATTTGCACTCCGGCCACCGTAAAACCCTTCATTCCGCAAAACGCCAAGAAAGTTGAAAACCCACTCCGTGGGAGTACCTCCGATGCAGCTGCCCTTCGCGGGGCAGCTCACCGGATGACGGGATTGGGGCAAAGCCTGAAGGAACCCTACTCTTTGATGATGGGAGGAAAACCACTGGGTAACCTTCCCGGGTCAGATTGCGGTAGTGTGTGTTGGGGTGGTGCTGAGGTGTCGTCCACCAGACGGCAGTCTCCTTGGGTTAACCTGTGGCGGTCCCTTTCTTTGGGTGCCTGGAATGTCCTATCCCGAAGAGAGGATGATCACCTGTCTCTGTTATCATCTGAACTCAAGCGTTTGAACATCAGTATTACAGCATCTCTGATGTTCGGAGACCGGATTGCGGCGAGATCATGGAAGGTGATTACACCTACTATTGGTCTGGTCGCTCTGATGGTTAACATGCTCAAGGAGTTGCTGTCACTGTGTCCAATAAGCTGACTCCAATGATAATTGAGTTAACACCGGTCAATGAGCATATTATGAGACTTGGCATTCCTCACTCCTTGGGTGGCGTTTCCCTGGTCTCTGTATATGCTCCGACTGAGGAGAGTAATCTCACTGTGAAGAACACATTCTATGTCACACTCGAGTCTGTGGTTGATCAGTGCCCCAGGCGAGATACTCTTCTTGTCTTGGAAGATTTCAATGCATCAACTGGAACTGATGGGGATGGTTATGAGACATGTTGGTCCCCATGGGTCTGGAACTGAGAACCAGAATAGCACTAGGTTCCTTGACTTTGCAAGAAGTCATGGACTAAGGGTGGCTGGTTCATGGTTTCAGCACCCACAAGCTCATCGCTGGACTTGGTATTCCAATGCTGGCGGTGTGGCAAAGGAGATTGACCATGTCCTCATTGACGGTCGTTGGAGGATGATCCAGAACTGCAGGGTCTACCGGAGTGCTTAGTTCCTCAATACTGACCACAGGCTTGTTGTAGCAACTCTTCAGTTGCACCTTAAATCCAGGAGAATGGTACCATCCCAGCCGAGGCTGGATGTTGGCAAGCTCAAGAATGAGAGGGTAGCTGAGGAGCTTGCGAACAGGCTGAGTTTGCATTTTCGGGGTCTGGGTGCTTTGGGTAATCCTGAAGAGTTGTGGAGTGCCTTCAAGACCACCATCCTTGATGTTGCCGATGGATGTTTTGGAACTCGCAATGGGACGAAGAAGAATTTTATCTTTCAAGGGACACTGGATACCATTGACCAGAGTCACAGGGCCAGGCTTAATGGCAGAGCTGAGCTGTTCAGGGAGTTGAGGCAGAAAACTGCACGTGCAATGGGGGTGGACAAGGAGGCCTATGTTCGAGGCATCTGCGAGGGGGTAGAGCATCACCTGTGGTCAAGCGATTCTTGTCCTGCTTGCAGGGGAATTCGTGCATTCTGTTCCTCCATGCCCATCCCTCAGTGTACTGCAGTTCGAGCAGAGGTTGGTAGGTTTTTGACAGAGGAGTCCGAAGTGAAGGCCCACTTGGCCAGTTACTTTGAGCAGCTGTACCAGGCTAACCCATCAGCTGTTGGGTTGGATGTCAGGGGTGTTCCTATTCTTATTGCTGACCTTCCAATCAACTGCGGTGAACCGGTTGAAATGTGGTAAAGCTCCTGGGTTTTGTGGCATCCATGCCGAACTTTTCAAAGCTGGTGGAAATGCTGTACTCGTGTCGTTGCATGCAGTTCTGTGTTCTGCCTGGAACACAGGCATCATCCCAACTGACTGGAAGGATTGGCCTTGTTGTCCCTCTCTGGAAATGGAAGGGTGATCGCCAAGACTGCAACAACTAAGGAGGGGTGATGCTGCTCTCAGTGCCAGGCAAGGTCTGTGCTCTGATAATTCTTGATAGGGTTCGGCACCATTTGCTTGAGCACCAGCATCCAGAGCAGTCAGGCTTTACACCAAAGAGGTCAATGATTGACCGTATCCTTGCTCTTCGTGTTCTCACCGAACGCAGACGAGAGTTTCAGCAGGGGCTGCTTGCAGCCTATGTTGATCTCTGTAAAGTGTTTGATTCAGTGAATCGGGATGCCCTCTGCAGGATTGTTGGTCTTTGTGGGGTGCCACCAAAACTGATCGATCTGATATCTGAACTATACTCTGGTACTGACAGTGCTGTTAGATGTGGTGGTACCATCTCAGACTTATTTCCAGTTGTTACTGTAGTTCTTCAGGGGTGTGTACTGACCCCCACATTTTTTAGTGCTTGTATGGACTGGATTCTGGGGAGGATGTCAGACAGATCAAGCTGTGGTGTATCATTTGGGAATGTCAAGATCTCTGACCTTGATTTCACGGATGATGCTGTCATCTTTGCAGCGACTCTGGATATCCTTTTGGGGGCCCTCGAGGTGCTGAATGAGGAGTCAGAGCCACTGGGATTACGTGTTTCCTGGGTCAAAACTAATATCCAGGCTTTCATTGACATCATGGATGCTGCTTTCCTGTCTGTACTTATTTTTGGTGAGGATGTTGAGGTCACGTAGAGATTCACTTACCTTGGCAGTGATATTCATGTCTCTGCTGGCTGTGAGCCAGAAGCAAATGGACGTCTGGGTCAGGCCTGTGGAGTCATGGATTCACTGCATCATGGGGTGTGGCACTGTGGTGGTCGTGGTCGTGGGCAGGAGGACGAAAGTCCGAGTCTTCAGGTTCTTGGTGCTTCCTGTCTTGCTTTACGGATGTGAGATTTGGACTGACCAGGGATCTGAGACTGAGACTTAATTCCTTTGGTACCAGGTCTCTTCCGAGATTCCTTGGCTATTGCTGGTCAGACTTTGTGTCCAACGAGCAGTTGTCAAGAGAGACTCAGATGAGATTTTTTCCCTGCATAGTCTGTGAGCATTGTGGCAGCTGTATGGACATGTGGCTCGTTTTCCTGATGTTGATCCTGCTCCCCAGATTCTCTCAGCGAGGGAGTCTCGTGAGTGGAGGAGGCCAATGGGCCGACCACGTGCCTCGTGGTTGCAGCAGGTTGATCAGCTTCTCAAGGAGATGGGGATGGGCCAGGCATCAGCCTTGGGGATGGCCAGATGGTTGCCCCTGTAGTACCGGCAGAAAATGGACGCAGCGATGCGCTGCTCTGGCGCATTCTCCCATACCTGACCCGACGACGACGACGAGGAGCACGACCCCGATGACGAGGATGAGGAGCATGACCACGACGACGATGACCATGACCACGACCACTACTTCTCTTATAACTACCAATACTAGTATAATGACCATTTTCCCATATTGGGGGCTGGTCTGCTGATAGCCCCTCCCCACTTCGTTCTGTTCAAAGCATCCTCCTTCATTGACCCAAACAACCGCATGTCTCTACTGATCGCATCCTTCCATGTCTTTTTCGGTCTACCTCTTGGTCTTTTCCCCTCAACGACTAAACCAGTGACTCTCTTTTTCACAGACTCCTCTTCTCTCCACATGCCCAAAGTACCTTAATCTTCTCTTTCTCAACTCTCTTAGTACTGTTATCTTTGAGCCTCTTTTGTCCACACCACTCTATTTATCCTTCAGTTATAACCCACATAACCATCTCATCACCCTCAGCTCTGTCCTCTATTCTTTTCTCATCTTCTCCCCTCAATCCCCTCTGTCTCACTACTGTACATCAAAATGTGTCTAATACAGGGGAAATATGCCTTACCTTATATTTCACAATTGGGATTTTTTTTGTTTGTTTGTTAATATTTTGCACCTTTTTTATGGTTGGTTGGTGAGCATCCGGTTCCAGTTTTGGAGCGACGAGAGGTCTCCTTCGGGGCTCCCTGCTGACATTCTCAAAGTTAAGTTTCCGGTCGTTATTTGTCCCGTTTTAACTGTTTAATTTTCTCACCTACATGTTACTGTGTGTTCCTAGTTCGGTTTTGTTTCAAAAATCGTGCTATTTTGTGAGTATTTTTGTCGACGTTCTTAACTGGTGTTTGAGGCCTTGGCCTAGGCTTGAGGCCTACCGGTTCCACTCGGTGTTCGATCGTTTTTTTTTTTTTGTTTTTTCTCCCCATTACCTTCAAATTCTATCCTCCCCATTACCTTCAATTTTCATCCTCCCCACTTTCCAAACATCCCCCATTCTCCCAACTAATCTCTTTCTTATCTCAAAAAAATATATATATATATATACCCAACAACAACAACAACACGCTCACCTTCTCCCGATTCTGCTTATTCTTCTTCTTCTTAACTTCCTCCTCGTCTTCTTCCTCGATTTTTTTTTTTCTGCACTTCCATGACCTAATCTGTTGAACTCTCTCAAACATTAATATTAACAACAAAAACGATCTTACAATGCTTCATCTTCCTCTCTCACACATGTGGTACTCTTTACTGTTTCACAATGCATGACTCTTCTGCTATTTTAACAGACTCTCTCATTTCGACCTCTCCTTCATTCCTTGCCTAAAAAATCCAACTATTACAGCGCTTCTTCTCTCCATTCTCTGAATTCGCCTTCATTGCATCCATCAAGAATTGTGTTAAATCGCATCTCTGACCTAAAACTTTTAAAAACCACAGTTTGCCATGGATGTTCGCTTTCCATCAACCATTCTTTTTTTCCAACTTCAGTGCCAACTCACCCCCCTCACCCCTCACTCTCAAAGCAACCATCCCACTCTTCTCCCTCCAAGCCTCCCCCTCACCTTTCTCCCACCTTTCATCCCCCTCACTGATCCTTCTCAAAGTTGCCCCCCCTTTCATCCACCAAGCTGCCTCCCTCCACTGCCCTCTCACCTCCATCTCTTCACTGCACCTCCTCAAATCCTCAACTGCCTTCTTCCTTGTCTCTTGTCCCCGCTCTCCCCCAGCACCACAGAGCCTTTTCTCCTCCTCATTCGGCCCCCTCCCCTCGCGATTCTGCAATACCTCACACTCTTTCAACAACCCTCCTTACCTCCCCCCCTCGTCCCTTGTCCTACCCTCCCCTCCCCCTCCACCTCCTGCACCCAAAGCCTCCTCCCCTACCTCTTCATTAAAAGTGTGGACCTCAAATATCCGGGGCCTTCGCTCAAACCTTTCAGATCTTTCCATACAGGTTGCCACTGACAAACCAGACATTATCTGCCTAACAGAAACTTTCCTCTCCCAAGACGTGTCTGACTCCCAAGTATCTCTCCCTGGTTACTCCCTCTTACGGTATGACAGACCTGAGCCTCGTCCTGGTGGAGGTGTTGCTCTCTTCATCAAAGACTCTATTCCTCACTCTCCATGCACTGCTCTCACTCCCCCACACCCCCAGGAATACCTCTGGCTTCGGCTTCCCCTCCACTCCCACCTCATGTTTATATGTGTACTGTACCGTCCACCGAACAGTGATGACTCCATATACACCTCACTATCCAAAAACATGGACCATCTTCTATCTTCTCATCCAAACTCTCTCTTCCTCTTATGTGGTGACTTCAATTGTCATCACGCCAGTTGGCTAGGTGTGGGTACCTCTCTCACCTGCCATGGCACCTCAGCAAAAGCTTTCTGCGACTCATTGGGACTGACTCAATCGGTCAACTTCCCGACCCGGATCTCAACCAATGGTACTCCATCTCTTCTGGATCTGATTTTGACAAATTTCCCTGACAATATCTGCTGCTCTTCCTTCGCTCCAATTGGTTCTTCTGACCATGTCCTTGTTAAAGTGGACATCTCTCTGGCTGTTATCAGAGAACCACCTCACCGCCGTCGAGTCTGGCATTTCACTCAAGCCGACTGGCAGGGTCTCCGATCAGCCATCAAACTTAGACTGGTCTCCTTTCACTACTTTCTCAAACATCAACTCATCCTGGGAATTCTTTCAAAGAAACTTGCTCTCCCTCATGCACAGATTTATCCCCTCTCGTGTTCAGTTGTCCTACCCTTCCTCCCGCCCTTGGTTTACTGAAGCTTGTGGCGAGGCAGTTGTCCTGAAACAACTTGCCTTTGCCTCATGGAAAGCAAACCCAACTGAGGGCAATCTTAGTTCCTTCCACAAAGTTCGGAACAAGTGTGTATTTACCCTCAGGAGAGCCAGAAAACAACATCTTTCTCATCTCAAGTCTGAACTCTCAAACCTCTCTCCCTCCTCAAAATCCTGGTGTCATTTAATCAAATCTGTTTCTGGTGTATGTTCCCCCTCCATCCCCTCCCTTACCTCAAATGGCCGCACTGCTGATTCCAGACGTGATAAAGCTGAATGTCTAAACTCGGTGTTTGCAGCTAAATCTTGTGTCCTAAACCCATCACTATCTCTACCCACTTTACCCAGTCGCACCCAACTGTCCCTGGACTCTGTATCCTTTTCTCCTGACAAGGTGGAGAGCTTGCTTTCAAACCTCAAGTCAGATTCTGCAACCGGTCCAGACGGCATCAGCCCACGTGTCCTCAAAGCCTGCTCTTCTGCTCTTGCTCACCCTCTCTCTGTTCTATTCACCCTCTCATTTGCCCAAGGTCATCTGCCATCTGCTTGGAAATCTGCTAACATCACTGCCCTGCATAAAAAAGGTGCAAAAACAGATCCCTGTAACTACAGACCAATCAGCCTTCTCCCAATCATCAGCAAGGTTATGGAATCCATCATCGCTTCAGACATGAAATCCTTCCTCTTCTCCAATGGCTTGATTTCCAATCATCAATTTGGTTTCAGACAAGGTTACTCTACCCTGGATATGCTGCTTCTGCTCTCCCATCAATGGATGGAGGTCCTCAATGCCAGACAGGAAATCCGAGCCGTATCCCTGGACATATCACGTGCTTTTGACACAGTCTGGCACCCTGCACTACTCACCAAACTCTCTTGCCATGGTATTCAAGGCCATCTCCACTCATGGCTCGCAGACTTCCTCTCCTGTCGCAGTCAATGTGTGACCCTAAATGGAGTTCTTTCATCCCCTCTTCCTGTGCAAGCTGGAGTTCCTCAAGGTAGCGTTCTGGGCCCTGTTCTTTTTCTGGTTTTCATCAATGATCTCTCGGACTCTCTGGAAAATCCTCTATTTCTCTTTGCCGACGACTCCACCCTCTACCGTACCATCTGTCATCCCTCAGACCGGCAAGCAGCAGCTTCTTTGCTCACTGCAGATCTGGATAACATCACAAACTGGTCCAACACGTGGAACATGTCTTTCAATCCAGACAAATCTCACACTCTCACTATGTCTCTTCGAAAGGACCATTTAGAAAACCCCCCCATCCACTTTCTCAACAATCCTCTGGAAGAAGTCTTTTCCTTCAAGCTTCTGGGTCTCACTATCTGCCATGACCTTTCCTGGGAAAGTCACATTTCCAACCTCGCCTCAAAAGCCAGTCGCCGACTGGGAATCCTCCGTCGTGCAAAGTCCTTCCTCGGCCCTCTTGAGCTCCTGACCACTTACAAAGCTTTTATCTGTAGCCTGATGGAGTACTGCTCTCCCCTCTGGGCTGGTGCTCCTGTCTCCCACCTTTCTCGGCTTCACGCTGTCGAAACCAGGGCATTTAAGATCATCGGCATCTCCCGCAATGAAGCTGAGTCTTTGGGCTTCTCACTCAATCACCGCAGGTTGGTCGGTGGTCTTTCTGTCTTCTACCGACTCCTCTCCAGCCTTGCCCCCCCTGCTCTCTCTGCGATTTGTCCCCACCACATTTCCACAGGGCGCTCAAGGTCCGTCAACAACCCCTTCTGGTAAAACTACCAAAATCACGAATCACTGCTCACCTTCACTCTTTCATTCCTCTTTTTTCCTGCCTTTGGAATAAACTTCCTCACTCTATTCTTTCCCATTCTTCCCTCCAGGCTTTCAAAACAGCTGTTCACCACCACCTCTTATCTTCCCCCATCCAAATCCTTGATCTTTTCTACCCCCGATAATCCACCCAATCCCACTTCCTTCAATTCCCCTGCTTTCCTTCCTGAAAGTCCCTGTCATGTCCATCTTCTCTTCGCCATGTTCCCCGTCCCATCCCCATCCCTCTCCCTTCCACAGTTCACCTCATGTGTCTGTTCCCCACTGTTTTGTCCCTTCCACTCCCGCCCCTCTTGTCTCATGCCTCCTTGCTGTGAGTTGTGTGTTAGCTCTCATACGAGCCTCGACCAAGGTATACAAAAAAAAAATATATATATACCTCTTCACCCTCTTCATTTATCCGAGTTCGCACAGTGAACTCCGCTCCACCACCTGAATGTAACAAAAACTTTTTACTTTTTCTAGTTTAACTTAAAATCCCATCTCCACCACCCTCATGTTCTCTCCATCTTGATTTCCACCATTCCAATGTTTACATGTCAAACTACCAGCCATTATACCCAACTTCCCTTAACTTCACTGCATTTCCAATGATACTACCTTTTGCAAGACACAAACTGAATACAATGTGACCTTACTCCCTTACCACAAGTCACACAGGGCCATTTACTTCTCTCCTTCCTTTCTCCCTCCTCGCCATTAACCATCAGTTTTGTGTTATCCAGATTCACCCTCAATCCCTTCCACTCCATTGCTTTCTTCCAAATATGAAACATCTCCTTTACTTCAAATTCTGTTTTTGCTCTCAACAAAAGGTTATCGTCCTATAATAGTTCCCATGGGAATCCTACCTTCTCCTCTTTGTAATCTCTTCTAGAACCAGTTCCAAAATCAAGAGGTTCAACACTGATCCCTGATGTAAACTACTTTCACTTCAAATGACTCTCTACATCCTCCACACTGTTCTTGGTATCTTGTACATTGACATAACTACCTTCACAAAATCCTCTGTTACTCCCTGTCTCCTCAAGTGCCCATTCCACATCTACCCTTGGTACCCCATCATATGCCTTCTCAAGATCTACAAACACATGGTATAACTTCTTCTTTTCCAAGTACTTCTCTTGAATCTTCCTCACTACATATAGATTGCATTTGTTGTCGACCTTCCTCTCATAAAGCCAAATTGGTTCTCATGTATATTAAAAACTCCTCTCAATCTGTTCTCAATAACCTTAAATATATTCAATGCCTGCTCTAGCAGTTTCACTCCTCGATGATGAAAGAAGTCGTGGATCACCTTTCATCTTCAACAAAGGTACAACTGGAATGGCACTTGGTAGAGCGCACACCTCCGCCAGATTGAACAGTTTACATGTCGTATCACACTGATAGTTCAGATCTGGATTGCAACCTTCACCCAAATCTAATCGGCTTATTCTTGTCACCTACCCAACTCATCCACCTAGCTTTGTCATAATCCATCCATAACTTTTTGAAATATCGTGCTCTATGTCGTTTTTGGCTCCATATTTCAATGGTGAAGAATCGCTTTAAAAAAAAAAAACAATTCTCGTATCTGGATCTTCACCAAACTTGAATCAATTAGTCATTGGCAGACACCCAACCCATCCACAAAGTTTCGTCGGAATCCGTCCACTACTTTTTGAGATATCCTGCTCACAGCCAAACAAACAGACAGATAGGGGTGAAAACATAACCTCCGTGCACCTTCGGTGGTGGAGATAATTATATTGTTCAACCAATCGTACAGAATGTATCCATTCCTACATATCCGACACAACTCAGACATCCATCTTACTCCCAACTTTCCTGTTTCCTCTACCATCTCAACCACAACACCTGTTGGTTTTCCTGCTTGAACTATCTTTCATTTCTTCGTCCTCTTCTTCTGATATTTTATTAACCTCCCACTTTTACTTTCCTTCCCTCCATCTCCTCATCCCATTCATTCTCCTTGCTCAACAACTTTAGGAAGTAGTCTTATGCATACTTGTCTTATCTGCATAATTCATTGGTAAGAATTCTGGTATTCTTTGTAAACTTAGGCCATGTGTTGTTTCTCTAAATTATTTTTACGACTCGTACTTGCCCGTAAAAAAAAAAAAAAAAAATAATAATAATAAATAAATATTCAAACCGTGAGCAAGAAACAACAACCACACTGGCCGTTTCTTCGCTCTCGCGTGCCCGTACGTGCGTGGCCCGGAAGTTCGCATATCGCAGTTACGATTATTCGCAATTTAGTTTTAATGGCCAATTATTCAATTCGCGCCAACGTATTTTTCCTTTTCGCAATGTCGTCGCAAGGAAAAACAAAAAGAGAAGAGAAGAGAAATTTTTTTTTTACTTTCTGGTTCGGAGCATACCAGCTCACTCTGATGTTACCGAAATTTATGCACCGTCTAATATGAAAACGATCATAACTTGGGGCATTGTGTTTATCTATAAATGCGCATAAGAAATCGAAATTATTAGAATACACGATGTCATCACTCTCCGGAAGCCGGTACGTTGTAACCTGTAATGGGGAAAGCGGCTGAGCTTCCCTTCCCCCATCGGCCATGCCCACGCAACAACGTGTCTTGTCATTGGTTGGTAAATAAATGGCCATAACTTGGGAGGCACTTGTCCGATTAATATTAAACCTTGAAAAGACACATCCTCAGGTCCCCAGCAATATATCTGGCAAGTTTCAATGAGATCGGACCAGAGGTTGTCGAGAAACAGCGGACACACACACACACACACACACACACACACACACACACACACACACACACACACACACACACACACACACACACACACACACACACACACACACACACACACACACGCACACACACACACACACACACACACACACACACACACACAGCTGGAATTATAGATAGATAAATGCTCCTTTCACGTACATTTATTTCTTCCTTAAGGAAAAAAAAAATCCATATCGTGGCTAATGAGTCCTTACACAAAATATATAATTGTTCAAGATGGACATAATTTAGTTTATGAAAAGTCTATGTCAGTTTGACTGGTATTACGGATTAGAGGATGTTTGTAAAACAATGGTGCAAAAACAATTTATTCGACCTTTTAATTCATCAAAACTCTCACAAAATGTGAAAAATCCATTGAATTATGATCTCCAAAAGTCCTACGTTTATTGTCATTAAAGCCTCGTATAATCCGAGTTGGCGTCCATAAGCATCCTTGACCATGCTGTGGAACATCGGCCAAAGCCCTCACTTTTTCACCTTTATTTCCCTTTTAATTTAGTTTTCTCTGCAACCGCTGGAGCGATTGACACAAAGCTAACAAAATTTCAAGAATCTTTTTTTTTTAACAAAGTTACATGATGATTTGATGGAAAATGCAGCTGGCATGCCAAAAAAAAAAAAAAAAAAAATCTGTTTTCTGTAGACGTGGGTTGCAGGGTGTTTCATGAATCGGTAATAAACGGCCTCAACATAGCTTCGCTTGGCCTCAGACAAATTAATACTGTCATTAAGCAATGATTAAAACACGTGATCTTTTTTTTCTGTACAAAATCAAGGCTTGTGGAAGGAAGAGCGAGGTTATGGAGGGTATGAACTGACAGTGAGGAAACTCTTGGACATGATGAGCAAGGGAATTAACAGGAAAAGGACACACACACACACACACACACACACACACACACACACACACACACACACACACACACACACACACACACACACACACACACACACACACACACACACACACACACACACACACACACGGCAACCCGCAGGTAAGAGGGTTGTGTTGAGTACGGTTAATGTGTATCGATGGGCGATGGCATGATGTGCTGGTGTACCAATTGCTTGAATCCCTGGAACAAAGAGTGCGATTGGACCATCCTCTGGAACAGTCTTCAAGCTTTTATGAAAAAAGTTGAAAACTCTTTAGTTTTTGTGTTTGGTTAGAACAGAGCCAACAATAGTTAAAATATAAAAAGGGGTCTAACATCGAAAGCAATGGATGATATATGTATTACATATGCAAATATGGTGGAATTTTTAAGGCTCCTTCCCTCATATGCCACATACATACCCCTTCTCTCTTCTACACCCCGCCCCCCAACCCCTACGCGTGACATACATACCCTTTCTCTCACCTTCGTTGCTTTGATTTTTGCTTTGATTTAATTTAAGATGGGCCTTGTTTTGTGTCGGAAATCCAGCTTGTGTTCACTGTAGTACTTTTCCTGTACTCGTTACTGTTGAGCTCTTTGTATTCTGGGAAAGTGGCTCAATTGATGATGTCATTGGCTGTGTAAGCAATGGAATGCATCCAGGAATGAGAGGTGTTTTGACTCAACTGTAACTACTCTGAACAGCTGCAGATTTGATTCCAGTTATTCGTATAGGAATATAGCTGCTGCCCCTTCCCCCTCCCCCACCACCACCCCTATACCTCCCTACAACATAAATAAAGTATAATACGAGCATCCTTTCACCAATGTTGGGTATTTGTTCATTATTTTACTCAGTTTTTTTTCTCTATACCTATTCCCTTCCATGGATCCGAGGTCCTTACTTCCCTTTAATAAGAGTAAATCTCTTGCGACTCGTTTCTCTAACAATTCCACGCTTAATGACAAAGATCGTCCGTTTCAGCCTTTTTCTGTGAAGACGATTACTGCCATCTCCAAACCAATTTTCACTGCTGAGAAACTTGCTCGTATGTGGTATTATTGTTTCTCAACCGAATAAACTCGAAAGCCAGACGGCCAGGCGGTATTTGAGCTGCAGTGTTTAAGTTGTGTGGTTCTGAAATATATTCTAGCCTGTAAACACTCTTCTTTATGTGCTTTTATTAATCACTCTTTACATCTTGCTCAAAGCTTAAGTTGTTCTTGTATGCAAAAAGGCAGGTGAGAGGACCAAGTCTTGTGAAGTTTTATCATCCTACTTATCTGCTTCCCATTGTGAGTAAGATGCTTGAAAGTCTAACTGATGAAGAACTTTTAAAGTGTTTTAAAAGATGCTGTTCTCAAAGCCATCCAGTATGGTTTCCGTCACTCTCGTTCAACTGTCCATCTCTTGCTGCTGTTACTGAGCACTTTGATAAGGTTCTCAACCGCCATACTGAGGCTATCGAGTCGTTGCTCTTGACATCTCAAAGGCATTTGGAATCAATGTCTTACACATTCTCTCTCTCTCTCTTGCTCTTTCTCTCTTGCTCTTTCTCTCTTGCTCTCTCTCTCTCTCTCTTGCTCTCTCTGTCTCTGTCTCACTCTCACTCTCACTCTCACTCTCCGTCTCCTCCGTCTCCGTGTCTGCCTGTCTGTGTCTCTCTCCGTCTCTCTCATCTCTCTTCTCTCTTCTCTCTCATAGTCGCCTCATGGTTGTGCACGAAGGGGCCAATATTGGCTAATTTGCTTTTACTGCTGGCAAAACTAGCTTGCTCTCCACGTCTGAACTTGAAACTGCATTCTTTCTTTCATAACATTTGGGAATATCCCCCTTGGACAGACTATTGGGACAACTATATTGCTTCCATCGTCGAGAATGCCTCTCAAAACAATTGGGATATTTACCATTCACATCGGTATTATGGCATCTTTCGCGTCCCGCTGCGACCGCTAAAGACAATTGGACGTGAGGTCGTAAACTTTGGAGTTCCACTCTGCAAATTGTCCAGCTTTTAGGCTCAAGTTAGCGCAGAACCCGAGCCGAGAATGCGTTGTAGTGTCAAATGAAATCTAAACCCCGTCGGTAATTAATAAGGGTATTTCACCCAACTTAGATGTTTCAGGGATTGATTATTGATGTTCTGAAACTGGATTTGGAGGAAGATTGGCAGGCAAACATATATGCAGGCCTTACAAATAAATAAATACACTTTTTGGAAGGAGACAAAACATAAACAGCAATCCCAGATGAAGATGCAATGAATAAATAATCAGACACTTAATGGAATAGATAACTAAAACTGAGGCTCGAGGTCACCCCAACATGCATACAGAAACCGGGTGAGATAGAGAATGAGTAGGAAGGTGGTAATGTCCACATGAGTAGGACTTGCGTTGGTGCTGCCTAAGGCCTGTCACATTTGCCATGGCGGCCGTGGGGTCTCCAAAATCTATGGCCACCAGCAATTATATGCCGGCCGCAGTATTTCCACGGTCACACAATGTAGCAGTCACATATGTTTTTATTTTGTGGGGAGCCGCACGGCGTATTTAGAAATTGTGGAAACCGAAAACGTGGGGTTGCCGTACGGTCTTTGATTAGATGTCGCACGGTGACCTTAAGGGGGCCCTGCGGCAGCCATAAATTTTCAAGGCAGACGCAAGATAGCCTCAAGGTGCCCGCAAGGCGACCGCAGGGAGGCCCTAAGGCGAACGTGCGGCCAGACGGACGGTAACGAGTGGGTTCATTTTTTTTTTTTTAAACCAGTTTTTTTTTCGGCTTGTCGAATTGCTACGGCGAACGTAGAAATGAAAAAAGTTTTAACTCCGCTTTATAATTCCACGGCGACCCTACCGCCTGTAAAAGATAGCCAAACGGCGTAGGGCCACCCTGAGGCCACCGCAGAAACTCTGCGGCCGCCGCACGTTTCTGTCAATTCAGAGGGCGTACGGCCGCTGTTTCCTCGCCGTAGAGCAAATGTGACATCGGCCTAAGCAGTCTCCTTGACCATTGTCCATTGGGACCATACTCTGTACAGAGCGTTGGTGCTGCCGAAGCAGTCTCCTTGACTATCGGGCAAAATCCTGGACGAGTCGCCACTCCGACACAATATAGCAGCAAGCTGGCACTCATTTTGCCGACATTGGAAGGATGAAAGGCAGAGTCAATGCCACCTGATATTAATTCAACAGCTGAGTGGGATTTGAACTTCAGGATCCTTGGATCCCAAGCCCACCACCCTTACCGTTAAGCCAACAACAGGCATTGACGACCCCAGCTCCAGTTTCACTCTATGAATAAGTAAACGACATCCCACTTTGATGCAACCCCACTTTGATCAGACACCTGACCCATTATGTCCTCTTTTTATTTTATTTTTTTCAATTGAATTCAGAATGGAATTAAAAAAAATTAAATTCAAATCAAATGGAACACTAAATAAAGTAGGTACTGCATAGGAGGAATCAGAAAGAACCAGAACAAGCAAAAAGCAAAGATGAAGTCATGAGGAGGAACTCAGGAGTCTGGTTTCAACTGCTACTCCTCTACCCACAAATCCATCCTGGCACGGCCAAGTGAACCTTGTTAAAAATATTAATAAATCAAAAAGAACCCTGATTCAAAAAAATTAAATCATTCTGGCTGCCAGACCATGCATCCAATCAGGTTGAAATTGAAAACATTTATTCCCCATGACTATGAGATAATCATTTTGAAGTTTCACATCAATCGATGCAGCGGTTCAAGAGAGAGAATTAAAAATATATATTTTCCTTCAATCCAATGTGGCTACCAAACCATGTGACCTATGAATTATTCGTGAACACCCTGGTATCCTCAAGGCTTCGGCATCGTGTGTGAAGTTTGCCCTCGATCTGGCCGTTCTGCAGTAGAATATTTTTGAAGGTTTTTAGGGTAAAATCCAATATGGCTACAATATCATATGACCTATGACATCATAGGTGGGAAAGCCGTTGTTCCTCGTGGATAGGTGGTCATACCTGTAAAGTTTCGCCTCACTCTATTCAGCCGTTTCGGAGAAGATTTAGAATTTTTTTTTAATATGGCTGCCAAACCACGTGACCAATGATGTCATCAATTTTTTTCTGTCTTTTGACCAATTTATCCCTTGATGACCCTCCAAAATTTTCATACTGATCAGATGCAGTGTTCTACATATGCAATTATGACATCATTACGAAGACACCGATGACATTTTAAAAATCACTTCTTCCCCATGGGGCAGGAGCCAAGTTTCGAGCTATGGTGACAATTTCGTGTTGATCTGACAAGCGGTTGCAGAGAAAAGGGAGTAACAAAATACAGACACGTTCGTTCTCCAGACGTGACCAATTGCTTAACCCTGCTTTTCGCTTCGTGAGCGTGGGCTAATAAAAGGACAACTTGCTTTTCTGCTGCTGCACAAGCTCGGTGTCAAATTGTTGATGATGACGTCGTTTGGATTAGATGATAATGCTTGGATAAGCTGACTACCTCAGCTGCAGTTAAACTCCATGAATATATAAATGTGATGATGTTTTTTTTGGATATATAATATTTCATTGTGTGGTAGTTTCTTTCTTGAAAAAGGAACAAATCGGAGCTTTGACTAACTGGTCATTATGAAAACCTGGATTTGGTGAATGAAGTGTAACAAATGTTTATTTTGTTAACACTATATTGCCAGGACAATGTCCCCCCCCCCCGCCCATACCCCCAAAACAAGTCATGGCCTTCGACTCTGCTATTGCTTTTGTCCTGTTGCAGCCTGATCCATTCAGTGTACGAGTACGAGCTCTTCCACAAGCCTCGACTACGTTTACAAAAAATATAAAAGGCCCACCCTTGATTGCAAGTTGTGTTCGTTTGTCCATCAATTGTCTGCTTGTTCCCTTATGCGCTTTTATTATCAGTTGAAACTCCCTCATCCTTTGTTCTTTCACTCTTCCATGAGCCTCCACTTTGGATAAAAGCGAGCCTTTTTAATATATTGTACCTGATCTCTAATTGGTAGTTATCCAGTTTTTCAAGTCAACTTTTTAATTTGGCAGCAAAGATTTCATTTCAAACGACTTGCTTCTTGTAAAAGAGGATGATGCGTATTTTATTTTATTTTTATCAAGGAAATATATTATTTCTTTTAACATTAAATCATGTGGGTGGATTATTTGTCTCGTATTCATATTCACACTCGTATTCGCAGAGGATTATGGGTATTCAAAAGGAGTCTAAGCCATCATAAGTTAATGACCAGTTCGTCACGTAAGCAAATGTACAAAATGCTCAGCCTGTCGTGCATTTAACAAACTTTCAGTCACAGTGTACTGCTTATGCTTGTTTGTGATGGGTTTGTTATCCCCCGCCAACCAACGAAGTTGGCGGGGGATATAGAAATGGGTTCCGTCCGTCCGTCGCATTTCGTTTCCGGCGCTTAACTACAAATCCCCTCAAGATGTATTTACAAAATTTGGTACACATATCAAGCAAGTGGTGAACTGGTGCCTTTTTGATATTTTCTAATTGATAGGTCACATGGTTTGGCAGCCATGTTGGATTCAAGAAAAATATTAAATAATGTTTTTCTCTGGAATCACATAACCTAAAGAAGCGAAAATTTGCAACTATCATCTTCCATCATGTCTGCATACATAGTAAAAATTGTCACAAGTCACATGGTTTGGTGGCCATCTTGGATAGAAAAACACACCTTATCGGATTACAACGAAACTTCACACACGTATTCCACTGGAGGATTGGAGGCAGAATGTAAATTTATGATGTCATAGGTCACATGGTTCGTCAGCCATCTTGGATTGAAAATTAATAAATTTTTAAAATCTTCTTCTCCAGAACGGCTTGACAGATTGAGGCAAAATTTCACATACACTTTCCCCAAGACATCCTTTCAGAAGTTTGTTAAGTTAATAATTGATAGGTCACATGGTTTGGTGGCCATATTGAATTTACCCTAAAACCTTTAAGCATCTTCTCCAGAATGGCTGGTCAGATTAAGGGGAAACTTCACATACATATTGCACACGCTTAGGGAATATAAGTTTGTTAATCCTCATTTACTATGGCAGGGGATATCGAAGACTTTGTCTTCAACGGATGCTAGTTGTACTTTGGCTGCTAAGTTGTTGATTTTATTTGCATTGTGATCTCATGTGTAGTGCGTGTTCCACAGTGGGATCAGCAAAACGGGTTGGCCATGGACGGCCTACCGATTTCATACGACCAGCTCCTAAGGCAAGTTGAGGTGCTCAAGGTGGAGAACTCAAACCTACGGCAGGAACTCCAGGATAACTCGAACCATCTGACAAAGCTGGAGAGTGAAGCTTCGAATATGAAGGTCGGTGGGAATTGTCGTAGTACCGTGTTCCGTTATTCCTGACTTGGGCTCAAAATAAATCGTAAGACACTTTTCTGGTTTCTGTTCATAATAATAAAGGTGAGATAGAGAGGAGATATTTTGCAAGAAAACACGGTGACATTATTTCAGTTGATGCAGATCTTCATACCATGACTATTGGTGCAAGTTTGGCATTTCTTCCAATGCTTTTTCTTGTTTTTCCAAGTAATTTGTCTGTTTTGCTAGTCCTTGAAATGGACGGTTTAGCAATGGACCTCAGTCACATTAATTGAACTCAGAACTGCAGAAGCCATTTTTGACTTCTATCTGTACTTCCATCCATCTGCCTAGTGTTTCACGTTTATCTTTTAATCTCATTATTTCAACATTACTTCTGATTTTATTCTACTAGTAGAGTACCCACCCGGCGGGCAATTTTGTTCCAAGCATGCAACACGCTCTTCTGACGCATGCCTTTATTTGGCCGGTGTATAGGCAACTGACAGCTCTGTATAGGCCAAAAAATAAAAGAAAACAAGAAAACCCGGGTTTCGTGCATGAATCAAAAACATACCTACTGCTTATGATTGAAAACAACTCAATGCACTGGAAAACGTGGGGACAGGAATACTGTACTTGTAATACTCTTCCCCACCTGGAAGTGGCACTACACAATACACATTTACATGGAGAATTTGTGAGCCCCACCCCCTCACTCCTCCAAGACCACCAGCAAAGCTAAAATCACCCCTATACATTAATTGAGGTCATGCTGATCCTATATAGCAAGTCTGTTTGTAATCAGCCCAGAACTGTAGGAGTAGTAGCGACAAACATCGGTCCGTGAATTATAGTGAGGATTCCATTCCATTATCTGCTCGTCTCTTTTGTTCCCATCTGCCTGTTTAATCTACATCATGACCTTTTCCGTCTGTTTATTTTTACCGCCGCCACCGAAGGTAGACGTAGGTTATGTATTCACCTTTGTTTGCCTGTGAGCAGGATATCCCAAAAAGTTGCGAGCGGATTCTGATGAAATTTTATGGACAGGTTGGGTGGGTGACAAGGATAAATTGATCAGGTTCTGGTGAAGATCTGAATCTGGATAATGGAATTTTAAAGCGATTCTTCACCATTGAGAGAGGGAGGACCAAAAATGATAAATAGCACGATATCTCAAAAAGTTGCAGATGAGTTCTGACAAAACTTGGTGGGTGAGTTGGGTCGGTGACAAGAGCCGATTAGATTTTGGTTCAGGTCCGGATGCACATCCGGCCAATCAGTGGGTTACAAAACATGAACTTTTCATCCTGGCGGAGGTATGCATTCTACCTCGTGCCGTTCTCGTATTTCATGTTTTCTCTGCCGAATTATTCGTGTCGACCTTTTATCTTCACATTATGCTTCAGTTCCACAATCCTCGAAGCTTAATTGCACTAAAAATAGGATTGCGATGCTATTGTTGTATTTTACAACAAGGTTAAGTTTAGGCATTTGAGGAGCCATGAAATGCATTGTTCCAGATACGTGAATCCCTCAATACTGCCTTGCACAGCAGGAGACATATTCCTTGGCGAATCAATTGATCGGGGCTTCATGGTGTTCCTCCGTTTCTGGCACATGTGCATTGGTGTTCTAATACCTTTACTGGAGCAGCCAAAAGTTTTACAATTTCACAAATCACTTTATTTAATTTTGAATGTTTGTCCACACCAGTGGCTGAATGTACTATCTCACCAAACCACAGTTGACAAGAGGGGCGATCAAGTGTGCCAAAAAGCCTTTCAATTTGAGATTAGCAAATCGTTCGTCTCGTTACGTTTGCTGAGATGAGCTGAATTGTGGGTACGGCTCTGTCACGTGTGGACATGAAGAGGTTCTACCACAAAACGATGGTAACCGTTGCATGGACATTGGACACGTTCACTATTTTTGTTCTTCCCTGGTTGACATCATGCCACTTGAATCGTACAAATACGCAATGTTCGGACACTGTATGAAAAAGACAGATTGTTGTCTTCCAATTGGATTATTTTGTATTTGATTTACATGAAGCTACTTCTCTAATCTCTTTTGCGGTTTCCTATTTTTCTTTTCTCTCAATCATGGAATCTGTTCTTCCCTTCTCCCCATGCCCTTGTCATCCGTCATGCTGCCCCACATAGAATCAGGATACTGATGGCTGTGTGGTGACAAAAGCAGCTCCGTACAATGGATAATTGTGTCGAAATAAAAAAAAAGAAATCCTGGCTTTCAGGAGACACAAAGGGCCGACTCGGCATTGCCGAGATTTGCGGCCTAGCCTGTCTAGCGTACCACAGTAGCTGCACCTTGTTGCCTAGCCACACAACTCGTGGCCTGCCTGCCTGCCTGCATGCTGCCAGCTTGCTAATGCGTTCCTTTGTTTCTTTAGTTTATTCTGCAATAATCACTTTAATTGCTTTCTGTGATTTCTGGTCATGTCAATTTCAAGTTCTGGATTTTCCTTTCCTTTGTGTAGTTGTTGCTGCTTTAAAATGGATGATACGTGTCGGAAACTTTCAATAACTTTTGTTCACAAACACAGAGTTTGAAATTGTAACCGGGAAGCAGAACTGCAAGGATGAGAAGCAACTGCCCCAAATGAAAACTGGTTGAAGTGGATATAAAGTGATCGATTAAAAAGAGAAGTAATGGCATATACCAAAAGTTTTTGGATCAATGCCATCCTGTTTTGTATACGAGAGCAAGTCCCAATGTGGATTCAGTCAGGTGTACATTTATTTCAGGTTTACATAGACATGAAAATTCAGAATGCACAGTTTCACAATTGAAGCCACAGGAAAAGGCCATTCAGCCCACTATGCCCGTGTTGAGTCCTCTTCCAGGACTCTCAAATCTGTGTGGGGTGTTGTGATGGTGGTGGGGGAGAGGGGAGAGCTGGGTGAAGGAAGGAGATGCCCATAGGGGGGAGGTGGTGGCAATGAGAATGGGAAGGGGAATAGTTGTGGATGGGATGACCATATATCCCTGTACCCCTCTGTCTCTCTTGCATCTAGGTACCCATCCATTTCTATTTAAAACCCATCTGCTGTCCCTGCAACGAGCAGCTTCCTACTATTCCTGACATTAACGACTCACTGTATGAAATACACCGCATGGTTTTGTTCTCTACTCTCCTCTTTAAATTATTCACAAGCTCTGCCCCCGAGTCCGTTTGCTGTCCACCCTAGTAAACCAAAAAACATCCCTGCATCTACTATTTTATCTCTACCCTTCATCACCTGAAACATTTCCATGACCTACATTTGTTATCGTCTCCTTTCTAATGTAAGAATCCCGATGTCTTTAAATTAAACCGCTCCTCATAGCTGAGCTGCTCGAATCTTGGAATGAATCTGCTCGTTTTGAACTGAACCCCTTTTATGGAAGCTATTGCCCTCTCCCCCCCCCCCCCTCTACAGTTTATGGCTCATGCAAAAGTTGTCACGCACTCACGTTCAGACACAGACAGCAGACACAAGACTTGAGATCAGGCGAACCCAACCGTTGACCTTTGTGGAAGTTACTTCTCGGAACACACTGGGTGTTAACGATGCCATCTAGTGGCAGTGCCTTTTTCTCTTCAGTCAGCGGGACACTTTTACGGTGAAATCTCCATCCCAAAAGATGCCAACCAATGGGGTTTGTCCATGCTCCATCTTCTAAATTTGAAGCATCACGCAAGGAAGCAACACGTATCATTATCCTGCACGCGCAGTGCTCTGACTCGCTAAGGGTTGGAATCGAACCGCCGACCTCCCAGACTCTGACCTGATGCTCTAACCTTACTGCCACCGAGTCCTTCCTCAAATGCAATGACCAAAGCCGTACACTAATTGTGGTGAGGCCTCAATGAATTACTGTGTAACCTCAACACCACCTTTTTCGATCGATAAACCATCCTCCTGCAAGTGACTGTTAGTTATATCCACAGCAGCTCTTGGATACCTGTGCTGCATTATATCCTCTAAAATTGCCCCTTGCATTATGTAGTCCCGATTTAATTACTCCTGTCCCTTACAAATACTTTACAATCCCCCGTATTGAACTGCACCTGCTACTTCTCTGCCCAGGGTCATTGGCAAGGTCCCAAGCCAATTCACAGCCACAACCCCTCTGTTTCAGTTCTGCTATTGAAGCATGTCTCGGGGATAGTAAAAGTGTACAGAGCTTAACGAGCAACACGAATGTAATATTCTTTTGCCTCGGAGAGGCATTGAAGAAAGATGCTTGATGCTGCACCCGGGTGGGGTTTCTGCCCCCTCAGGTCAGGTCAGGTCAGGTATGGGAGCATGTGCCGGAGCAGCCCCTCACTCCCCCATTATATGCTGTCATCTCGGCGCATGCTGTGATAGTATCCCCACTTTCCTGAATCTGATCACCATACGTTTTGCTTAATTATCTCACCTCAAAGTCTGGTATCACGTGCGAATTTTGAAAGTCTACTCTTTACCAAGTGTTATCGATAATGGCAACTCCAAGATGATCTATCGACAGGATAAAAGAGTAGGAGTGTTACGGTTTGTTTCGATCCAGTGTGTTTGAGTCATCATTGTCGATTGGTGGTCGCATTCAACATTCCGTTCGTGACAAATTTCCAAAGATTACGAGTCATGTTTGATGAATGCATTGTTGCTTATATGTACACATTGCATCCTCTCAATCGCACTAGTTCATGTATCATAATTTTGTAGCCCTCCCCCCCCCCCTTTTAGAAGCAAGTGCTTTCGGTTGCACAAAAGGTAACGTCATGGATGTGTTTCTGTGGATGTTTTGAAAGATAGTGAAGACACTCCTCTGGACAGCCATCGTGCTTGTTCAGTGTCAAATGAGTTTGTTCATAAGTTTTCTTCACACAGGTTATGGAAGCTTTATGGCCTTGAGGTTTGGTCTTGTATGCTCTTCCTCGTTGTAGATTCAGAAAAGCCACTTCTGGGGCTGTAATTCCTCGCAAGGTCACCCGTGTTGCATATGCACCCATTCCTTTAGCTGGCGCCAGTAAACCTGATGTTTTTTGTCCCCCCCCCCCCTACTGAGAGAGAAACTGGAGCCACCCCAAAGCAAATCGCACAATCTCTAAACGAGGACGATGAAAACTGAAAGGAAGCGTCATACTTGATGTTCGAATGGGGAGTGGTCATTGCGTAGTGGTTATGACCTGAAAACCATCGAGCTAGCACACTGTGCACCTGAATCCAGCAGAATATACAACTCTCAGGTGGTTGTCGAGATTTGTGAGGAGAAGATGAAGCCGTATTTCCCTGTGCCCGAGCTTGCGATTCAGTGAGAAGTGGACCTTTCAAAGCCTTGTCCACAGATACTGCCTGAAGAGCAAATTCAAACAATTGGATGCATTGAGAAACGATTCAACTGAAGCTTGTTTTCTGATTGGCTTTGACATTTTGACAGAAGTAATGGAAGGGAATGATTTTTAAAAATAAAATTGTTGTCGAGGCTCGTATGAGAGCAAACACATAACTCACAGCAAGGAGGCATGAGACAAGAGGGGCGGGAGTGGAAGGGACAAAACAGTGGGGAACAGACACATTAGGTGAACTGTGGAAGGGAGAGGGATGGGGATGGGACGGGGAACATGGCGAAGAGAAGATGGACATTACAGGGATTTCAGGAAGGAAAGCAGGAGAAATGAAGGAAGTGGCTGGGTGGATTATCGGGGGTAGAAAAGATCGAGGATTTGGATGGGGGAAGATAAGAGGTGGTGGTGAACAGCTGTTTTGAAAGCCTGGAGGGAAGAATGGGAAAGAATAGAGTGAGGAAGTTTATTCCAAAGGCGGGAAAAAAGAGGAATGAAAGAGTGAAGATGAGCAGTGATTCGTGATTTTGGTAGTTTTACCAGAAGGGGGTTGTTGGCGGACCTTGAGCGCCCTGTGGAAATGTGGTGGGGACAAATCGCAGAGAGAGCAGGGGGGGCAAGGCTGGAGAGGAGTCTGTAGAAAACAGAAAGACCACCGACCAACCTGCGGTGATTGAGTGAGAGGCCCAAAGACTCAGCTTCATTGCGGGAGATGCCGATGATCTTAAATGCCCTGGTTTCGACAGCGTTAAGCCGAGAAAGGTGGGAGGCAGGAGCACCAGCCCAGAGGGGAGAGCAGTACTCCATCAGGCTACGGACAAAAGCTTTGGAAGTGGTCAGGAGCTCAAGAGGGCCGAGGAAGGACTTGGCACGACGGAGGATTCCCAGTCGGCGACTGGCTTTTGAGGCGAGGTTGGAAATGTGACTTTCCCAGGAAAGGTCATGGCAGATAGTGAGACCTAGAAGCTTGAAAGAAAAGACTTCTTCCAGAGGATTGTTGAGAAAGTGGATGGGGGGGTTTTGTAAACGGTCCTTTCGAAGAGACATAGTGAGAGTGTGAGATTTGTCTGGATTGAAAGACATGTTCCACATGTTGGACCAGTTTGTGATTTTATCCAGATCTGCAGTGAGCGAAGAAGCTGCTGCTTGCCGGTCTGAGGGATGACAGATGGTACGGCAGAGGGTGGAGTCGTCGGCAAAGAGAAATAGAGGATTTTCCAGAGAGTCCGAGAGATCATTGATAAAAACCAGAAAAAGAACAGGGCCCAGAACGCTACCTTGAGGAACTCCAGCCTGCACAGGAAGAGGGGATGAAAGAACTCCATTTAGGGCCACACGTTGACTGCGACAGGAGAGGAAGTCTGCGAGCCATGAGTGGAGATGGCCTTGAATACCATGGGAAGAGAGTTTGGTGAGTAGGGCAGGGTGCCAGACTGTGTCAAAAGCACGTGATATGTCCAGGGATACGGCTCGGATTTCCTGTCTGGCATTGAGGACCTCCATCCATTGATGGGAGAGCAGAAGCAGCATATCCAGGGTAGAGTGACCTGGTCTGAAACCAAATTGATGATTGGAAATCAAGCCATTGGAGAAGAGGAAGGATTTCATATCTGAAGCGATGATGGATTCCATCACCTTGCTGATGATTGGAGAAGGCTGATTGGTCTGTAGTTATAGGGATCTGTTTTTGCACCTTTTTTATGCAGGGCAGTGATGTTAGCAGATTTCCAAGCAGATGGCAGATGACCTTGGGCAAATGAGAGGGTGAATAGAACAGAGAGAGGGTGAGCAAGAGCAGAAGAGCAGGCTTTAAGGACACGTGGGCTGATGCCGTCTGGACCGGTTGCAGAATCTGACTCGAGGTTTGAAAGCAAGCTCTCCACCTTGTCAGGAGAAAAGGATACAGAGTCCAGGGACAGTTGGGTGCGACTGGGTAAAGTGGGTAGAGATAGTGATGGGTTTAGGACACAAGAATTAGCTGCAAACACCGAGTTTAGACATTCAGCTTTATCAAGTGTGGAATCAGCAGTGCGGCCATTTGAGGTAAGGGAGGGGATGGAGGGGGAACATACACCAGAAACAGATTTGATTAAACGCCACCAGGATTTTGAGGAGGGAGAGAGGTTTGAGAGTTCAGACTTGAGATGAGAAAGATGTTGTTTTCTGGCTCTCCTGAGGGTAGATACACACTTGTTCCGAGCTTTGTGGAAAGAACTGAGATTGCCCTCAGTTGGGTTTGCTTTCCATGAGGCAAAGGCAAGTTGTTTCAGGACAACTGCCTCGCCACAAGCTTCAGTAAACCAAGGGCAGGAGGAAGGGTAAGACAACTGAACACGAGAGGGGATAAATCTGTGCATGAGGGAGAGCAAGTTTCTTTGAAAGAATTCCCAGGATGAGTTGATGTTTGAGAAAGTAGTAATAGGAGACCAGTCTGTAAGTTTGATGGCTGCTCGGAGACCCTGCCAGTCGGCTTGAGTGAAATGCCAGACTCGACGGTGGTGAGGTGGTTCTCTGATAACAGCCAGAGAGATGTCCACTTTGACAAGGACGTGGTCAGAAGAACCAATTGGAGCGTAGGAAGAGCAGCAGATATTGTCAGGGAAATTTGTCAAAACCAGATCCAGAAGAGATGGAGTACCATTGGTTGAGATCCGGGTCGGGAAGTTGACCGATTGAGTCAGTCCCAATGAGTCGCAGAAAGCTTTTGCTGAGGTGCCATGGCAGGTGAGAGAGGTACCCACACCTAGCCAACTGGCGTGATGACAATTGAAGTCACCACATAAGAGGAAGAGAGAGTTTGGATGAGAAGATAGAAGATGGTCCATGTTTTCGGATAGTGAGGTGTAGATGGAGTCATCACTGTTCGGTGGACGGTACAGTACACATATAAACATGAGGTGGGAGTGGAGGGGAAGCCGAAGCCAGAGGTATTCCTGGGGGTGTGGGGGAGTGAGAGCAGTGCATGGAGAGTGAGGAATAGAGTCTTTGATGAAGAGAGCAACACCTCCACCAGGACGAGGCTCAGGTCTGTCATACCGTAAGAGGGAGTAGCCAGGGAGAGATACTTGGGAGTCAGACACGTCATGGGAGAGGAAAGTTTCTGTTAGGCAGATAATGTCTGGTTTGTCAGTGGCAACCTGTATGGAAAGATCTGAAAGGTTTGAGCGAAGGCCCCGGATATTTGAGGTCCATACTTTTAATGAAGAGGTAGGGGAGGAGGCTTTGGGTGCAGGAGGTGGAGGGGGAGGGGGAGGGTAGGACAAGGGACGAGGGGGGCAGGTAAGGAGGGTTGCTGAAGGAGTGTGGGGTATTGCAGAACAGCGAGGGAAGGGGGCCGAATGAGGAGGAGAAAAGGCTCTGTGGTGCTGGGGGAGAGGGGGGACAAGAGACAAGGAAGAAGGCAGTTGAGGATTTGAGGAGGTGGAGTGAAGAGATGGAGGTGAGAGGGCAGTGGAGGGAGGCAGGTTGCTGGATGAGAGGGGGGCAACTTTGAGAAGGAAGAGTGAGGGGGATGAAAGGTGGGAGAAAGGTGAGGGGGGAGTTTTTGAGAGAGGTGAGAGGGAGGCTTGGAGGGAGAAGAGTGGGATGGTTGCTTTGAGAGTGAGAGTGAGGGGTGAGGGGGGTGAGTTGGCACTGAAGTTGGAAAAAAAGAATGTTTGATGGAAAGCGAGCATCCATGGCAAACTGTGGTTTTTAAAAGTTTTAGGTCAGAGATACGATTTAACACAATTCTTGATGGATGCAATGAAGGCGAATTCAGAGCATGGAGAGAAGAAGCGCTGTAATAGTTGGATTTTTTAGGCAAGGAATGAAGGAAAGGTCGAAATGAGAGCAGTCTGTTAAAATAGCAGAAGATCTGTGGAAGGGAGAGGGATGGGGCGGGGAACACGGGGAATACAAGATGGACATTATAGGGACTTTCAGGAAGGAAAGCAGGGATTTTGAAGGAGGTGGGTTTGGGTGGATTATCGGGGGTAGAAAAGATCGAGGATTTGGATGGGGGGTGATAGGTGGTGGTGAACAGCTGTTTTGAAGGTCTGGAGGGAAGAATGGGATTGAATAGAGTGAGGGAGTTTATTCCAAAGGTGGGAAAAAGGAGGAATGAAAGAGTGAAGGTGAGCAGTGATTCGTGATTTTGGTAGTTTTACCAGAAGGGGGTTGTTGGCAGACCTTGAGCGCCTTGCGGAAATGTGGTGGGGACAAATCGCAGAGAGAGAGAGAGTGGAGGAGGGGGGGTGCGTGGCTGGAGAGGAGCCGGTAGAAGACAGAAAGACCACCAACCAGCCTGCGTTGAGAGAGTGAGAGGCCCAAAGACTCAACCTCATTGCGGGAGATGCCAATGATCCGAAAGGCCTTGCTTTCCACAGCGTGAAGCCGAGAAAGGTGGGAGGCAGGAGCACCAGCCCGGAGGGGAGAGCCGTACTCTATCAGGCTGCAGATTAAAGCTTTGTCGGTGGTCAGGAGCTCAGGTGGGCCGAGGAAGGAGTTTGCACGATGGTGGATTCCCAGTCGGCGAATGGCTTTGGAGGCGAGGTTTAAAATGTGGCTTTCCCAGGAAAGGTCATGGCAGATAATGAGACCCAGAAGCTTGAAAGAAAAGACGTCTTCCAGAGGATTTTTGAGAAAGTGGATGTGGGGGGGGGGGGTGGTGGTTCTAAACAGTCCTTTCGAAGAGACATAGTGACGGTGAGATTTGTCCGGATTGAAAGACATATTCCACGTGTTGGACCAGTTTGTAATTTTACCAGGATCTGCAGTGAGCGAAAAAGCTGCTGCTTGCCGGTCTGAGGGATGGCAGATGGTATGGCAGAGAGGAGTCATCAGCAAAGAGATAAAGAGGACTTTCTGGAGAGTCAGAGAGATCATTGATGAAAACCAGAAAAAGAACAGGGCCCAGAATGCTACCTTGAGGAACTCCAGCCTGGACAGGAAGAGGGGATGAAAGAACTCCCTTTAGGGCCACATGTTGACTGCGACAGGAGAGGATGTCTGCGATCCATGAGTGGAGATGGCTTTGGATACCATTGGAAGAGAGTTTGGTGAGCAGGGCAGGGTGCCAGACTGTGTCAAAAGCACGTGATATGTCTCGGGATATGGCTCTGATTTCATGTCCGGCATTGAGGACCTGCATCCATTGTTGGGAGAGCAGAAGCAGCATATCCAGGGGAGAGTGACCTGGTCTGAAACCAAATTGATTATCGGAAATCAAGCCATTGGAGAAGAGGAAGGATTTAATGTCTGAAGCGATGATGGATTCCATAACCTTGCTGATGATTGGGAGAAGGCTGATTGGTCTGTAGTTGCAGGGATCTGTTTTTGCACCTTTTTTATGCAGGGCAGTAATGTTTGCTGATTTCCAAGCAGATTTCAGATGACCTTGAGCAAATGAGAGGGTGAATAGAACAGAGAGAAGGTGAGCAAGAGCCGAGGAGTAGATTTTTAGGACACGTGGGCTGTCGCCATCTGGACCGGTTGCAGAATCTGAGTCGAGCTTTGACAGCAAGCTGTCCACCTTCTCAGCAGAAAAAGACAGAGTCCAGGGACAGTTGGGTGCGACTGGGTAAGGTGGGTGGAGAAAGCGATGGGTTTTGGACACAAGATTTCGATGCAAACACCGAGTTTAGTCATTCAGCCTTTTCACGTGTAAACATTTTCTCACCCCCCCCCGGGGGATTAGACGTTGGTCATGAAGACCTGATTTCCTGTCGGGATGTGTGTTCTATTTCAACCATTTCCTTTCTTTTAAACCCCACATAGGACCCAACTGGGGTGATACTGGCCGTCTATTTTGTGACCTTTACACACGTATTAAATGGTGGAAAAATTTGAGCTGGACAACTTCAGATTCCTTTTTTTTCTGTGATGCACCATTCTTCTCATGGAATAACCTCTCCATCATTGAAACTTTATCTCTTTGAAAGGTTGAAGTGCAGGTGGGGTGGGAGAGTCTCCAATGTGGTTTTGAGTGGTGGGGAACGGGCTGGGAAGGAGATTGTGCAGGGGAGTATGTGACAGAAAGGTTAAGACGATTTGAAGCTTCGCAGAGAGGAACGAAGCTTCGTACTACTTTCGTATGCAGCCTGTGGCTGCAGGTTCCATCATTGCTGGGAACGCAGCTGTGCCGCTGATGCAGTGCCCACTGTTCCCAGTAAGCTGTTACTCATTTTGCTGACCATGGAAAGGTGACAGGCTGAGTCGACACACTTTGTGTTATTTGACAGCACAACAGGGGTTCAAACTCACAGGATGATATGTTTGGAGTTTTTTTTTTTGTCTTGCCTGATAATGGCTGTTTGCAAGAACTATCTCCACTGTGATTACGTCGGGGTGTTATAACTTGGTGACCTTGTGACCTCTCCCCCAGTTATAACATTTTAATTGACGCCTGAACTTGTTCACCGCACTCTTGACACCCTGCACTTGCCCACGAGCTGACCCCATGCCGTGTTTCCGCTTGCTCGCTCACAGTCACTTCCTCATCCGTGAAGCATTAGTCTATTTCTTGCTTCTTATTATGTTCCTTGCCCTCATCTGGATTTCTTTCTCACTGTTGAAGGAAGTACTCAAGCATTTACAAAGCAGTATGACTGGGGACACGCCAAGTGCTGGACCATCACCTCGACATACGCTTGATCGTTTCAAGGGTAAGTGGTTAATGTATGACCAAGCGTTGTTCATTTTCTTTTCTTTTATGATCAAGTAGATACACAGTTTCCATTAAATAATTCTCGTGTGAAATGAGAAGAATATGATAAACTAATTGCCTGCTCTGATGCTTGCTCTTTATGGAGATGTTGGTATGGAGGGGACGGCAGGGCGGGGATCATCCAGGCATCGTTCACGATCCCAGGACAACTGTATCAATGGTGATGAAGGGGCAACCGCTCAGAGCGGTGGCCCTGTCACAAGCATGGAAACCTGTAAACAGAGGAGTTGCTTGAATGGCAGCCGCCGCAGCCTGGGTTACCTGGAGGAGCTTGAGAAAGAGAGGTGAGTTACCAAATTAGGAATAAGAATTATATGAAGTGTTGTTGGGTTTGGGTGTTGAGTTCAAAGAAAGCTTTGGTTTTCCACATCAAACTCCAACCTGTCTCCTCGGATCATGAGAAAATGGAATGTAAGCTTTCAAATTACATATTGGATTAATCATGGAGCATTAGCTTTAATGGACCTTGGCCGGCCGTGTTTTCTCCTGTTAAAAGATCTTTGTTTTTGGTTTCCACTTAATATGAGGTTTCTTGTTTACTGTGAAACTTCTACTGAATACTGAACAGCACGTCTTACAAAGACTGTCTTGTCTGTGGCAGTTCATGCTTGAATCCCTGATGCAAGTCTGGATACTAATGTGGGTTCAGTTTTTGGGGGGTTTTTTGGTTAATGTTTCCAAGGATCTTGGCATGAAACTTGTGAAAAGCACTTTCTGTACCTTTGTGTGCATTGCTCAGATAGGAGTGGTAATGCCTTGCTGTGTTGTATTCATTCATTTTGTGGAGGGAAGTTTTTGCAGTTCCTGAAAGGTGTCACCTCTCTTGATAACCTCAGCCAGTAGCACTGACACTCGAGAGTGATTTCTTTGAGCCTGGAAACCACCTGATTACAGTTGCTCTTAAAAGATATGAGTCCGTTAAGGTATATCATTGTTTTATTAATCCCCATGCTCTTCCAGCCAAAGAAAGCTACATAAAGTAACCAAGAAAAACGACCCAAGGTAAGCATTTTGCCTTTTCAAACTCCACCCGAGTTTCTCTACAGCCACAAAACATTCACAAGTAGCACATACACAAGAATCCACTTGCTACACCCTCCCCCTCAGCCGTTGGACCAGTTTCATCGCTTGTTGGCGAGTCATCAGCGACAGTGTAGACAGAAACGCACACCACTGATGTTCCCAAGTACTCTCATGTATGTATACTACCTGTGAATGTCTGCAACTGCAGAGGAACCCAGGTAGGGTTTGAAACAGCAAAGGCTTTACATTGTGTTGCTTTCCTTGGTTGCTTTATGCAGATATATTTGGCTGGAAGAGCATGGGGGTTAATTTATTTATAATCCTACCCACCTGGGTATTTGATTAGGTGAGAGCTGATTGGTTATTCCCTCCAGTTATGGGTGAGGTGTGTGTGTGTGTGTGTGTGTGTGTGTGTGTGTGTGTGTGTGTGTGTGTGTGTGTGTGTGTGTGTGTGTGTGTGTGTGTGTACACAAAATATCGTGGGTTTTGACCAATCGTGGGCAACCTATTGTGTTCCGATTTCCTTATTGAGGATTTCATTTTGGCCAATTGTGGTTTTTGAGCTGAGATGAGTCATCGTTTGCAGTCGGTGTGTGTACGATTATCTCGCATTACGAACCTCATGTTGTTTCTCGTGCACCTCTTTTAATGGCACCCAAACATAAAGCGATGGACGAAGTTATTAGTTCCATAAGGCAGAGAAAGGTTATAACGACGTGCGAAAAGATCGAGCTGTTAGATCCCTTGGCTCGAGGTGAAAATGTGGCATGTGTGGGCCGCCATTACGAGATCAGTGATTGTAGTTGTGGGATTCACAAGGGGTTCGCTCGGACTCGCTACTCGGCAAATGGAGATGCCCAGAAAACATTTTCAAACCTACAGGCATATAGGGTAGGGCATTCAGAGCTTGGGGAAGACCCCAATTCTCTCTGTAAATGTATATCGTATCACCTGGTGGTAGGTAGTTTTACACATCATCTTCTTATCTCCATCACCAAGCTCACAATTCTGGCATCCAACAACCAGACTCAAAATGTTGTCCATCCAGAGGCACTGCAGTAGTCATTATTGTGGAGTATTGCCTTGTATCGTATTATTGCTTGTTTTGTCAGTTACTTTTTTATTAAATATTGTATATTTTGTATTAATCGTCACATTATTATTATTATGATTATTATTATTATTATTATTATTATTATTATTATTATTATTATAGTATTTACATGTGATGGATAGTATTACAGCCAAATTACATGTGATGGTTTTTATTTTATTTTAATATAACAGCACAATTGTGCACAATTGGGAAATGTATTGTTGCGGTTGTGGAAATTCGCAAACCACCATTCAGGTCCCGTAGGTGAGATATCTCTGTAAGTACATGTGTAGTTAGCCCCAAACCCGTTGTTTAGAGGGAATAAATGTGATTCATTCGGGCTGCGATGCTTTGAGATAGCCGTTTTTCTGTTCTATCTTTATTTTGAACCAACCACGTCTCAACCGCCATCACACAACAACCACCAACCACAACGCCGCTTCACAACAATAACAACGCCAACAGCCACGATCTTTACCTTCACAACTTGCTCCCACAAACATCGCATCACCGCCATTCCAAATGGCACCAGGGCCATAAACCACCACCATAAACCCTCCACCACCTTCACCTCTCTCCTTCTGCGGCCATTCCCGCACCACCTGTGAGCACCGAGCGTCGGGCTGTCCTGGGCTCGTACGGGACGCGCGCCGAGCCGCGAGTGCGAAATGCGGCCTTTCCGAGGAGAATTCGGATCAGGAATGCTACACGCCCACTTCTGATCCGTCCAATCAGCAAGCGCAGGTCGGTTTGGCCCCGCCTCCAGGCGCGTCGGTGTAGAATCGAGTTATGCAAATTCTAGGATCAGGGGAGATTCTCGCCTCTTTTTCTCCGTCCAATGGGCGAGCGTGGCTCCACCCCCGAGCTCGTTCTGATCCAGAAATTTGCATATGGGTTCTCCTGCCGGCCTATAAAGCGCCGAGTGCAAGGCGAATCTGAGCAGAGTCGGTTAGAGCAGAGTCGGTTTGGGCAGAGTCGGCCTTGGAAGAGCGGAGAGTGGCGGAAGAGCGGAGAGAGTTTTGGGCAGAGGCAGTTTGGAGCGCGGAGTGGAGTCGGGAGGCGAGAGCGTCCCGGTGGTTTTCGGCAGTCGGCTGAGGAGAATTGGGGGAAGAGACCGAGGAGTTCGGGTCTGAGGCTAGGAAGACGGCGGTCGGCGACGAGGTCGCGGTGGAATCACTCGTCACGGGACCCAAGCAAGCCAGCTATACTCTTTCCCCAGAGCGTCAACAATTCCCCCTCCCCCTTTTTCCCCCGCGCTGAAATAGTGCGAAAAGGGGGCCCCGTTCCCACCCCACTCCAAGCAGTGCCAACGAAACCCGCGAAGGAGCACGAAGTCGGGGCACCGCCGCGCTGCCACATTTGCGGCTCATCACAAAGACGCGGGTAGGACCCACCCGGTCTCGCGGACCTGACCGCTCTTTCAGGTCCCACGCAAATATTGGCCCACAGGCCCCGTCTGCCCCCTTGTCTTTGAGGGTGGCCCTTTTCTTTTGTTTCTGTGTAAACGTGTGTGTGTGTGTGTGGCGCCAGTCTGGTGAAGTAAAACTGTTAAGTGTTGCCGTGTGTCGGTCTTATTCGGTAGTATCTCTGCGTCATTGTTTCTTTTGTTACATCTGCTTTTTGTGCATAATTGCTTTAACTGTATATGTGTGATTTCTGTGTGCCGCGGAATAAATGTGCATCATGTTGAACTGTTTTCCCGTTTCGCTTCGTCTTTTCTTTAATTGAATCTCCATCTTGCTTCACGTAAAGGGTTGGTAGTGGGCTTAATACGCCCGATAATTAATCGGAACCGTCGAAGCCGACGATAACACCGCTCAGTTATCCCGATAGTACGGAACAGGTCGCTTAAGCGGCCCGTGTCCGGGGTCGACCTGCGGCGAGGTGCGATCGCCCGGTCTACCCTCCGCGTGGGTACTTAGGTAGGTCGAGTTTGGCGAACAACCCTATCCCACGCGGGTGGCCGATTGGCACGATCGTGGTGAGGCCGAAAGGCCCATCCGTGACTAGCTCCCGGCGTAAGTCCGAGAGGGTCACGACAGAATTGTCCGTCCGGTGGGCGACGTGCCGCGATTCGAGTCATGTGGCCGTTCGCACGCCGGCGGGCGTGAATTCGCAGCACTGGTGTCAGGTCGTGGGACACAAACTCATCCCCCTCCTCGCGGCACTGGTGTCGGAGAGCAGGAAAACGGGCTCTCCTGTCTCCAGCTAAATTCACGGGAATCGGTCCAGGGGTGAGAGGAGCGACCCCCGATTCCCTCCAAATTACGAGCGATTTAAATTCACCCGTTACGAGAAATAAGATGGCGTCTCAAGGCGAGCGGGTGTCGGGGGTATTAGAAATGTATATGTGTAGTAATGTAGGATCCATGGTCCAGGATGGAATCTCCGTGCAGGAAATGTTGGTTGTGCAGGAACACGAACTCCCCCAACTGAACCCAGAGCCCGAAATAGGTGCGGCGGCGGCCGCGGTGTATGACACCTCCCCTTCCCCTCTCCACCAAAACCCCCCGATCCGTGCCGATTCTGCTCAGCCGAATGCACTCGAAATAATTTTGCAAGCCATAAACGAAATGAAAAACGAAATAAAAGGCATGAACAAGCAAATGGAAACAAATGCGCAAGGAATTAAGGAAGAAATGAAAGAACTGCGGGGTGCGACACAGAACATGGGCCGAAGCCTGCAGGCGGGCATGAAGGCAATAATAGGGGAGTGCGTAATGGCGATGCCACGTGTGGGAGCGAACGAGCTGGGAGGGAGTGCAACGGCTGTCAGGCCCGCAGTGGGGGCGGGTGACAAATTAATTTGGGGGGCGTGTTGGGCGAGATTGGTAAAGGTGACGGAGAGAGCAACAGTGACGGTGACCGAGAGGGAAAAACTAATTAGGGTGACGGAGACGTGCATGAGGGAGACAAGAGACGAGGTGAAAGGAATTGGGTATGAGAGAAAAGAACAATTAAGACAGAAAGCAAGGATGAGTTACGCGGAGATCGTGAAAGAGCAAGGAGTGAAACAGAGGGAAGGACGGGAGCGACTTAAGGAGAAAGCAAGGTTGACTTGCGTAAAGATAAGGGAAAGACGCCAGAAAGAAGCAGAGACTAATAGACACGAGGTGACGACAAAGGAAATAAAAATAGTGGAGACAAGGGAGGTAAAGGGTGAAGAGGTGACCGAGTTGGCAGAGACACGGGAGATAGAGGGTGAATTGGACGGGGTTGGAAATGAACGCACACACACACACATAGGTAGTGGAGGATAATGGGGGTGAGCTGGCGGACTGGGTAGAGACCCAGTGCGAGCAGTTGGATAACCTCCTCCAGGAACGGAGGGAGCCGCTATGCTCCCTTGAAGCGACTCACGACCAGGTGGGTTCGGTCGTGCTTTGCGAAGTCGAGGGGAGGAGTGCTGTGGACAGGTGCACGGAGAGCTTGGGGGGTATAGAGGCCCCGGAATCCCTTGTGGGGACACGAATCCCCAGTGTGGTTGTCCCTGTGTGTGTGGTGCAAGGTATGAGTGCGCCCCCGTGTGTGGAAGCAATCCCGCGTGTGAGTGTTGTGGTGGCAAGTGTGCCAAGATGCGTGCTTCCCAGCACGCCGTGTGTGAAAGGGGCACCGCATGTGGAAGAGACCACGTGCGCGCAGTAAACTGCATGCGTGTGCAAACAGCCGTGTGTGGATGAGGCACCACGGGCGAGTGCCCCCGCGTGTGTGAGCGGTATGGTGTGTGCAAGGGAAACGGCACGAGTGAGTGAGCGGCCGAGTGTAAGGAGAGAGACAGTGTGTGTAAGGTCGCTGTATGTGAGGGAGATGTCGGTTGGCATGCGGGAGCATGCAGCCACGTCTCCCGGTGTGAATGTGATGGAGTGGTGTGTGAGTGTCGTGACACGCAGGTGTGCGTGGGTGGAATGGCGACGACAACGGCGACAGAGGGACAAAAGCCGGATAGCGGCCATAGAGGTTTTGAGCATCGCGCTGAGTTCACCCAGCAACGAGCGTGAGGTCCGTGCTGTGCAACGCACGAGGCTGCCACGTGCTCGCTTGCGGGAGTGAAGTCCGGTCCGGAAACGAGCGCGGTGAATGTTGCCGATCCCGCGACGGACAAAGTTTAGGCAGGTAAACGGATTTGGACCGGATGGGTTCTCCACGCGAGCGGGTGTGTTCAGCTCCAACGGGCAGGGCACATGTGTTCGCGTGGGGAACCCCTCGAGACGTGAGGGTTGTTTTGTTTATGCGCGGGTGACATCATGGTTGCGTGTTTGGTTGGAATTCGGCAGGAGGGTGAATCCCTGCCGGATGGTACCGTCCAAGAGGGACGAGGGACGCGAACAGCTGCCATGACGTCATGCCACAGGTGCGCAGCTGTGAATTGCCGCGCTGGTGCGCAGGTTGTGAGTTTCCACGCTGGTGCCGCGCGATGAAAAAAACAAAAAAAAAATAAAACAGCAGGCCTCGCTTTCGGGTGAACAGGATTCCTGGGCAAGGGGTGGATGATCCCCTTGACACGGGCACAGGATGGAAACTAGTTAGGGGGAAGGGTTAGCTTAGCTAGACCGGCTCCATGGGGCAGGGGTAAGTCCTCTATGGTCTATACCCGTGGAATGGATTAGGTAGAGGGATTGTAGCCAGATTTAGGTGGGGAAATGATTTTTAGAGATTTGGAGACATTGACAGACTTTGGATGTGTAGAGGGGACGTAGTTTAGCGACGTAGTGTTAAATGGAACGTGCTGTAGTTTAAAGGCCCTGTCACACCTTGACGTTTTAGCCAATGTATGCCGATTTTTGAATTTTTTTTCTAAAACGCTGGCACACGTTGAATACGTTATGGGTAAGTTTTGATAACATTGAGAGCACGCTGGCATACGTCGTAGTACGTTGCCATATGTCGTTGTACGTTGGCTTTAAACGTTGTACTTTTCGGTTGTCCTCAAATTTTTTCATGCTTGAAATTTCACGACGTATGCCGGCGTATGACTCACACGTTCCGCTACGCTGGCCACAAGTTGTAGGCACGGTCTGCGATCGTTGACAGACGTCAACACATGCTACTTGTAAGTTAATCATAAGTTGAGACACGCCGAGGTAATGTTTAGCGTACCCGAAACTTATTTCTAACCTATGATTAACCTGTTGTTGGCACGTTGCGCGATCGTTGCCACACGTCGACAGACGTTACTTTTAAGTTACTCATAGGCTGAAAGACGTCGGTATAATGGATCGTCCTTGCGTCAGCGTCCACGGCCATGGCCAGGACACTTATTTGCAGCATTCTTCAAACTTTTCTTCGGCATGACGAGGATGTTCACACTTCGATGTCTAGCTTGGCTATGATTCCAATTGTCCATCGGCAGCGTCTATTTAAAATAGTCGAGTTTGAGCGTTTTAACACGTTCAGAAGAAACGCTTCAAATTTCCAAACCCCAGCGTCAAAAAAAAAAACAAAAAAAAAACAAAGGCGAGTGACAGCAATTTAAATCGTTCATTGTAAACAATGAAAATAGCTGAGTGGTACCGTTTAAAAGTCGTTGAGTGTAAAAAAAATCCAATTGTTGAGCGCAAGCGTCTACTTTCAATAGTGGAGATGCAGCCATTTAAATCGTTGAGTGGCAGCCCATGAACCTACCCGTGGACACGCGGACGCAAGGACGATCCATCATAACCCACACCCTCCCCCTCACACCCACCTACTACTGCCAACATGAACAAACTACTACTAATACTGATACTGATACTGATACTGTTACTGCTGACATGGACATCGACTCAAAAAGGACTCGAAAACACTGTTGGGTTCCCCTTTTATGAACACCATTTTTATATACCAATTCCCAAAACCGCTGGGAACACGTCTTTATATGGCAGTTGTAAGCTAGAAACACATTCATTTTTTTTTGTCGACCGGAAGACGTCATTGGAATACGTCTACATACGTCGATGTGTGTTGGGACTACGTAAAGAATTGGTTCAAAGCACGTCAAACATAAGTTAGAAATAAGTTTCGCGTAAAAAAGACATTACCGCGACGTGTTTCGACTTATGAGTAGCTTATAAGTAGCCTTTGTGGACGTGTGTAAGCGTCCACATATCGTGTGTAAAACTTATCCCCATCGCATGCGGAACGTGTGTCATACGCCGAGTACGTCGTAAAATTTTGAACATGTTCAAAATTTCTTGACGTACTCTACTTACTACGACTTATGATAGCGTATTTAGCGTTCTACTCGCGCATACCAAACTTACCCATACCGTATTCGACGTGCCTCCAACGTTTTAGACACACTTTTTGTTACGTCGGCATACGCTGGCAAGATCGCCAAGGTGTGACCGCGATTTTGACCCTTCCATTTCTACGGCAGTTATGATTTGAATCGTTGTGCATCAGCCTTTTAATAGGCTACGTCACGACATCGTCGGCGATGCGTGCAACGCGCTATGCCTGAGTTAGACTATCGTTGGGCATCGGTTGTGTAGGCCGACAACAGGTTCAGCATTCGTTGGTATAAGTTATCTATAACACAACGAAACGTTCTGTGTAGTTACCAATGCGTTATACATAAGATCAAGTCGCTATGAATACGTCCGAATCTTAAAAAAAAAAAACATCAAAAGTTCAACGTAAGCCAGCGTTTTACATAAATTTTAACACGTTGCCATCGCTGGCTAAAACGTCAAGGTGTGACCGGGCCTTAAGGGACGACGTGGGAGCACGAGTTCGTTTGGGGAGGTAGATGGAAGGATGGCAGAGTTCAGCGGTGTGTGTGTTGAAAAGTTGTGAGGTGAGTACATGATGAGTGAGTGAGGCCAGCGGGTCTGTGTGAGTGGAGCGAATGGGGAATGCATGGTGCGATGAGTGATTGGGGGGAGGAGTGACTCCCGCCCAAGGGACCCCGGGGTCAGTGTAAAGCGAGTTAGCTGGGTTAGTCAAATTGAAAAATGGAAGTCGTTTTGCTGTTGGTGGGAGTGTAGGCTCGAAACTCATTTGGAGGGGTGCAGGAGCCCTGTTGACGGGCTGGGAGCGTGGCTGCGAAAGGTGAGTATCGCTGAGTGGGTACCCCGGGCACCAGGCTAGTCGGCCGTAGTAGGCCAAGGCCCCATGGGGGGCCGGGATAGCGTAGTGGGCACGGGTGCGCCCGCATGGTGCGGGGGCCCGGGGCGCCATTGGCCGCTTGGGCAGTGTTGTGGGCACGGGTGACCCTCGGAAAGGGGCCCGGGAAGCCAGCCTGCCACGTGAGCGTTTCAGGGGAGTCGCCAGGAAGGGCACTCCCAGGTGTTTAGGGAGCTGGTAGGCTCGGAGGCAGTGTAGTGCCCGGGGGTGCCATCGTCGGAGAATCGGCAGAGGGTCGTGCCTGCCAAGGGGAGCCACAGCATCCCAGTCATGAGACCGTGTGAGGGCACGGAAAGAAAATTGGGGGGGGGGCGAGGCCCGAAATTGTGAGGACACCAACACAGGCGACGGGAATCTGGGTTGTTAGAACCAATAGTTTAAGCGAGAGGCGCCTGTTGAAAGCCCCAGGGTAGTTTAACAGTTAAATGGTTAGGGTAGATTAGGAGATTTACCCCTCCGCACCATCCATCCCCTCATCCATCCCCTCACACGCCGGCGGGCGCGAATTCGCAACAGTATAAATGTCATTTTATTTATATATTGTACACGCATCGTTGTGGCTGTTATGTCATGTCTTGGACTAGTATTGTGAACGTTGGCTGAGATTCCTGATAAAAGCCCAATCTAACTAGTTTGGTAAATCTTGGAATGCCACCTGATGGCCAGAGTCAACAGACCCAGCCCATGATACACCAACGTGCTCCAAAGGAAGAATGGCACGATATACACACCTTTTACATATCTTTACATGTGCAGTGCCAGCTTCAAATTTCCGTCCTTGCTCAGGAACAAAACTGTCCAACTGATGCAGTGCCTCCCTGTTAGTTGGGACAAAAATTTCTGCAGTTTGGGCAGGATATTAGCAACAACACTCCGACACTTCGTAGAAAGACATGCTGGGGTGTTTAATGTCCACCAACTTATGCTAGCAGACAAGCTTAACATCTATCCAAGAGGCTGCACAGTTTGTGATGCAACGCTCTGCCTGCGATATACCAATCTGACCAAGAATCAAACCTCGACGAGACAGCTTGAAGGTAAGAAAGTGTGCTACCATTGAAACAACTTGTAGGGAACATGTGTACATCTAATTTCTATACCTAACAGGTCACGTGGTTCAATACTTGTTTCTATCCACTAATTGCTGTGGGTTTGATTCTCATGATTGCTCACTCTTCCGAGCATACACATGGCAAGTGTTGCAAGTATGCCAAACACCCCACAACATGAGCTGTGGGAAGCTTCCACCCTGCAGTTAACTGAAATAGGCCAGTTTCATGTTTCTAACTGCTTAAATTTGGTACGCAGTGTTACCAAGATCGACTCTCAATTATAAATTGAATAAACAGTTGAATTAATTACTCCGCATCTTTCTTTATAGTCCCAGTGCTGTTGGTAATAGTCCGTATGCTCCTCAGACGGAATGAAAAACGGTCATGAATACAAAATGTCGCAATGACTGTAATGTGTTGTTTTTTTTTGCTTCTTGTTATGTCCTTCAGGTGTTTGCTATTGGCGGAGATTGAACGTGAGGAGCGTGAGAAGGACTGGTACTACGCTCAGTTACAGAACCTAACCAAGCGCATTGATGGCCTGCCACTTGCTGATGGGGTCAGTCTCAGATCATTTTATAGTATTGTATTGGGAATTATTTGCAATGTGTGATTTGTACATGCTTTGCTCTTGTATGTATATTGTCTGCACTTGCTTGTACAGTATATCTGATAAACATGATGCATATACAGTTGATATATACTCTCAGAACCCGACATTCACACGGGATACACTCCTGAAGAATGCGGAACATGTCGGGGTATTCTTGTTTATTAATTTTTTAACACGGTCTCGGCTCATGGAAGAGCGATGACAGAACAAATCAGGACACAACATAACAAAGGGAATAGCAAGAGAAAGGGGGGAAAAAACAAACCAACAGCAGGGTGGTGGGAGAAAGTAAACTGAGACGGACAAACAAGGGATGCAGGTGACGATGACAGGTAAGGGAGACCGTAATCGGTGGACAATATTGATACATTACAAAATTGTGTGTTTGACCAGTTTGTGATTTTTGCCAAGGTGTGAGAAGAGGGAAGAGGCTGCTGCCTGTCTGTTAGAAGGATGAGTGGAGTCATCAGCAAAGAGATAAAGAGCATTTTCCAGAGTCAGAGAGATCATTGATGAAGATTATGGATAATATGGGGCCTATAACACTGCCCTGGGGGTACTGCAGCCTTTACAGGGAGAGGAGAACAAAGGGTTCCGTTAAGGGCTGCACGTTGTCTACGAGAGTGGAGGAAGTCAGTGAGCCATGTATGGATTTGACCTCGGATTCCATAGGTAGACAGTTTGGAGTGCAAGGCAGAACGCCAAGCTGTATCAAAAGCTCGAGATATGTCTGAGACGGCCCTGCTCTCATGTCTGATATTGAGGGCCTCCACCATTGTTGGGAGAGTCGAAGCAGCATGTTCAAGGTAGAGTTACTCGGTCTGCATCCGAATTGATGATCTGAGATGTGGTTGTTGAAGAAGAGGAATGATTTTATGTCAACTGCGATGATGGATTCCATGACCTTTCTGATGATTGGAAGTAAGCTGATTGGACTGTAGTTAAGAGGATCAGTTTTTTCACCCTTTTTATGTAATGCTGCAATGTTGGCTGATTTCCAAGCAGATGGAAGATGATCTATGGTAAATGACAGGGTGAAAGTAAAGGCAGAGAGAGGAATCACAAGAGCTACAGAGCAGGTTTCACAAGAGCTCCACACACGAACACACACGAACACACACGAACACACACGAACACACACGAACACACACACACTGCTCCTTTTAGTAATAGACGATAGGTTGGGTTTCATGATGTAATAAAATATTTTCTTTGAAGCATGATTATTGCATACAATACTGCACTCACTCACCTATTGCACTTGGTACCACCTGTGGCTTGATTAAGTGTTGAGATTTTTCTTAAAGGTTTTTTTTGTAATGAAATCTTTTCAGACTGACGCGACACGCCGGGAGCTTGAACTTGAAGCACATCAGATCCGATCGGCAATGGAGGAGAGGCTGGGCACATGTCAAGCAATGGCACAGAGAGCACAGGTGTGTTATGTCAGGTTGACTGCTGGCATAAGCAATTGCTCTGATCACCCACTTTTTAACATTGTTAAGCAACTTTATGCACTTCCTGACAGTTTCAAAGTACTGTACTTGAAGGGCAGATCAATGTGAATGTTGCTGCTTATAACTTGCATTAACTTTCATGTTTCCCAGTCGGTGTGTTTGCTCTTGGTGATTATTTTGGTCTCAACTCCAGTGTATAACATGTATTAAAGATGTCATCACTGGTACCCAGACTGACATCACTTCCCTCATGTTTGGCTGAAGTATTGATGTGGCGTGATGTATTGACCAATTAAACTTAAATTTTCAATGACTTCTGACCATGGCATCATATTGTTGAAGTCGTCAGGTTCGTCTGGTTGCCCGGTTCAAATCCCGGCGAACCGTATTAAAGCGGTCATGGCGGCTGACTGATTACGTCATCCTGGGCCACATTATAGACCTATCCTTCACAATACCATGCCTAGTGGGACCACCAAGCCTGTAAATACACCACAACATAATCTCGCATTTTAACGTATGCAATCACACAAGCGTGTGCGTGCACGTTGTCTGCCGTCACTAGTCAGCGTCTCCACATGCAGGCCCCAAGACTGAACGGATTTTGTTTTTGTTTGTGTGCGTGCATGCTTGTGAGTGTATTAATGATTAGTGGTTGTGAGTGATTCAATCATACACATTGAGTTCTCCAACCTCGATAAGTTGAGTGACTTGACATTTCGGGCAGTCAGACAAATCCATGCATGTTTAGAATTATTTTTATTTTTATTTTCCACTTAGAGGTTTTGGGCAACCGCCTATACAAATGTGTTAAAACTTCAAATAATATAAAACAAAGGACTCTGAATCATCACGGGCTGCAACTAACTCACCAACATAGATCATTTTCATGCTGAAGCAAAAATACTTCCCCTCCAACACCACCTTGGTATCAGAGGCACACCACAGCATTGATGCCACGAGAGCGCCCATGTCACCACTTGTCCACTCACCAACGGCCTCTTAGCCCCAAAAAGATCACACCAATGATAAGTCTTGAGAAAAAGATCATGGGAAGGGTCTTCTGAACTCTTGCTATGCGTTTATGAGCACAATCTATGTCAGCTTTGTTGGTAAACTTTGAATAACTGGCACGATGACAACTATATGAAGCCGATGGGTCAGAACGGAACAGTCCAGAGCTGAACCTTTTGCCAACTGAACCTCAGAGTGCATGGCAAATTTGATTGGTAGAGGTGGCGTAAAAATTTGGGCCAAGTATTGCTAAACTGAAGGTTTTTGGAAGTGCAAACATGGTGATTTGTATTCTCCAGTGTTCAAGTAGTATATAATTCAATTGAAATCAAATAAAAGTTTTAAAGGCTTTCGTAAAAAACCAAAATACATTTATTCTGAAGTTTACCGCCGTTGATGCACCGTCTTTTACACCACTTTATTTGCCATGTTACATTAGTTATTCGTGCCTGTTGTTTGTGTCCTTTATGATGTCCTTAAAAACAGTAGGCTTCCTGTTTGGAATGATTTTGAATTTTTTGTTTGACTGCAGGAAGAGTAAAAATAAAATTACCTTATTACTTTCTGCGCATGTGTGAACGGGATGAAATTCTGTACACTTTACCAAATTCAGAGACAAAGTACTATTAAACTGCAGGTTTGTGTTCTGATTCATGTTGTACAGTGTTCAAAATATAAAGTTCAATTGAAATGAAGTTGTTCCTCGATCATAAACTGACATTTGTACACACACACACACACACACACACACACACACACACACACACACACACACACACACACACACACACACACACACACACACACACACACACACACACACACACACACACACACAGTGAACCAATTGCTTAACCCTGCTTTGCGCTTCATATGCCGGGTAACAACATCTTTTCAAACTTGCCCACCTCCACCTTTGAAGGCAACATATTGGAAAAACATTCACAATCACATCACCACCATTCATTGCTTTCCAACAACAGCGCAGCAATAAAATACTCAAAGAACCACGCCCCATGATCCATCCATCCGAACGTACCCTCCCGCCCTCCTCCAGACGAGCATCAACTCGAATTTGTTCCGGTTACTACCCCAAACTCAACACCTATCAACACAAACTTGAACCAATTCAGGCCCGTTCTGCTCGCGCTGTCACCTTCAACTTGATAGTACACCGGCTGTGATAAAAAAAATGCTTCGTTGACGAATTTTGGGAATTTATGTGTTAATGCGGGTTTTTTGAGATTACTTTATACATCAGATAATTATTTTTGTCACAAGGCCGAATGCCACCATGACAAAACGCCGTTTTCGCAAGTCAAGGCTATAAATGGCTGTTTTGGAGAAATTTTAAATTAAATTCAGGCCGTAACACAAGAAAATGTGAAAAAGTGAAGGGATGTGACGACTTTCTGAAGGCACTGTAAAACAAGAGGAAAAATATCTGTGATTGGTCAAGAAAATCATGGTTCAACCAAAAGTCATATGGTCTGTTCCTTGTGCCAACACATCCAAATCCTAGGATTCCCACCCATTGTAGATAGTTGCTAAATTGCACAGCTAACGCCAAGCAAGGAATGTAGAAAATCAGCACACAGTCGTTTTGAAGAGATGCAACGTCGTCTTCAACATTTACAATAAAAAGACAAAGAAGACGGCTGGCTTTTCTTTCCTATTGGAAAGACTACTTTCTTTGTCATGCAGCACCGCTTGTTGGCATTTTTGAGAACTGTAATTTTTAAATCCAACACTTACCTTGTAGCACCCATTGCTATGGAAATCAAACCCAGTGCCTTTAACTTTACAAATGATGAGCACGTGTCCTGAAATAGCTGCGTACCCCATTCCAAAGATCCCAAAGAGAGGTCATTTATGTATCCAAAAACCAGGATCGGTCCCAGGATATTGCCGTGGAGAGAGATGCCAGCCTTTAAGGTCAGAGCAGTCAAGATTATGGTGTCCAGAGCAGTACATTGCTTAAAAACCCTGAACGCCAATGGCGAATCGCTTTGTGAGCAAGACTAGATGTCAAAAGGTCGTTGAATTATTGCAAATATTTTCTTTCTGCTCTTTCTGCTTTACCTGATGATCTTTTTACATTTCTTATCTTTTGAATTACTCTTTTCAAAGAGAATTTTTTTTTAAACTATGTGTATGTGCATGGGCATGCTGCTTAAGTCAGTGCATTTGGATGTCTGAATTCATGTCTTCCATTAATAGCTTTTTCTCATTCCACAGGTGCGTGTTTCACGAATCAAAGATGTTGACAGAGAAATTGTGAGGGTTCGTCTTCTTCTACAAGAAAGCCAAAGCAATGGCGACGACACCGAGGTAAACTACCAAAAACAACATTGATTCATTTGAAAATCGAAGCTGTCCTTCCAGGATGTGCGTGGATTATTGTTTTTTGTTTTTTGTTTGTTTGTTTGTGTGTTTTTTTTTCATCACTCTTGCATAGATATCCTATGCAATTTTCATGGGATTTTATGATATTCCCATGAGAAAGGCTTAAGGATATTTTGTATGTTAACACAAGTTTGAACTTTTAATGCTGATTTACCCCTAACCCTCCCTTTTTTTTGTACCATGATGCACCATGTCACTCCATCAGAACATTCTTTGCCATTCCACAATCCTGATAACAGCCAAAAGGAAATCGAAATTGCAGACACCCTCGGCTAGTCCCTCGGCTAGGGGGCATACCTGTCCAGCATTTCATCGTTACAACAGATACTTGATATTGTTACGGTATTGGCACACGTGCCAGGCTCACAAGGTGCGTACTCGGATGCGTTGTCATGACTGAACCTGAGGCCTCCGAACCACGAATATCTCCACAGCCCAGAGGGTTGTCAACGAACAGCAGACGCTGGTAGGGACAATTAGGTTTAACAGGGTCCTCTCACCGATTACCTCGTGTTATCTGTTGGTGACCAAATTCCCTCAACTAAGGTCCGCTCCCTCAACGTGCACCAGAGTACTTATTACGGTCGAGTGTAACTGTGGATGCAGCGGTGACTAATTGCGGAGCCAATCAGTGGGGCAAAACCTTCCTGTCCATCTGTTACATACACGCTATATTGGATCAATGAAAGAAGACATAATGGAGGCAGATTTGAAAGGTAACAATTATTAATTTACACACACAAGCAGGCAATCATCAAACACATATTTACAAGCAAGCAACAGCCATCTTTATCTACACAGGCAAGCAATCAACAAGCAATCAAAGGCAAAATAGCAAAAATAAAAGTCTTTTTACCCTATATGTATTTCCCTCTTATACAGACTTACTTTGAGAACAGACATGGCACCATCATTCATTCTGGGAAGAAGGAGACGAGAAAGAAGCAGAGCAGAGGTTGGGGACGACTCCTCCCTTAGCTCATACAACCACTCGTGGTTGCGTCTGGCCAGATATTTTGAGAGGGTGAGATAGGGGGATTAGCGGTTGTGTCGAAAGCATGTGGTGTGAGTGTTTATGGAGCTCCGTGACACCCCAGGGACTTCACCGCACCCTTTGGCTCATAGGCTGCTTGCCTCTGGCCCTGGTAAGACTCACTCCTGCTCCTCATATCCCAGCGCAGCTGGGTTCAGCGTGACTTGCGGTCTGGCAGACAATCTCCCAAACAGGCAGTGTGAGATGTACTCCACACCCTTGGAACATCAACAACAGCCCCCAGGGCATCGCCAAACGGCAGCCCTGGGGTGCATCGCCAAACGGCAGCCCTGGGGTGCATCGCCAAACGGCAGCCCTGGGGTGCATCGCCAAACGGCAGCCCTGGGGTGCATCGCCAAACGGCAGCCCTGGGGTGCATCGCCAAACGGCAGCCCTGGGGTGCATCGCCAAACGGCAGCCCTGGGGTGCATCGCCAAACGGCAGCCCTGGGGTGCATCGCCAAACGGCAGCCCTGGGGTGCATCGCCAAACGGCAGCCCTGGGGTGCATCACCAAACGGCAGCCCTGGGGTGCATCGCCAAACGGCAGCTCCGGAGCGCATTGAACTCCTGAACTCCTGATCACATACAAAGCTTTCATCCACAGCCTGATGGAGTACTGCTCTCCTCTCTGGGCTGGCCCTCCTGCTTCCCACCTTTCTCGGCTTCACGCTGTGGAAACCAAGGCATTTCGGATCATTGGCATCTCCCGCGATGAGGCTGAATCTTTCGGCCTCTCACTCTCTCACCACAGGCAGGTCGGTGGTCTTTCTGTCTTCTACTGTCTCCTCTCCAGTCTCGCCCCCCCCACCCCTGCTCACTCTGCGATTTGTCCCCACCACATTTCCGCAGGGCGCTCAAGGTCTGCCAACAACCCCATTCTGGTAAGACTACCAAAATCACGAATCACTGCTCACCTTCACTTTTTCATTCCTCTTTTTTCCCGCCTTTGGAATAAACTCCCTCACTCTGTTCAATCCCATTCTTCCCTCCAGGCCTTCAAAACAGCTGTTCACTACCACCTCTTCTCACCCCCCATCCAAATCCTTGGTCTTTTCTACCCCCATTAATCCACCCAAGCCCACCTCCTTCAAATTCCCTGCTTTCCTTCCTGAAAGTCCCTGTAATGTCCATCTTGTATTCCCCATCTTCCCCACCCCATCCCTCTCCCTTCCACAGATCTAATGTCTCTGTTCCTCACTGTTTTGTCCTTCCCACTCCCGCCCCTCTTGTCTCTTGCCCCACTCGCTGTGCGTTGTGTTAGCTCTCATACCAGCCTCGACAAGGTATACAAAAAAAAGGTTCACTTTCCACATAAACGAATGAAATAACTCATTCTGGGGAATCCTACATGTGCATGAACACTCACCCTGGGGTATGTTTCCAAAACCATAACACAATTTAACAAAAATGTCGAAACTACACACATTGGTGAACAAAACAATTTTCAATCAAAACAAATCAAAGATCGTGAATAACATAAGTACAAGTAATAAGTCATTAAACTACAACACACTTGAGGAAGGTGCTGATTCACACCGTTCTATGTCTCTTCTAACAAGTCCTAGTTGTTTTTGATTTTATTTGTATTATAACAAACAGTTTACAAGTTAAATAACCCTCCACATGCACGTTCCCCATATGTTGAGAGAAAATTTCTTCCATTCCATTCGTTCTCTTATCACAATGTTCAGTTTTAGTTTCGAATGTAATCTTAGAATTTGCTGTTTTGGGTATTTCTCTGATTTCATTATGAATGACCTCTGACTTTTGCCTGGTGTTTGCTTAATGGTCAAGATGGCTGGCTTAAGATCTTGGGGTCTTGAGTGCAACCCCCTGTTGGGTCGTTAAATCACACCAGTTGGGTTTACTCAGCCAGTCATCCTTCCGAGATCAGCAAAATGAATACTGACTTACTGGAAACTGGAGGCACTGCATTGCTGGCACAGCTATGCTCCCAGCAATAATGCAACCTGAAGTCACATGCTGCAAACAAAATAATAACAACCACTGACTTCATGATTGAAAAGTGTTTGTCCATTTTCACTCAAATTTTGCACATGTGCTCAGGGTAACCATGGGCAGGTCATGGGCACAAAATATATTTGGATCCCCGATGATCTTCCCAATCCCACCAACGAGGATGGGGAGACTATATGCCAAAATTAGGGTGTATGTTAACTTTTGTGTAGCTTTGCCGATGCCTTTTCAAAAACAATCACTTATTGCTCTACATTCATCTCATTCACCTCATTCACTCTAGATTCTGACTGACTTTCTATCCCTGGTTAGTTACCTTCGCATTCTGCGAAAGGTTATGTTTTGGTCGCTGTGTATTTATTTATTTGTGAATATGTGTGTTTGTTTGTTATTCGCATAACTCAGAAAGTATTAAACCGAATTGCATGAAATTTGGTGCGATGATTCGTGAGTATCCAAGGACGATTTGATTAGATTTTGCGAGCTCTCGGGTCAAAGGTCAAGGTCAAGGTCATGAAAAGGTCAAAAACACTCTTTTGAGCATAACTTCCTTCATAATACAGCTACCGACATGCAACCACCGCCATATTGTTCCATGACGAGATACCTTTCGGGTATGTAGTGTCGGATTTGACGTAACATCATCGGAAGTGCGTCTAAATGACGTCACAGGATGACGTAAATTTTAAATTTTTGATCTCATCAGTTTTGATCATACCGTTTTGTAGGACTTACCTTAAGGACGTCACACACCAAATTTGACTTCGATCGGACTGACCGTTATGACGTCATTGACATTTGAACATGACGTTTTTCAATTGTGGCTAAAATGTCCTGATATTTTACATTCAAATATCTATATAATTTATAAAGCAAAGTCTCCCAAATCCAGGCATTAGGATCAGTACCAAAATATCTGTTTATTGATGTACAGGTTTTGCCAATTAACTCTGTAGTCAAGGTCACACTCAAGGTCAAAATATACTTGTAGGCATAGCTTCAGATATAATAGAGCTATTGACATGAAACCAACGTTAAAACGTTCAGTGAACTACGAGCTTTCAGAATGGTAGTCCCCGATTGGACGTGACGTCCCTGGAAGTGCGTCAAAATGACGTCAAAAGATGATGTCATTTTTCAACTTTTTAATTTTTCAGTGTTTATCATTCTATTTTGTTGGACTGCCTTCAAGGAGGTTACACACCAAATTTGACGTCAATCGGACTGACGGTTGTGACGTCATGGACGTTTTAAAATGATGTTTTTCAAATGTGCCCGGAAAAAAGTTGCGGCGGCGAAGGTATGCGCTCTACCGAGTGCCCGTTCTAGTTTCAGCTGTTTTTTGTTCCTCGGTCATGGCTACTGTTGATCTGAATAGATCACCTGACCTGTGAAAGTCACGTTTCCTTCCCAACTCCAGTATCTTGAACTCTTTGTGCCTGCTTACTCTCTCGATGACTCCCTGTCTCTGCTCTGCGCGTGAGTATTGCGATTAATGTATGTGCTTTTCCGTCTGTCGGCATAATAACGCGACAATATATGAGGCATCTCTAATTGCGAAGTTTAGCACAAAGCTTCATGTTGCGCACAGACACTATTATCCAATAATCACATGCTGGCCGATGGTTGGTGGCATCAGTAAATATAGTCCTGTACGAATTTTAATTATATATTTTCCTTGTGAGCTCAAAGTTGAACTTGCCCGAGATATTCACAATATGAAGCTCTGTGTCAAATAGGGCGATTCAAACTGCCCTCGCCATCCATTTATTCTGCTGACAAACAGACAAACAAACACAGAGAGGATCATCACAATACTCGTGTGCTCGGCCTATGGCCATGGCGTGAGTAATAAATGGCAAGGGAAAGCTCATTTAACATTGACAGCACAAACGTTATTCACTCTTTTTGAAAACATTTTATTTCAACTACACTATAATTTGAAAGATAAATTTGAAATTTACATGTAACTACTTTTAATATCGGATTTCTATGCATGCAGTGCCTATAAAAAGTCGACACCCCCTTTCAAAATGTTCACCTTTCGTCATCATATAGCCTGGAATTAAATTGCATTAAATCAGACTTTTTCCACCTTTTATTTACAAATCGTAACCCACAACTTCCAAGTGAAAAACAAATTCTACAAATTTTGGAATATTAATTTAAAATACAAAAATAGAATATCTTGGTTTGATAAGTGTCCACCCCCTCTCCCCCCCCCCCCCGAGTTAATACTTGGTGGAAGCACCTTTGATGGCAATTATAGCTGTGAGTTTGCTGGGATAGGTCTCTGTCAACTATGCACACCTTGATTGGGCAATATTTGCCCATTCTTCTGTACAAAACTGTTCAAGCTCAGTCAAATTGCGTGGGAAGCGTTGATGGACAGCAATGTTCAAGTCATGCCACCGATTTTTGATTGGATTTAGGTCGGGGCTATGACTGGGCCATTCAATGACATGTCATTTTGTTCCTTAGCCACTGCAGCATAGCTTTGGCTGTTTGCTTTTGGTCATTGTCAGTCATGCTCAAAGGTGAACTTCCGTCCCAATTTCAACTTTCTTGCAGAGGGAAGCATGTTTTCCTCAAGGATTTTTTTGCATTTTGCTCCATCCATTTTCCCTTCTGTCTTGACAAGTTCCCCAGTCCCTGCTGATGAGAAACTTCCTCATAAGATGATGCTGCCACCACTATGCTTCAAAGTGGGGATGGTGTTCTTTGGGTGATGTGCTGTGTTGGGTTTGTGCCAAATGAAACATTTTGCATTTTGGCCAAAAAGTTCCATCTTGGTTTTGTCAGACCATAAAACTTTTTGCCACATGGCTTCAGAATCTCCAGTGTTTTTTTTGCATAATTCAAACAGGACTCACGGTGGGCTTTTGTGAGGAATGTCTTCCTTATTGCCACCCTCCGGTACAGGCCAGACTTGTGGAATGATTGGGATATTGTTGTCACGTGCACGCATTAACCAGTCTTTGCCGTACAGGCGTGTAGCTCTTTCAAAGTTGCCATTGGCCTCTTGGTGGCCTCTCTGATCAGTCTCCTCCTTGCTTGGTCATCCAGTTTTGAGGTATGGCCTGATCTAGGCAGGGTCTTGGTGGTTGGTACCATACACCTTCACTCCTTAATGATTGTCTTGACTGTGCTCCAAGGGATATTCACGGCCTTTGAAATATTTTTCTACCCATCCCCTGATCTGTGCCTTTCCACAACTTTATCCCGGAGGTCTTTTGAAAGATCTTTGGTGCTCATGGTTGAGTCTTTGCTGTGAAATTCACTACCCAGAAGAGGAAACCTACAGGAACAGCTGATTTTATTCTGAAATAATCAGAATCACCACAATTTAACACAGGTGGAGGCCATTTAACTTGGTGTGTGATTTTGAAGGTGATTGGTTACACATATGCCTGCTGTTGGCTTCATGGTTTGGGTGGGTAGGCTTGGGATTCTCGGGTCCTGAGCTCAAATCCTGACCGTTGAATTAATACCAGGTGTGGTTGACTCAGCCTGTCATCCTTCTGAGGTTGGCAAAATGAGTACCAGCTTCCTGCGATGATTGAGCCATTCGAGTATCCTGCGTCGGAGTGGCGACCCGTCCAGGATTGTGCCCAATAGCCCAGGAGACTGCTTTGGCAGCACCAATGCTCTGTACAGAGTTTGGTCCCAATGGATTGGATTGGATTGGATTGGTTACACCTGAGTTAATATACAATTGCTATTATAAGGGGGGTGGACACTTATCCAACCAAGATGTTCTGGTTTTGTATTTTTAATTAATTTTCTGAAATTTTTCGAATTTGTTTTTCATTTGGAAGTTCTGGGTTACGATGTGAAAATAAAGGTGGAAAAAGTCTGATTTAATGTAATTTAATTCCAGGCTACAAGGCAACAAAAGGTGAAAATTTTGAAAGGCGGCGTAGACTTTCTAAAGGCACTGTACGTACACTAAGGTTGGAGTCCTTGTGTTACCTCCACCACTGATTGAGGTTATGTTTTTACCCCTGTCTGTCTGTTTGTGAAGAAAATATTTCAAAACGTTATGGATGGATTCGGACGAAACTTGGTGGGTGAATTGGTTCGGTGACAAGAACAAGTCTATTAAATTTGAGTTCAGGTCCAAATCCAAATCCAGATCTAGCCCATCAGTGGGATACAAAACATAAACTAATCAGCCTGGCAGAGGTATGCTCTCGACCGAGTGAGTGCCCTTCCAGTTTTTGGGTTGTGCATCCATCTGCTATGTTTTTTTTTGTTCACGCGATAACATGTGAACCACGAAAGGGATTTCAACCAGATTTGGCACAAGTATGGACTTGCAATACAAAAGTGAACTGATTTGATGTTGGGTTCAAAAGGTCAAATGTCAAAGGGCATGTGTCCTTTGCATATATTTTTGCACATCAAAACCTGAATTACAATCATCTAATGTTTTCTCTCTTCAACTTATCTTTCTCTGCTCTCTCATGCACTCTCTCTCTGTCTCTCTCTGTCTCTCTTTCTCTGTCTCTCTTTCTCTGTCTCTCTTTCTCTGTCTCTCTTTCTCTGTCTCTCTTTCTCTGTCTCTCTTTCTCTGTCTCTCTTTCTCTGTCTCTCTTTCTCTGTCTCTCTTTCTCTGTCTCTCTTTCTCTGTCTCTCTTTCTCTGTCTCTCTTTCTCTGTCTCTCTTTCTCTGTCTCTCTTTCTCTGTCTCTCTTTCTCTGTCTCTCTTTCTCTGTCTCTCTTTCTCTGTCTCTCTTTCTCTCTCCCTCTCTCCCTCTCTCCCTCTCTCCCTCTCTCCCTCTCCCCCTCTCCCCCTCTTCCCCTCTCCCCCTCTCCCCCTCTCTCGCTCTCTCGAGGTGTGAGATAATATTTTTACACTGTCTGTCTGTCAGTGAAACAAAATTGAAAATCATTCCAAACAGGAAATTTATTGTTTTAAGGATGTCATAAAGGACACAAACAACAGACATGAAAAACTAATGTAACATGTTAAACTAGAGAGGGGAGCACCCGGTAGAGTGCAAAACCTCCGCCGCCAATACTGCGAGGTCACTCAAGTGAACCTGATATCCTATTCATTCAATTTGACATCAACAGTGCTCACAGAGTTATAGTTTGCAACTTTCCCTTTTACTTTTAACTTTTACATACTCAATTCATTCGTCATAACTAGATTCCTTGAGACAGAAATTGATTTTACGTGGGTATATCCACCTGAAGTTTCAAAATCAGCCGCAATTATAATTTTGGCATGTTTTTTTTGTTGGAAATCACTTATAACATGTAGAAATGCAAAAAAAAAATCGAAATTTTGTTGAAAAGAAATTTGCAAAAATATTTTTTTCTCTAACAATTTTTTTTTTTTTGGGGGGGGGGGGGGTTGGAAATCACTTAAAACATGTAGAAATGCAAAAAAAAGAAAATTCAAATATTTTTTCAAAATGGCCGCCATAGCAGCCATATTGTATTTTGGATCTTGCAAAATCTGATGGCATGATCCTTGGACCATACCTAATCCCCCCACCAAGTTTCGTCGAAATCCGTCGAGGAGTTTTTCCGTAATACTGTTCACAAACAAACAAATAAACCAATGTCACCCTGACCCGTATCTTGCCAAATGGTGACCACGTGTGACTTCTTTAAGTTCACAATGAGGTGAACAGAGCTGCTATCCACCAGGAGCGACTCCTTGAGGAATATCTGCCTACGAGAGATTCCGATGAGAATCGTTCTACAGAGTAACCATGAAAAATATGTGTTTGCCTCATAACGTCACCAAATGACGTCATAATGTCTCAAGCTTGACATATCCAGAAAGCACTCATCGAGGTGTTCAATTTGAGGTACTACACGATATGGTTCCTAAAACTTGAAAATTTGACCTTGGGGTCAAATATGTTTGACCTCAGGCGCTAACCATGAAGGTCAAGGCCAATCGCCACCAAAAACTAATCAGCTGAGTGCCAGACCATATACTACATTCCCATAAAGTTTTGAGACGATTCGATTAAAATTACTCAAAAAATAAGGGTTTTCGTCGACTCGCCTGATTTGCGACAAAGTGACCTTGACCTTCAAAATTTTGTGCACTGAAAGGGACCTCTATAGGCCTCTGATATGCGAAGTTACAATAATTTCCAATGATAACTGTGCTCTGCAGAATTTTTTTATACGTGATTACAGACAAACAAACAAACAAACAAAACAAAAAAACGTACAAGCTGACTAACATATCTTGCAAAAACTTCGTTTTGGCAAGATAATAATAAAAATAAAACATATGAAGGTCAAGGCCAATCGCCACCAAAAATTAATCAGCTGAGCGCCAGACCATGAACTATATTCCCATGAAGTTTGAAGACGATCCGATCAAAATTACTCAAAAAATAAGGGTTTCGTCGACTCCTCTGATTTGCGACAAAGTGACCTTGACCTTTGACCTTGACCTTCAAAATTTTGTGCGCTGAAATGGACCTCTATAGGCCTCTGATATGCGAAGTTACAAAAATTTCCAATAACTGCTCCGCAGAATTTTCTAATACGTGATTACAGACAAAAAAAAAAACATACAAGCTGACTAACATATCTTGCAAAAACTTCGTTTTGGCAAGATAACAAACAGAAAGGGGTGAAAACAGTAACCTCCGATCTTCGATGGCGGAGGTTAATAAGGTGGTTTATAAGACGCTGCATCAACAACTGTAAACTTCTGAATGTGTTTTTTTTCTACACCCTTTGGAATCTTTATTTTATTTCATTTGAATTATATATTTGAACACTGTAGAACACAAATGACCTTTGTGTTACTTTCAAAAACCTTCCCTTTCGCAGGACTTCGACAAATATTCATGCCATGAGGACAGAGTAACTGTTTGAGATTCTAACAACTGTGATGTTACCGTCAGGCCTGTTATGCAAGGTTCACAAACAAAATGAACGTAGTTCGTGCTCTGAAACGCAAAGGAAGAGTTTAAAAGACCCTTTCCATGTCCTTTTCTCAAGACTGCATGGGGTAAGGTTTTCTATGAACTCTTTGGTTCATCTTGGTATTCATTGCAACTTCTAGAAACCTGCTCACATGTCCTAAAAACCTGCGCTGCAACTCTTGCACATTCTCTCTCTGCTGTTTTCACCCTGTCATTTGTGCTCGCTCATCTTCTATCTGCTTGGTGCAAAAATCCACCAACATCACTGCACTACATGAAAAGGTGTAAAAACTGATGCCCTTAAAGAGCAGGTTTTGGGTCGCTGATGACTTCGCGTGATTCGAAGGTTGTAAGCACATTAATAAACGTGGGGTATTTATTTTCTTACATTTGAAACTCAAAATATGCTAAAATTAACTTTTAAGTCAAAACTTTTCTCGGTGATCGAAAAAGACCGGAAGTTACCGAAGATGCTATGACGTCACGTTCTCCGAAAACTTCGTAAACATTCGGAAACAGCATGTGAACAATGGCGAGATGCGAATCAGAGAGTGATTTCAGCAGTGATGAAATTGAGTGTTTTCATTCTGATATTGCCGAGCACGAGTCGGAGGATGATGGGAATTTATACTATGGAGTTTCTGGCCCTGAGCCATATAAATTTGAGCCACTTGCAAGTGCCAGAAAACGGCTTATTTCGTGTACAAGTGGCAGGACTAACTGCCTGGCAGTTCACACTGACAGACTCCACCAGACAGATTGGTTTGTAGATTTTCATTTTCTTGTTCAATGCATAAAATAATGTAAAGTTTGATTCATCTGTGACTTGATATAATAATTTTTTTAACCCTCTAGTAGCCTGGTATTGGCTCAGTGGTTTGGGTGGTGCCTTGGGATCCTAGGGTCCTGAGTTCAAGCCCCGTCGGCCGCTGAATTAATACACAAGGGGGTTCACTCAGCCTGTCATCCTTCCGAGGTCGGCGAAATGAGTACCAGTTCCAGTGTGTGTACTGGTAGAGGGGCACTGCATCAGCGACACAGTCGCGCTTCAAGAAATGATAGCTACCCCGGCAGCTAAGCTGCCATACGACCACCACCACACACAAAACAGCAGAATGACTCTTTTTCTCGATTCAACCTGGTTGAAGGAGTGCTTTTTTATCTTGCAGGCACCTGCAACTCACCACAGGTGAGTTCAATTCCAAAGTGAAGGAGAATCACCTGCTTGAAATCTCATTATTTCTAAAAACTTTGAACTCTCATGTAAAAATGCTTCACAGGCCTGGTTGGCTATAATTATGGCTAGCATGGCTGCAACAGGAGAATTCAGTGACTTTGGAAGAGCGGTGATTGTTGGGGTGCATTTGGCAGGAGCTTCAGTGACAGACAGCTCAACTTGCTAATGTTTCATGAGCAATGGTGTCTTAGGTGATGTCGGCATTGAACTCTGAGAGAAAGACAATAATCAGCAAAGGGCAACAGTGGGTGGAAGCGCATACTCCAGAATTGTCATATCCATGCATTAATTTGAAGTGCAAGACAAAGCAGGTTAGCAACTGCAGATCAATTGACGAAAATTACAACCTGTAGCATGAGCAGCCAATTTCATCAAAAACGTTCTGCCGAGAACTCCACAGAGCGGGATACAATTGTCGGGTTGCAGTGCACAAACCGCTCATCATACCTGGCATTACACATTTGTGAGTCCAGTGGTGCAAAGAGCACAGACAATGGACTACCGAGCAGTGGAGAAATGTGTTATCGTCTGATTAATCATCCTTCACCATGTTCTCGACAAATAGACGAGTACATGTGTGGCGCCAACCAAAAGAAGTGCCCTGAGCTTTTTAGTTCCAACACTGAAGGGTTCTGGTGGTTGTCATGTTGTGGGGCACATTTCCCTGCATGGTTTGGGTGCAGTCATTCCCTTGGATGGCAATGTCAATTTCAATCACTACTCAATGGTACTGAGTGATCATCTTCACCCCATGTTGCAGCATTTCTTTCCTGTCAGGAGGGTTGTCTTCCAGGATGACAATGCCCCTATCCACAGAGCACGTGTGGTTGCCCAGTGATTTGATGAGCATGGCACTGATGTTATCCATATGTCCTGGCCTTCTCAGTCACCAGATCTGAACCCAATTGAGCATTTATAGGATATTCTGGAATGACACCTGAGACTATTTTCCACAAGGTGTGAGTTGATTGACTTTCTTGTGGAAGAATCGTGCCGCATTCCTCCTACAGAATTCCAGATGCTGGAGGAATCCATGCCATGGCGCATATCGTCGTAGCCAAATATATTGGCACCCTCATACTTTTTTCAAATATCTCACAATTTTCTCTTAAGATAAGTTTAAATTGGCAAAAGTATTTGGTCTCCACAATTCTTTATTTCACTGTTAATATTACAGAACCTTTGTTTTTGATTCAGAACTTAATGTATCCTTTTAAATCAGAAAATATAAAGAAATGGCATTGATAAAATTATTGACACCCAAGACTTCATATTTGGTAGCATAGCCTTTGGATAAAATAACTGCAGTCAAGCACTTCCTAAAGCCATGAATGAGCTTCCTACACCTCTCTACTGGCAGTTTGGGCCACTTTTTTTTGTCTGTATATAATGTCAAGGCTCGTATGAGAGCTAACATGCAGAGCATACAACAAGGGAGCTGGAGATGAGAGGGGTGAGAGAGGGAAGGAAAAAACAGTGTGGAACAGAGACATCACTGACCTCCATGTTTGACTGTGGGGAAGGTGTTCTTTTCGTTGAAGGCTTCATATTGTTTTCTGTAAACATAGAGATGATGTGCTTTACCAAAAAGCTCTAATTTGGTCTCATCTGTCCACAGGACATTCTCTGAGAAGAATTTTGGCTTGTTCAGATGTGTTTTGACAAACTCCAGTCAGGCTTTCTTTTGTCTCTATCAGCAGTGGGGTCCTCCTGGGTCTCCTACCATAGAACCCCCTTTCATTGAGTTGGCAATGGATGGTTTGAGTTGAAACCGTTCGACCTTGTGTCTGAAAGTCAGCTTGATTCTGTTTGGCAGTTGATCGAGGTGCTTTCTCCACAATTCGAACAATCCTTCACTGCAATGTTCGATCAAGTTTTCTCTTGCGGCCACGTCCAGGGAGGTTGGCTACAGTGCTATGGGCCTTAAACTTCCTGATAACCTTGCATACGGTGGAGACAGGAACATCAAGATCTCTGGAGATGGATTTTATCGCCTTGAGATTGTCCATGCTTGGCTACAATCTTGTGTCTGACCTCCTGAGACAATTCTCTGGTTTTCTTTATTTTCTCCATGCTCATTGTGGTACACACAGTGACACAAAACAGAGAGCCTGGTGTTGGCTCAGTGGTTAGGGTGGTGGCTTGGGATCCGAGGGTCCTGAGTTCAAGCCCCGTCGGCCGCTGAATTAATACACCAGGGGGTTGACTCAGCCTGTCATCCTTCCGAGGTCGGCGAAATGCGTACCAGTTCCAGTGTGTGTACTGGTAGAGGGGCACTGCATTAGCGACACAGTCGTGCTTCAAGAAATGATAGCGACCCCGGCAGCTAAGCTGCCATACGACCACCACCACACACAAAACAGCAGAATGACTCTTTTTCTCGACTCAACCTGGTTGAAGGAGTGATTTTTATATTGCAGGCACCTGCAACTCACCATAGGTGAGTTCAATTCCAAAGTATAGGCGAATCACCTGCTTGAAATCTCATTATTTCTAAAAACTTTGAAAAGGTGCCAATAATATTGTTTGGGACATTTTAGGATTTCTGGATGGAATAAGCTTAGATTTAGTAATTTTTTTCAGCTTTTTTGTTTTGTTCCACTGCAAGCCAAAGAAATGCATATATGGATACCAAAAGTATTTTTTTTATTTCAACAATTTTCTTGAAGAAATGGTGCATTATTTGAAAAAAGTGCAAGGGTGCCAATATTTTTGGCCACAACAGTACACGCCGTACTGGCTGCATGTGGTGGCCCATGCCCTATTAATTGACGTTACATTGGTCTTTTCATTGTGTTGTCCACAACCTGTCGATAATCAAGTGAATTGGATGAAAATTGATGATTTATGTGACTTTGACCTATTGACTTCACAAACAATAGGTTTCCAGCTTATCACCAACTCCACCATGTTGTGAAGATCGGAGTAAAAATATGACCTTTAAGTGATTGTGAATTAGGCTATACAGACAGACTATAACAGACCAGACCAACCAATATGCTTGTGAATATTTGATATCCAAGTAACAAACAGACGGGATGAAAACACAACCTTTGTCCACCTTTGGTGGTGGAAGTAATAAAAAAAATTACCCCTGTGCGGGAGTGACGGTCATCTCTGTGAGAAAATATATAGCCTCCTGAAGGTAGGGCAGTTTTTGCCAACTTTGAAGTCATGTGATGTGAAAACGAAAGCGAATATCGAAAATCCGGCCTGACAAAATTTAGATATTGTCCCATAGATTTATATGCCACAATCAAATTCAAGATCGCTTGAGAAATGTAGGAGATAGATTTTGAAAATCGTCATTTTCGCATTTTTTGCCAACTTTGAAGTCACGTGACATGAAAACGAAAGCGAATATCGAAAATCCGGCCTGACAAAATTTAGATATTGTCCCATAGATTTATATGCTACAATCAAATTCAAGATCACTTGAGAAATGTAGGAGGAGATAGATTTTGAAAATCGTCATTTTCGCATTTTTTGCCAACTTTGAAGTCACGTGACACGAAAACAAAAGCGAATATCGAAAATCCGGCCTGACCAAATTTTGATATTGTCCCATAGATTTATATGCCACAATCAAATTCAAGATCGCTTGAGAAATGTAGGAGGAGATAGATTTTGAAAATCGTCATTTTCGCATTTTTTGCCAACTTTGAAGTCACGTGACATGAAAACGAAAGCGAATATCGAAAATCCGGCCTGACCAAATTTAGATATTGTCCCATAGATTCATATGCCTCAATAAAATTCAAGATTGCTTGAGAAATGTAGGAGGAGATGGATGCTGAAAATCGTCATTTTCGCATTTTTTTCCAACTTTGAAGTCACGTGACACGAAAGTGAATATTGAAAATCCGGCCTGACCAAATTTAGATATTGTCCCATAGATTCATATGCCACAATCAAATTCAAGATCGCTTGAGAAATGTAGGAGGAGATAGATTTTGAAAATCGTCATTTTCACATGAAAATCGTCATTTTCGCATTTTTTGCCAACTTTGAAGTCACGTGACACGAAAACGAAAGTGAATATCGAAAATCAGGCCTGATAAAAATTTAGATATTGTCCCTTGGATTCATATGCCACAATCAAATTCTATATTGCTTGAGAAATGGCGGAGGAGATAGAATTTGAAAATCGTCATTTTCGCAACTTCAAAGGCCTCGTGACCTTGACCTTGACCTTCGGTGACTTTGAAAGTCATACCATCGTGTACGTCTCATCGACCTCTATCAGGATCACCAATGACCAGATCTCCCGCTTCAACTTCATTGTGGACGGACGGACGGACGGATCGTCACCTCTCTTCTCAACACCAATATTATTAGGTCATGCTCGAAGAGATGACCTAATGAAAGCAATTGAACATATTTAGTAACGATTGCATTATTTCCATGTGATTAGTCCTATGACATCATTTCAGGCTTTCTGACTGCTGCTTGGCTTTGTTGACGGTGAAGGTGTACACACCTGTGTTGTGTGCCGCCTTTCCTTTTTAGGTCATCTCTACCGAGATGACCTAATAAAGCCGGACCAAATGTCCGTCCGTCCGTCAACAATTTTTCTCTCCGGTCTTGATGAAACTTAGTATGTGGGTAGAGGTCGATGACTGTTGCACAACGACATAACTTTTGTCCGGGTTCAAGGTCAGGGTCAAGGCCACGAGGTCACGCAAGTTATAAAAATCGCCATTTTCAAAACCTATCTAGTCTGCCATTCTACAAGATATTCAGCAACTGTTTATTGATTATGATAGTCAAAAATATTATCTTGTATTTAACTGGACAGATTTTTGAATGTCCGTCCCGTTTGGCCATCACGTAACCTGGAGGATGGTCAAAAACACCTCCCGGTACAAAGCAAACTTTTTACTTCCGATCTTGATGAAATTTGGTATGTGGGTAGAGGTCGATGAGTGATACCCAACGACATATTTTTTCCCGGATTCGAGGTCAGGGTCAAGGTCACAAGGTCACGAAAGTTGTGAAAGTCGCCATTTTCAAAACCTATCTTGTCTGTCATTTTAGGAGATATCTGGCAACAGTTCATCGATTATGATGGTAAAAAACATTATAGAGATGACTGTCACCCCCACACGGGGGTAATTTTTCAAATATTGTTTGTAGCATTGAACAAAATGGGACAAATAACGTCCCGAGATGGTATGAAACGGGATGCGTGGCATTTGGCCAAAAAATGGGACTTTCCTGTAAAATATGGGGAATCTGATCAGCTCAGTGCAATGCCACTTTTCCCTACAGGGCTTTTCAAGCAGGTGGTGCACCACCATCTGATCTCACAACCCATCAGGTCAGGTCAGGTATAGGAGCATGTTCCGGAGCAACGTGTCGCTGCATTCACTTTCCGCGGTACTCCAGAGGACTCCGTGTGGCCATCCCACAGGCAGATGCCGAACCCATCCCCATCCCCTTGAGATGCCGATCAACCTGCTGCAACCACTAGCCTCCTCTACCCACGAGGCTCCCTTGCTAAGAGAATCTGGTGAGCAGGATCAACATCAGGAAAACGAGCCACATGTCCATACAGCCGCAGCTGACGCTCACAGACGATGCAGGTAACAAATCTCATCTGAGCCTCTTTCATCAAATGCTTATTGGACACAGTGAAAGCCAAGGATTCTCCAAAGAGACCTGGTTCCAAAAGAGTTAAGTCTCCGTCTGAGATCCTTGGTCAGAGTGCAAGTCTCACATCCGTAGAGCAAGACTGTGGAAGCACCAATGAAATATAGAATCAGACTTTCGTCATCCTGCATAGGTACCGACCACGGCGCACCCCATGATCCAGTGAATCCATGACCCCCCATGCCCAACCCAAACGTCTATCGACCTCTGGCTCACAACATGCGGAGACATGAATATCACTGCCAAGGTTAGTGAATCTCTCCGTGACCTCACCATGCTCACCACAAACAGAAACAAAGAAGATAGCAGCATCCAATATGTCACTAAACGCCTGGAACTTAGTTTTGATCCAGGAAGCCCATAATCCCAGCGAGTCCGACTTCTCATTCAGCACGCATCTCCGCAAGGATGACTGCATCATATGCAAAATCAAGGTCAGAGATCTTGACATTCCCAAACGATGCTCTGCAGCTTGATCTCTCCAACATCCTCCCCAGAATCCAGTCCATACAAGCGCTGAAAAGTGTGGGGGCCAGTACACACCCCTGATGAACTCTTGTAACAACTGGAAATAAGTCGAAGATGGAAACACCACACCTCACAGCACTCTCAGTACCAGCGTATAGATGAGAAATCAGATTGATCAGTTTTGGTGGCACCCAATGAAGACCGAGAATCCTCCAGAGGGCATCCTGGAATGCTTTGCGTAGATCAACACAGAATGCAAGGATACGGTCAATCGTTGACCTCCTTGGTTTAAAGCCCAACTGCTCTGGGCGCTGGTGCTCATCCAGATGGCAGCGAACCCTATCAATAATTATTCGAGCAAAGACCTTGCCCAGCACTGAGAGCAGCATCACCCCATGGTAGCTGTTGCCGTCTTGGCGATCACCCTTCCCTTTCCAGAGAGGAACAACAAGGTATTTCTTGCATTCAGTTGGGATGATGCATGTGCTCCAAACAAAGTACAGAAATGAGTACAGCATTTCCACCAGCCTTGAGAAGATCAGCATGGATGCTTCAGATCACAAGAGCTTTACGCCCTTCAACTGGTTCACTGCAGCCTGTGTTTCCACAAATGAAGGTGGTTCACAGTAGATTGGAGAGTCAGCAATTGGGATAATTGCACCCCTAACATCCAAATCAACAGCTGGTCGGTCAGCCTGGGACAGCTGCCCAAAATAACTGTCCCAGCCGGCCTTCACTTCGCACTCCTCTGTCTGTCAAGAGCTCACCACCCTCCGCTCTAACTCAGTACACCGAGAGACAGGCCTGGATGAAAGCAATGCACAAATTCCTCTGAAAGTAGGGTGAGAATCACTTGACCACAGGTGATGCTCTACCACTTCACAGATTCCTCACACAGAAGCCTTGTCAGTCCTCAGCAAACGTACAATTTTACTTCTCAGTTTCTTAAACATGTCAGCTCTGTCATCAAGCCTGGCCCTGCGACTCTGGTCAATGGCATCCAGTGTACCTTGGGAAACAAAATTATTCTTCGCCCTACAGTGAGTTCCAAAACATCCATTGGTTGTCTTGAAGGCACTAAACAACTTCAGGATCCCCCAAAACATCCAGCGCCCCCCAAATCCCTGCTCAGCCTGTTTGCAAACTCTTCAACTACCTTCTCATCTTTGACCTTGCCAACAGACATAGACTAGGTTGGGATGGTACCATTCTCCCAGATTTAAGCTGCAACTTCAGAGTTGCTACAAGAAGCCTGTGGTCAATATTGAGGAACTGAGCACTCTGGTAGACTCTGCAGTTCCAGCAACCGCCAATGATTATATGATCAATCTCCTTTGCCACACCACCAGCATTGGAATACAAAGTCCAACGATGAGGCAGTGGGTGCTGAAATCATGAGCCAGCCACCCTCAGTCTACAACTTCTTGAACTGTCAAGGAACTTAGTGCTATTCTGGTTCACAGTTCCAGACCCTTTGGGACCAACACATGTCTCATAACCATCCCTGTTAGTGCCAGATGATGCATTGAAATCCCTCAAGAGTAGAAGAGTATCTTGCTTGGAGCACTGATCAACCACTGACTCGAGCGTGGCATACAATGTTTCCTTCACAGTGAGATCACTCACCTCATATAGAAGAACATATACAGAACATATACAGAAGAACATATACAGAGCATATACAGAAGAACAGGGAAATGGCACCCAAAGAGTGACGAATCCTCAGTCTCATAATATGCTCGTTGACCGGTGTTACCTCAATTGTCATGTGGGTCAGCCTGTTGGACACAGCCACAGCAACTCTTTGGGCATGGTAACCATCAGTGACCAGACCAGTAGTAGGTTTAATCTCCCACCATGATCTCACCACTATCCTATCTCTGAACTGCAGAGAGTGCTGCAATACTGATGTTCAAGTGCTGGAGTTCAGATGACACCAGAGACAGATGATCATCCTCTCTTAGGGATAGGACATTCCAGGCACCCACTCAAAGGGACCACTTCAGGTTAACCTCGGGAGACCGCCATCTGGTGGATGACACCTCAGCACCACCCCGACACACACCGTCACAACCCAAACTCAGGAAGGTTACCGCATGCTTTTCCTCCTATAAAATAATTGGGGTCCCGAAGGCTTTGCCCCAATCCCATCATCCAGTGAGCTGTCCTGTGAAGGGCAGCAGCACAGGAGGTACTCCCATGGAGTGGGTTTGCAGTTTTCTTTATTTGTGGGTTTTGTGGAATGAAGTGTTTTACATTGACTGGAGTGCAAATCCTGCCACCAACCTCCTAGAAAAAGGTATCCCAACTGCAGGAGTTTGTCTGCAGACAGTCGGGCACCAGATATGTATGGCCATTGGCTTACAAGGAGCTCCTCCGCCCTTTGACAGGTTTTGTTTTTAATCCTACTGGGTGTCCATATCATACACCCTCCTCACTATGAAACCTGGTTGGGTAGATGGTTTAGTCACCGACAACCCGTCCATGAAACAGGTTAGTACTTGTTTACATGATACCTGTATCAAGTCACAGATCTGATCTGGCCTGACCTGACAATAACCATGAATATGCATGAACAATAAGCATTAAGCACGAACACCAGAAGTGCTACCTTTCTTTCCTTCAAAATATAAGCGGTGCATTCCCCCAAAAGAACATCACTGCATCTGCAGTCAGAGCAGCACTTTCCTTCACAGTTCTCTTCTCCATCAAATGGTTATGAAAAAAGAAGGCCAAGTCCTCTCTTGCTGGGTAGCTTTGCTCCCCTGAGGTTTTCAAGCTGTGGACCGAACAGCCAGACATCGGTAACACTTCTGGTGTTCATGCTTAATGCTTATTGCTTAATCAACAGGAACAGGAGTGATTAAATCAGAACCTGAGGATGAGAAAGAGAACATGATATAGATTTAAATAGATAGAACCATCTGCATATACTGTGCTACATATATGGCCGATATGATAGGCATATCAGAGTGAAACTTCAACACTTGGTAGCAAACTCTAAATATATTCTTCGATTGAGCTGATTTGATTTGATTTTTTGCTGAATTATTTTCTCATATGGAACATTTTGGGAAGGTGCAGCATTAAAAAAAAAAATCAACTTCCAAACTTTGTACCACCATGCTGTAGATTAATGTACTTTGTGTGGTTTAGTTTCATATGACAAAGTCTTCGTATTTGTCTTTTATGTCCTTTTCCTTCGCTGTTTCAATGTGATGGATTAGGAATGTGTATTACGACATCTATTGTAATCTATATTGCTGTATATGACCTAATTCCACATTTGTACATTTCAACATGACCTTTCACCAACAATGGTGGGTGGGCAGGATGATGGCCTGCAGGTATGCGCACTCACCTCTGAGCCATCAAGCCTGGGTTTGAATCCCGTCTATAAACTCATTCTCTCCCAACATGCATGATCCCACTTCTGATTGAGATTACTAGTGCGTGCCCGTACGTGCATGCCCGTACATGCGTGGCCGTACGTACGTGGCTGTACGTGCAAAAAAAAAAAAAACAACCTTTCAAACCGCGTGCCAGAAACGACCACATTTCCTTCGCTCCTTCGCTCCTTCGCTCTCGCGTGCCTGTACGTGCGTGGCCGTACGTGCAAAAAAAAAAAAACTTTCAAACAACCACACAGGCGGTTCCTTCGCTCTCGTAAACGACGACTGGATTGGGGCATTATGTTTATCTATAAATGCGCATAAGAAATCGAGAAATTATTATAATACAGTAAGTCATCACTATCCGGAAGTCCATACGTTGTAACCCGTAATGGGGAACGCGCTCTAACTTGGCCATAACTTGGGAAACACTTGTCCGATTAATTTCAAACTTTGAAAAGGCAAACAAACAGAGATTGCTGGAATTATAGATAGAAGATAGATACTGTGGGTGCAAAACACCAAGCAACGTGTCCTGTCATTGGTAACTGAGGATCTCTTCCCCAATGGCCACGCCTACGCAGCAACGTGTCCTGTCATTGGTTGGTAAATAAATGGCCATAACTTGGGAACCACTTGTCCGATTTTTTTTTTTTTTTTTTTTTTTTTTTTGTATACCTTGGTCGAGGCTCGTATGAGAGCTAACACACAACTCACAGCAAGGATGCATGAGACAAGAGGGGCGGGAGTGGAAGGGACAAAACATTGGGGAACAGACACAGGTGAACTGTGGAAGGGAGAGGGATGGGGATGGGACAGGGAACATGGCGAGGAGAAGATGGACATTACAGGGACTTTCAGGAAGGAAAGCAGGAGAATTGAAGGAAGTGGGCTTGGGTGGATTATCGGGGGTAGAAAAGATCGAGGATTTGGATGGGGGAAGATAAGAGGTGGTGGTGAACAGCTGTTTTGAAAGCCTGGAGGGAAGAATGGGAAAGAATAGAGTGAGGAAGTTTATTCCAAAGGCGGGAAAAAAGAGGAATGAAAGAGTGAAGATGAGCAGTGATTCGTGATTTTGGTAGTTTTACCAGAAGGGGGTTGTTGGTGGACCTTGAGCGCCCTGTGGAAATGTGGTTGGGACAAATCGCAGAGAGAGCAGGGGGGGGCAAGGCTGGAGAGGAGTCGGTAGAAGACAGAAAGACCACCGACCAACCTGCGGTGATTGAGTGAGAGGCCCAAAGACTCAGCTTCATTGCGGGAGATGCCAATGATCTTAAATGCCCTGGTTTCGACAGCGTGAAGTCGAAAAAGGTGGGAGGCAGGAGCACCAGCCCAGAGGGGAGAGCAGTACTCCATCAGGCTACGGACAAAAGCTTTGTAAGTGGTCAGGAGCTCAAGAGGGCCGAGGAAGGACTTTGCACGACGGAGGATTCCCAGTCGGCGACTGGCTTTTGAGGCAAGGTTGGAAATGTGACTTTCCCAGGAAAGGTCATGGCAGATAGTGAGACCTAGAAGCTTGAAAGAAAAGACTTCTTCCAGAGGATTGTTGAGAAAGTGGATGGGGGGGTTTTGTAAACGGTCCTTTCGAAGAGACATAGTGAGAGTGTGAGATTTGTGTGGATTGAAAGACATGTTCCACGTGTTGGACCAGTTTGTGATTTTATCCAGATCTGCAGTGAGCGAAGAAGCTGCTGCTTGCCGGTCTGAGGGATGACAGATGGTACGGCAGAGGGTGGAGTCATCGGCAAAGAGAAATAGAGGATTTTCCAGAGAGTCCGAGAGATCATTGATGAAAACCAGAAAAAGAACAGGGCCCAGAACGCTACCTTGAGGAACTCCAGCCTGCACAGGAAGAGGGGATGAAAGAACTCCATTTAGGGCCACACGTTGACTGCGACAGGAGAGGAAGTCTGCGAGCCATGAGTGGAGATGGCCTTGAATACCATGGGAAGAGAGTTTGGTGAGTAGGGCAGGGTGCCAGACTGTGTCAAAAGCACGTGATATGTCCAGGGATACGGCTCGGATTTCCTGTCTGGCATTGAGGACCTCCATCCATTGATGGGAGAGCAGTAGCAGCATATCCAGGGTAGAGTTCAAGGATTAATATCAAACCTTGAAAAGGCACATACTCAGAGCCCCAGCAATATACCTGGCAAGTTTCAATTAGATCGGACCAGTGGTTGTCGAGAAACAGCTGTCACAGACACACAGAGATTGCTGGAATTATAGATAGATAGTGATTCAAGTTGAGCTGCAATGTACTTGAACCAAGTTGGTTGTTGGTCAGTAATTGTAAATGTGCTTTCATGAAAATGTGAAAATATTTCATACTTTGACTGAGGAGGAGCATTAAATTTCATGAAATTACAAGTAATCATGGACTTGGAGTATATGATGTCCCCTTTCTTTCCCCCTCCAAATTTGAAGAGCATGGAAGAGCGAGGCGGCAGAAGGGAAAAGGGCGATGCAGTTAGGAAGTCGCGGAATGAACGCACAGGAAAAGAGGAAGTAGAAGAAATTCACAGTAACAAGACCCAAACGAGGCCCACAAGAGTACATTTTCCTGAGGAGGACACACAAACCCATCACGGAAATGCACGTGAAGGCACACAACGAGACGTGAAAATACATTACATCAGCAAACTAGAACACCACTTAGTGGAGGGCATACCTCCCTCCGCCAGGCTGAACAGTTTACATTTTCTATCCCACGAATAGGCCGGATCTCAATCCGGACTTGAACTAAAATCGAATCGGCTTGTTCTTGTCATCACTCGCCCACAACGTTTTGAGATATCGTGCTATACTGTGTATTGTCTTTAGCCCCAGCTCTCAATGGTGAAGATTCACTTTAAAAATTAATAAATTCTTGTATCCGCATTCAGATCTTTCACCAAAATCGAATCGATTCATCCTTGTCACACACCCAACCTGTCCACCAAGTTTCATCAGAATCTGTCCACAGAGATATCCTGCTCACAGATCGACAAACAGACAGGGTTGAAAACATAACCTCCATCCAACTGCGGTGGCAGAAGTAATTATTACCAACAATTAACACGGAGTGTTAAACAAGACGATATCGGAATAGGTATCCTCAACCTCCAAAGATGGCTTCTCAGGGCAGAGAGGATAGTGTCTGGCTGTGAAATAACCCGAAACCGGAAGGACGGATTTATCAAAAACTTTACAATTGATGTGTTGTAAAATCAGGGTGATCGGATAGCTTGAGGGTAAGCATGGTAGAACATTCTGTTTGGGGGTAAGCAGGTAAAATCAGGATGATAGAATAGCTTGGGGGTAAACAACTAACATCCTACTGCAAGGCCAACCAGGGATCTCACCGAGAAACATATACTGAGTAAATTGCCAATCGTCTTGGAGGGTCTTCACATAATATGGGCAAAGTGTTGAATACCTTTCATTTGGATTGTGTTTGTGGAAATGGAACTCAGCCAGTCATTGGGTTTCCATAATGGTTGTGATTTGTACTCGGATGCGGGATGATAGAATAGCTTGGGGGTACGCATGCTTGGCCTCATAGGATATACACTTTCCTTTGATGGAGGACACCCAAGTTGGTTTTACCTTCTGTGAGCATTTGCTTGTGGACATTAAGGATCCCGTGGTATCTTTCATAAAGATTTGCTGGGCCACTTTATGCTTGTTACCCGATGAATTCCAAATTCCTGCATTCTTCTTATTCGTTTGTATGCAGCACAAGGCTTCGGGTAGCATCATTGGCTGAGGGCATGTCTGTGCCGCTGATGCAACGTCCTCTGCTGGTTAAGACAGGAATTAGTAATTTGACCACGATGCCTGTGATAACTCGCCTCTCTTGGTGATGGACACCGTGGGATTTTTAATGTGCACTAATGAATGATCGCAGACAGGATTCACATTTAACGTCCATCCGAGGGACGGCACACACATTGATGAATCGCGCTGCCTGTGAAACACCAGGATGACAGTCTATAGCTGGGCCAGGATTTGCACCCAGACGAGACAGCTTTGAGGCGTGTGTGCATACCTATGTCCTACAGGCCATCCTGCCAGCCCTAATTCCTGCATGCTGATGCTTTTCATTTCCTGGTGTAGGTTTTTTGGCATCAAAAGACAGACTTTGTATGATTATTGCAGAACTTGTCGACCGTACAAGTCTTTATGTCTAACTACCGAAATGGAGATGTTGCTTGCCATTCTCAGATGGATACATAACCCTTTTGAAGATGCTGCTTAACACATTCTAACAGGCCTTGTGCGTGATTTGTCTCGTGTGTTTCTTCAAACGATTTGACCACTCCTATGTCCAATAGGCGGTGTCTGAAGGCAAACATGAGCGAGTACTGTACTCATGATGATACTTTTCATTGTTGTTACCTGTTCAAAGGTGTATGGTGTTGTTCCCCCTTTGTTCATTTTTCATGGGTCTGCAGTGTGTTGTTTTTCACCGATGATGTGCTGCAATTTTCTATTTGCACCCTTCATTATTCAAACTTTTTATGTCATCATTTCTCATCACGTTCATGTGATATTGTAACATCTTGTTCGGGTGAAATGACACAGTTTGATCTTCCTGTATAAAATTACCATTTTGATATTTGCCTGTTGTGGTTGTCTGACCACCAGGATTTTCTGGTTTGTCAATGTGAAAATCTCGTGAGTTTCCAGTCATTGTTTTCACTGTCCGAGGTTATATTTGTGCAAGGTCGAGTAGCCAAGGAACATCGCGTATTCGTAGTGTCATTGTCGCTTGTGGCCGTTGGGCCGACGGGGCGGTCTGTGGGTGTAACGGCCAGCTGCCGTATTTGCAGCGTATTAGGCGGTGAACCGTCTGTCTCACACATCAACCTGAGTGCTTTTTTCTGCAAGTCCTGCAGGGTTCTTGTCATATATTCTCTTTCTTGTCCTGCATTTCAAATTTTAAGGCTTACAGTCATGTTTCCAGAAATAAAGACGACATTTGGTGAAGCAGGTTTCAGGCTGGGGTCCATAATCGTCTTCCAACCGGCTTCGTTTCCTCTAATATCTGATACATACATAATGTTGCATCCATCGTCTGGTTCTTGATGTTGTTGTCGTCTAATTTTTCCTTCATACTGATATAAATATTTCCTCCCCCCCTCCCCCACCTTGCTTTCCTTTTTCATTTTCCTGTATCCTCCACATTCCGTTTCATCGTCCTCTTCCCCATCACCCTCCCTTCCACCTTGCATTGGAGGCTGCCCTTCCAGTACTCCCTCCCATCGACCGACCCATAACGACAATCGTGCCGCTCACTGCTTTGTTCTCTGCTGCTCAAATTCGACGGTAACTTGCGCAGATGCCTGCCTTCCTTGATTTCCCAGCCCTTTCACCTCTACCGCTCTCTCGATCGCCCTGCCTCATCTTTTTGCAGTTGCCACTTGCTTTTCAACTGCCCATCCATTAAGAGCTGCGTCAATCACCCGATGTCCATAAGAAATGAGCTTTTGTCACCCTAAAAATTTTTTATCATCTCCGATATGCTGACCGTTGAGCATCATTCTGGTGGACAATCGTCACTGGCTCATCACTGATCATCGTGGAGGTCTGGACGTCGGCTGGTCTCATGCTGCGACTCTTTACCAACCGCAAGGCCACTTGGCGGAGACACGGGAGCATCACCGCGGGGAGCGCCTGCAGTTGGGAAGAGGGCCTCGGGTCCACCGATTCTGACAGTGATGCGCCAGAATCGTATCAGGTAGCTGGATCTCCGTTCAAGAGTTGTGTGCTTCACCTAAAAAGCCTCTTCGTTTGAACCTGTGCTTCATCCTGGAAACTCAGGTTCAAATCCCATATTGTACTGTGTTGCTTCTTCCATTGTCTGTGAGTGTGTCCTTGTCGATACATTAGCGTCTCTTACTGTTGTTGTCCTGCATGTGATTGATGTCCAAGCTCTCTCATGACCCGTTGAGAAGTTAAACAGCATTGGATTATAGATAGGTTTTCACTTATGAAGAACAAGTGGCATTGTTTGTCATGTAACCCATGCTGTCTTGGTGTAAACGATTTTGGAAGGTATTTGGCCTCAGAAAGATAATGTAACCTGATGTGGAATTATAAGATGGAGTATTTAGTTTTTTTTGAATGGCCATGGTGTATCATTTGCGGTGCAGAACCGATTAAATCGTGATGTTGGTTTTATTTCCCTGCACTGCATGCCGTGTGACCATCTGTGAGTTCCGAATTATTTTGAATGAGTATGCAGTATTTTGTGTGCATGTTTGCTATTCTTACTTTGTGCTAAATTTTAGTTGGGTTTATATCGAGGGGTTCATCATTTTATATTAATTTGTTTATACACCACGTTGATAAGTGAATGTGTGTTAATAAGAAAATAAAACTGCGATTTCACAGATAGATTGGAGGAAACGGGAGGAAAAAAAAAATATATGTGGAAGCGTCCCTGTGTGGGTTTCCTGTTTCACCTCCTCAAGCCAGGAATGCTCATCTCTCCCACCCCTCATCCCTGAAGTAGTTGCCTAGCAACATCGTGCCGGTTGCCTAGAAACGGGTACCCAGGATGTGGTGGAGGGGGTTGTGGAAGAGATGTGCGCAAGGATGCGTGTAATGGCTGATGTACAGTAGTTCCTCCTTCCCTCTCAAAACCGAGCTCTTTTTTTGTTTGTCAACGGAAGTCATCTGGTCCTTTATTTTCCTTTTTCGACACTGGTATCATTTATTTTTAATCTTAAGAACCATTTTCAGTTCATATTAAAATTGCTTGTGCACTACCACGCTTGAATGTCGAGCGATTTGATGCTGGGTGAACGATACTTATTGAAATTGTTTATCTTTCCACCGAGTTCCTTTTATGTTTGCACGGGTCATACCAAACAGAATGTTTGCCTTTGATCTTCACGTTTGCAATGACCTCTGGACAATTACATGGGACGCATGATACTGCTGAATGGTCCGAGGTTTTATGTTTTTTTTTACTTGGTCTGGCAACGACCTTTCATGGTCTTCATCGTCTGATGACAACCTTCCAATTCAAGTGCATTTTTTTTGGTTCACTTTCCTCCTGTGATGCCATTCCGCAAGGTTCAATTATTTATTTCTTTATTGATTGTATTTGCAGGCGAGACTCGTGGAAGAGCTCGCTTCCAAATTTGCTGCATCTCTTGTGATGCTCACACGTCCCACTTTGGCAATGTGCTTGTATTATCACAAACGGTGAAATGCAGGTTTTGGTTGTTCACCTTCAACACATAGGTTGGTCAGATTCTTAATGCCATGAGTAAGCAAACGGCACATGTTTGTTTTAAAATAAATGTAACTAACCCAGTTTGGAAGTGGTACTTGCTCTTCGTGTAAACATCTTGAGTTTCCTTCGCAGATTCAGTAAATTGACCCACCAGCAAGCTTTGTCAAGGCTGTCAGAAGCATAGTACATGAGACCCCGAGCTTGAAATCAAGAGGGCCCTGGCAGGGTGCAAGTCAGATTCAATCGGGGAACTTGTGAGCACGTTGTCTCGTTAACCGTAATGGTTCCAGGTATGCATAAATTATGTACTTACGCAGGACGTGCATCACGCACAGGCCCCTCCACATCTCCAGGTGCATGCTGCTGACAATGATGTCATGGATGTAAGGCAGAATTGTTGATTGTTCAGGCTGTTTGTAAAGGATTAAACTATATTCAGGGTGTTGTGCATATTTTCAGGGGACGGAGAGTAGTTACGTCGGTTAGAGAGGCAGGGAAGAGCACCCATTTGGTTCACTGCAGCTGTGGGTCTGGTATATTAAAAAAACATTCTTTGTGTCTATCTAGAACACCAAATGTACCACATAGTGGTTTTTTGATTAAAAAAAATTCTTGTTTTTTTAATGATGGATTTCGAGAAACACCAAATGTACCATAGGCCTGACACCAAAAAATATAAATGGTTAGCATCACGTGATTAATCGAAAGGAAAAAAAATCTGATTTATATATTTTTAGTTACGTTCTCAATTCACAACTGTTTTATATCCGCACGCTTTTTGAGAAAAAACAGGGATATTGTGAAAGATTCCGTCCGTCCGTCTGCTCGTCCATCCGTCACGCTGTCTCCTAAGCAGGTGTGCAGGAATTCACCAGACTTGGTAGTTATGATCACCACATGGCAAGAGGGTGTGAGAAAGGTGTAATTTTTGGGCCTGTCCCCTGGGGCATTGTCCAAAGGCAAATGCCAAAAAATGCAATTACGGGCACATTTTAAAACATTTTTTAACGAAACTTTATATATGCAGTCAACATTGGGGGATGCATGAAATATGTAACGATTCTTTTGATTCGACCCTGGGTTCACGCCCCAGTGGGCTGGTCAAAATGGGAAAAAAAAATTTTAACACAAAATTTGATATTGGATCAATCCTGGTGGAACTTTCTGCCATCTTTCAACCTTGCATAAGGTGGGAAATGTGGGGATTTGTGATAGCGTGCCATCGACTTCGGTTTTGTTTGATTCACACCTGGATGCATGCCACATGGGGATGGATAAAGCAAAGGATACACCATGGCGATTCAAGGTACGTGATAAGCCGACGCAAGCATTTGCAACAAGCCAAATGGGGATGAATGGAGTAAAGACCTTGTTACAAACACTTTGTGTCAAATTCTTTTGTCTATATATCAGATTTATTTCTGCACCACTCTCTCTCAGATAAAGCATGAGGTCAGTGGTAGATCGTGCTCTGTTGATTGGTCTTGAATTGGTGTTCCAAAACATCCCAGAGTGGTTCGATCGAGTTGCTCGAGACACGGCGCTGTATATCCTTTCAACCTTCTTGTTCTCAAACAAATATGTAGCAGACTCACAAGTATGTCATGTGGTCATGCTGGGCGACATAAGGACTCTCACCGCACTCTTAACGCCCAAGTCTGTGGTGAGGTTTCCAGAATATCATCAAAAGGAACCTTTTATAAAGCATGTGTCCATTGCTTTGTGGTGGAAAGAAATTCACCTGCAGGTTGGGAGAGAATTTGTTTCACCTGTTTCAACTGTGTGTGCTGTTTTCCTACTTGTCATATAGTTTACTACATTATTATGCATTTATGGCAAGCATTTGTCGGCCTTCGTGTGTTCTGTCATGATTGCTTTTAATTTTGTCCAAAGGCTGCTTAAAATCCAACTCTAATATTTTTATTTCTTTTTTTAACAAGCAACCCCACCCCCTGCCCAACCCCTCACCCCTCCACTTTTTATTTTTTTGAATTTTTTTTTTTAGCTTAACTACATCGAATCAGAGATGTGCAAGATAGCTTATTTTCTAGAAATAGTAAATCTGGTAAAATTGATCTCTTTCCATCCCTGGGCAAGCTGTGAATTAGGTACGGGCACCAATTATAATTGATGTTGTACAAATTGTTTCCAGCCTTGTCCAGGGGGGACTTCAGGCAAGGGAATGTTGCTTGGTGGGGAGAGTTTTCGGTGAACGGCGGTCGTGGTGCAGACTATGAAGCGACCGTGCGGTGTGTGCAGGCGGCGCACGGTGCGGACGGCGATGCACGGAGCATGATGAGCTTCGGAAGTGCGGGGTCGATGCCGCGACGGCAAGCCGGTCATCTCGGCACCAAGGTGATTGTTCTTTTCTCTTCTTTTCCATTTGCATTGGAGACCTACTACGAAAATGTAAACATCACATGGGGGGGGGGGGCGGGGTATTAGTCTCGCATCGAAGGGGATGCGAGACTATTGCAATGCGTGTGTGTGTGTGTCCGTGTCCGTGTCCGTGTCCGTGTCCGTTCGCATCTGCGTCTTTATATTTTTGCTTTAAAAATGTTTCTGCAACCGCTTGTCCGATCGATGCAAAACTTTAAATATAGGAGGGACTCCCCATGGAGAATATTTTATTGCTAAGTCTGACATCATAGGTCACATTGTATGGCAGCCATGTTGGATTAAAGTGAAAACTTTGGACATCAAACAGCTCCGAAAGCAGCTCAATGAAAAATAAAATTGAAACTTGCCATGTATCAACTCCGCATGGGGTAAAAAGGGTGATATGATAATGATGACATCTGAGAAGTGGTGTTCCAGCCGTAATTGGTTGAATTTAAATCCTAATCTGAAAAATCTGAAACTTCATATATCTGATCCATGACTCGATGTGAGTGAAGAATTAAATTTATGATGTTCACAACTCCTGCCAAGAAACTGTGATATAATAGGGTGTATGGATGATACGGGTATATGTGCCGTTATAGTAGTTTATTCAGTTAACAATGGTATTTTTGTTCAGAATGAACGCGCAAGGCAAGACAATTTGCTCTATGAGTGCCATTCTTGTTCATTATGTATGCAAATATGGTGGAATATTTACCTCCTTCCCATCTCCTACCCACATCCAACCGCTTTGTTTCCATGTGCTCAATTGTTCCCCATTACTTTCCCTTCTCCATATTCTTATCTCCTTTCGATCCTCTCTCCCTTCTATCCCCACCCCTTCTAGAAACCCTAACAGCCCCTTTCTTCTATAATCCTCCCTTCTCTTTACTGTCTCAATTGAGACCCCCTCCCTCCCCCAACCCCTCTATTTTCTAGGCATGTAACATGTAATACATAGATTGCACCAATTGTTTTATACATAGATTACTCTGAAGTTTGCTTAATATTGAAAAGTGCATGGGGAGAGGTAGGAAACCCACCCTTTTGTTTTGAGACTCACTTGTAAATTACTACTTTGTCTGTGTACGTCTTTTGTGTATAACACTTGTGGACATTTTGTGTGCACGACAACTTAAAGATAGATAAAATGCTTTAAGAGTTTAGTGGGCCTACAGATTCCTTGTTTCTCCCATTGCCTGCTCCCTCCCCCCACCTCCATTTGTTTGTGCATATGCTTGCATGCTGCGGCGACCAGGGGGCAGGACAATGCCCCTCATGCTGCAGATCATTACAAGTTCACCTCGAGGCGTGCTCCAGCTTGGGCTTGGAGAGGCGGAGCACAAGCAATCCAGGAAGGACTGAGAGGGTGGTGAGCATCTGACCAGGAGATAGATGGACAGAGACAGACAGAGACGGACACACTGTGACTGCAACTGGAGTAGCAAGGAGGCTGTGAGCTACACTGGCTCAAAACTGCTGGGTCGGACCCCCGGCTCTGAAAGAACATCACCGCTGGGTTCCCCACACACGCAACTGTTCTCGCTGCCCCTGGGCTTGTGTGGCCATGCCGTATTCTGGGCGAACGACACGAGGCTGCCACCATCATCCGTACCATTAAAAAGAGACGTATCAACCATTTCTTTCTTTGATTTTACCCTATGCGCATTACTTCTTGTGCCACCTCTTCCTTTTTTGTTGCTTTCCTCTGTGGATTGCCAAACCCATAGCCACAGTTTGTGCTAAGAGTTGTGTTGTATTACGTTGGGCTCTATAAGTTGTAAATGCAAGTCCAGAACACCAGTTCCCCTCCCCACTTCCCCCTCCCCCCCTCCATCCTCCTCGCTCCCATCCCTCCTTTATAGTGAGGTGTGGTGAGGCCTCGCTATCCCCCTCCCTTCCTCACTTTTCTCTCCTTCCCCCCTCTAAATATTCCCGTCAGTGAAGCGACGGGTTGTATTTACTCGTATAGATACAAGAGAGTTACTGGAGGGAGGTATCACCCTGCACAGTATAGACAGCTAATGTGTTTGGATGCATTTTTTGCTGTAGCTGAAATATACTTCTCCTAACTGAGGTTGGGGCAGACATCAAGCCCAAACAGATGTAGCTCAGGGAGTTCCTGCAATGGAAAATAATCCATTGATAACGTTGGAAAAGATGGAGATCTTGTTCGGGATATCGACAGCAACTGCCTCTTATTCCCATTGAAAGGTACAAGCCAATCCTTTCCCCAATTTACTACATCCTCTAAAGCTTAACAAAGTGGTGCTGGTTTGGGCACAAGATGAAGCAGACAGGATACCTGGATAAGTTGTGTTTCATATCGAATCATCAGCATAAATCAGTCATGAGAGATAAAAGATTATCAGTCGACCTAGAATGTCGAAAGCCATATTGTACATTAGTTAGAAATGATTGACTTCCAGGTGACCCTTAAGTTGATGATGAACCAAAGATTCAAAGACCTCACTCATGATTGGAAGTAGGCTACTTGGGCAATAGTTAGCAGGGTCTGACTTCTCACCCAGAACCTTTATTCAATGGTACAACAGATGCCATTTTCCAACAAGATAGGAATACAGTTTGACAGACGTGCATTTTGCAAGAATAGAAGACAGTTCAGGAAAACACTCCTTCAGGACAATTGTAGGAATTGCATCAGGACAACTGGCTTTTTCGAGACATCAAGTCGCTCAATGATCTTGTCCACTCTCTTGGATGTAATAGTAACAGTGAAGATGTTAAAGTTGATCAACGAGGGACAAGCAGCCAAGGGATGTCCTTGATCGTCAAGGGTGGAGTTTGCTGAAAAAACAATCAGCAAAAAAATGAGCCCCAGAGACTGGAGTGGTAAATACTTCTGTACCATTGGAAATGACTGGTACAAATGAATTTTTCGGTTCAGAACACTGCTGTCAATTCTCCAGACATCTCTGGACCCAAGCCACTGAGCCGGGATGGAATTGTAACAGAAAGACACTGCATACTGGAGCTTGGAATTCTCTAACAACCTTTTATAACGATTGTTTGCAGGATGATATAGATGTCAAGTCTGATGAGAGCCATCATGGTGGTATTTCTTAAAGAAGTGGTTGTGTTTGGAAATCGCAGCAGTACACAGGCAGGTTCGAACCAGGGCTGAGAATGTGGCTCACTTGGCTACCAAGCTACCAGGGCTCACTTGGAAGGTCAGAGAAAGGATGAATAGCTCCATGCCAACACAAATCCACCGAGTAACCTCATCAGCAGATTCTGATGGGCTATGACAAAGAAATGAGTTCCAAGGAATATCGCTAAGAAAGGAGTGGAAGGCATCCCAGTTAGCCTTGCCAGATTGAGAAGCTGTCCAGTGAAAAAGATGAGCAGTGGTTTGAGGGTGAGGAATAGGCAATATGAGTGATGTTGAAGGGTAATGACGACATTGTGTGAGTTATCTAGTGGGGCAAGAATTTCAGAAGCACAATCACGAGGGTTAGAACACAAAAACAGATCAAGAAGGTACTTACACGATCTGGAATATGGAATTGGTTTGAATCAGTAATCAGTTGGTTTGCTGAGAGTTCTACAAGATGTCCTGGCCCCAAGGGGTTCAACTTGCCCTGGGATTCCCCCAACTGACGAGAACCATCGACTCACAAGGTCTCTATGCTGGGTACCATCCAAATAACCAAACAACGGGGTAATTTCCATATTTTTAAATCTTCCTTCTCTCATCCCCTGTTTGTATTTCTTTTCCTGTGTGCATCTGCATTTTAAGATATAGTTTAAGTTAGGCGTCAGCACGTGTTTGTCCTATGTAAGCGGGTGTCCACCGATGCATTCTATTTATTTATACAGTTGCGGATATACCTGTAAATCTGCCTGGGGAATGACCATACAGAGGCTCCTGGAGTACCGGCAGAAAGTGGACGCAGCGACGCGCTGCTCTGGCGAATGCTCCCATACCTGACCTGACCTGTAAATGACAGGTGATGGGATGGTATGGGATTTGGTCGTAAGGGAGGGACTTGCAATGACAATGATCCAGTAATAAATGGAGACGACTACTACTCTAAACTAGAGAGTTCATAGAACACGATACCCCATGCAGTGTTTAGGTATATACAGTACGTCAATTTTAATAAAATAATGATTTTAAAGGTTGTTTAAAAAAAAAAATCCTGAAGTTTAGCACCATCGAAGCAGTCGTATACACCACTCTTATACACTGTAATAGACAATGTTGAGTCACAGTTTAGGAGGTGGAGGCTTTATTGACAACCATAGAACGCAGCGTGAATCGGCATCGAACACAGCCATATCGGTGGCCTCTTCTTCATCCCGATACAGCAGCCTCTCACATGCTACAGCCACTTCCCGGGAGCTTTGCTTGACAGCTGCTATGAAATGCACCACCCTATATAACATATCTGAGTACTGCAAAACTGGAGGCTGTTGGAAGTATAAAGAAGGCAATTTGTGTTCTACAGTGTTCAAGTATGAAATTCAATTTAAACTAGAACTGCCACTTGATAACTGCTGGCAGTGATGACCGGGTACGAAGAAGTCCCACTTTGAAATAAACCCACTTTGATCGGACACCTGACCTATGACGTCTTCTTTTTTTCAATTGAATTCAGAATGGGATTAAAAAGAAATTAAATTCAAATCAAATGGAAGACCAAATACTGCATTGGAGTCATCAGGAGGAACCTGGATGGAATTAAAAAAAAATCCCCAAAAAACCCCATATTAAATTTTTTTCAAATAATGATGGCTGCCAAACCATGCGTCCAATCAAGTTTAAAATTAAAATATCCATTACCCATGACTACGAGATCATAATTGTGAAGTTTCACATCGATCAATAAAGCAGTTCAAGAGAAATATTTTTTTTAAAGTTTCGTTCACTCCAATGTGACTGCCAGACCATGTGACCTATGAATTATATTTGTGAACACTGGTATCCCCAAAGTTTGGGGAACGTGTGTGAAGTTTCCCCTCGATCTGTCAATCCGTTCTGGAAAATGTTTTAAAAGGTTTATTCTTCAAAAAAAATCATAGCTACCAGACCATGTGACCTATGATGTTAAGATTTACACCCTATATCCCCCAATGCAAGTAGATCACGTGCAGAAAGTTTCGGATCAATTTAGTGAGCCATTCTGGAGAATAAAATTGTTAAAGCTTTTATGTTCATTCTAATATGGCCACCATACCACAAGACCGATGACATCATCATTTTTTTTTTTTCTCACGAACATTTTGTTGCTGGACAACCCTCAACAAAATTTATTACCCATTGGATAAAGCGTTCGGGGTATCGAACTATGACGTCATAATGAAGGCCCCGGTGACATCATGGCGAACATCACTTCTTCCCCATGGGGAGTACTTGACATGTGCGAAGTTACAATATTTTCCCATGGAGCGGTTTCAGAGGAAAAAAAGATCCAAAATTTTTCCTTTTTACCAACATGGCTGCCACACCAAGTGATCTATGACATCATAATTGTCATTAAAAAAAATTTGTACATGAGTCGTCGCTCCGATATTGAAAATTTTATGTCATTCGGACAAAGCGGTTGCAGAGAAAATGAATTTAAAAGGGAATAAACCCGAAAAACTCCGGCGGAATAATAATAATAATGTACAAGAAGAACAAGAGTGAGAATTGCTTTGCAATACATGTCCCCGACTGATGTGATATTTTCCGAGTCCAAAAGGGGCATAACTCTGTGAAAAACTTGATGAAACGCCATGAAAGTCGAACTTGTTCTGTAACTTATCATAACAAAGCCATGCACCAAGTTTCGGTTGAACATGTTGAAGGGTATGGGGAAAAATTGTGACTAACCGACCGGCAGACGGATGGAGAGCAAACCCATCGTCTCCTCCGGTGAAATCTGTATGGGACTAATAAACAGAATAAAAACACTGTGTTACCGAGCATGAAAGGCTTGGTACCCTAATACAGGTTTCAACAGGTTTGATGGCAGATTAATAAATTAATTCTGCGTTTAACCACCGTTTTACGCAACGTCTATTACATCACCCTATCTAACACGTTGCATTAGTTCTTCTTGCCTGTTGTTTGTCTTTTTACGACATCCTTAAAAACACTACGTTTCCTGGTGGGAATTATTTTTAATTTGTTTGACTGCCAGACTGGCAGACAGAGTAAAAAAAAAAAAAATTCACTCCTCTCTACGCATGTACGGTTGGGACAACTTAATGGGCAATACTGTAAAACGGCAGAATTGTCTTCCTATTTATGTTCTGATTCGTGTTCGAAATACAACATTCGATTTAAATATGTTGTTCCTCGATCATAAACTGATAATACAGGCAGACGGGCTTATGGACGTGAACCAATTGCTTAACCCCGCTTTTTGCTTCGTGTGAGGGGGGGCCACCAACAATTTCCCACGACTGCTTGACTTGAGGCACCACCCAACAGAATGCTCTCACCTCATCCAACATGGCAAACGTTTTGAGAAAAGTTTTGTTTGGACTGGGCCCGAACAGATTAAATGGAGTTGTCATTTAGCTTGGATGTTCTGAGCCGGATTGTAAAATATTATTAGTTGTGCCTCAAAAGTTTGGTGATGATGCGTAAAGTAGTGACAGCGGAGATGGGAAGCAATGTGAGAGATAGACAGACACTGTCCTTTTACTGATATGGATGCATAAGGGTGTGGGGGTGGAGGGGGGTATGGCATGGGGGTGTTTCTGAATTTTCACTCTGACATGTTTGGTGGTGGAGGGAGGAGTGGGGGGTGGGGCGGGGGTCAAAAATTCTGCTATATTTGCAATCTCTTCATTAAAAATGACTTCTATCTTTTGAATAAATTCTGTTTGCTTTCGTCTGTTTTTGCAGGTTGAGATGGTTTACTCACTTTTGTCCATGCTTGGAACACACGACAAAGAGGACATGTCACGCACACTTCTTGCCATGTCCAGCTCACAAGACAGCTGTGTGGCCATGCGCCAGTCCGGCTGCCTCCCACTGCTCATACAGTTGCTGCACTCGGATGATCGAGCCACCGTGGGAGCAGGCCGGAATGGTGGCGAGGCACGAGGGCGCGCTGGTGCTGCTCTGCACAACATTGTGCATTCTCAGCCCGAGGACCGGCGTGGGCGGCGTGAGATGCGTGTGCTGCATTTGATAGAGCAGATCCGTGCTTATTGCGACAGTTGCTGGGAATGGAGTGCCTCCTGTACCACGTCTGGAAATACAGTGCATTCACCCAGTGAGCTGCTCAGATTCACATTCCTTCATTTCAAATAACATTCTATGTCAAATTCATGTTTAGCATGTCTTTGTGTGAGTGTCACTGGATGTGTGCTTGTAATTCTGGTATTCCATAAACTTTACATTGGTTTGATCAGAGCCTTCACCAGTGGAGAATCAAATTGGGCCGGCGATTTGCGTGCTGATGAAACTCTCTTTTGACGAAGATCACCGGCATGCCATGAATGAACTCGGTGAGCAAGCCAACTTGTTTTGCAATGAATGTGTGTGCAATGAGGGGTATACAAAATTGAGGCTCATGGAATATCGAGGATGCAGCAAAGAGGGGTAAATTATGGGATTGCAATCGAGCAAATCTCAAGTTTGTTCCTTTGATTCTTTCTGTGAATTCACTGTGTCAGAAACCCCACACCATTTTTTGTACCCTTTCTATTATATTTCTGTTTGTGGCCTCTTGTATATTTGAACGCCTTTGTCATTATCCATTGTCTGCTGTGGGGTGCCATCAACGCAGGTGGTTTGCAGGCCATTGGTGAGCTGCTGGAGGTGGATTGTGATATGTTTGCCAATGACTGTGACCCATACAATGTGACACTGCGCCGTTACGCTGGCATGGCTCTCACCAACCTCACCTTCGGCGATGTTGCAAACAAGGCACGATGAGCACAATTTAATCGAAACTTGCTTATTCATGTCAAGTAATGGTCTAGTATGTGAAACACATTTTTGGTTCCAAGTGGACCCAGATAAGATAAAGCTGTTTTGAGAGATGAAGATTAGGACAGCAAACCATTTGTACTTTGTTGTTCGTTTTCTTTATTTCATATTTCTTCAAGGTTGATGCAGCGTGTGGAAATTGGTGCAGTGTGTAGAGGAAGAGTAAATGTTTTGTTTTCAAAAGACAGATTGAAAAGTAAGAATGAATAATGACAATATTTGATGAAATCTCACATTATTGTTCCCTTGACACTTTCTGATTCACCCCTTGCTCAGGCAATGCTCTGCTCGATGAAGGGCTGCATGAAGGCCATGGTAGCTCAACTACGTTGTGACAGTGAAGATCTCCGGCAGGTATTTGACCAACATTTTGAATGCAGTATCCTGGGAAGAGAAATAATAATAATAATAATAATAATAATAATAATAATAATAATTTACATTTATTGAACACTTAATACAAATGTTTTGCAAGTCCTTCACATAAATATGTGCAAATATATAGAAATAGTTTGCAAAAATACAAAACTGATATACAGTACATGATCTACAGAGTGAAAAACTACAAATACATGGCTACTGTCATGAAGTGATGACACAACACCAACGAATCAAACACAGCTTCAAGTCTCCATCCACGATTGCTGACCCATACTCCTGAAATAGTACTGCAGCATAGCAAATCAATTGTTCGACTTTTCATAAAAGCACCAAAATTGGTACATATTTTGACTAATGTATTCTGAACAATTCTGGATATGGAGCCACTCGAGATTTTGACTTGGTCAGCTTTGGCGGCCATTTTGGAAAATGGCCGCCATTCTACTTTGCAATATGAGATATGTGTCATTGTTATTCTCTTTGTAGGTTTCTCAGAGTTGATAAATACTCCATGTGATGTGCATTTACAAAGGAAAACAATACAAATGTCATTTGTGTTGATTTATTATATTTCAAACCATTGTATTGGGGAAAAATGGTCATTTTTATGGGAAAATCCATTTACATGTAGCCCAGGCACTAACATGCGTGGATGAACTCTGGATTGCCTTTGGGACGGGCAAGAACTACCGCTACATCCCTGCCCATGAAATAGCTGCCTCCCTCGGTCCAAAGAAGGCACGTGCCCTCCCTGTCTTCCACACCATGACCGGATGTGACACGGTATCAGCATTCGTGGGGCATGGGAAGAAATCTGCCTGGGCCACATGGAACTCGTTTCCAGAACTGACAGATTCTCTTGTGACCCTGACCACCATGCCAGTCAACATCCAGGATGACACAATGCACTGCATTGAAAGGTTTGTGGTGCTCCTCTATGACCGCACCAGTCCATATACGGATGTGAACAAGGCCAGAAAGAAACTCTTCACCAAGAGGAACTCCGTCCAGCGCATCCCACCTACCTACGATGCTTTGGAACAGCATGTGAAGAGATCAGTCTTCCAGGGTGGCTATGTCTGGGGGCAGGTCTTGGTCCCTCAACCCATGCTTTCATCATCAACAAGCTGGGGCTGGCGGCAAACAGAGGATGAGTCCTACGAACCGCTCTGGACCACACTCCCTGAGGCTTCAAAAAGCTGCTTCGAGCTGGTGTCGTGCAGCTGCAAAAAAGGCTATAGAAACCGCTGCAAATGCAAGAAGGCTACTCTGCAATGCACTGGACTGTGTGCTTGTGAAGGAGAATGCCAGTAGACAGACGCAGTAGACACAGACTGAGATATCAGCCGAGCTTAGAATGTGCAAATGCAAAGTCGCATTGCTTGTAAAAGTGTTGACCTCTTGATCCAGAGCCAGTAGCACTTGAGCTCAGAAACTCATATTGTACTAGACTGATGTATGGATGTACCATGTGTCCTGGTAGAATGGAAATAGACAGTAAACCGTAGCGGCTTCAAAGTGAAGTGTGCAATAGTTTGACTACATTTTCTGAGTTTGTCATTATCACGATTATCAGTTCCCTTTTCAAAATAGTCAACTATGTAATCTATAATGCAGTTTTTGTTGATTCCAACCCCATTGAATGTGACGAATATCATTTGACTCTTGTTCTCCAGGCAATAATGGGTACATTTCAGCGAAAAGTTTCAGGAGAGCAGCAATTTACAAATCAAATACTGGCTCATAATATTTGAATACGCCTTTTCATGGTCAATTTACTGAATTTTACACTTTCCTTATATCTACCACCAATACAATAAGAAAATAAGAGCATGTAGCCAATTTCGCTAAAGTAGAATGGTGGCCATTTTAGAAAATCGTCGCCGAAGCTGACCAAGGCACAATCTCGGGTGGCTCCATATCTAGAATTGTTCGGAATACATTATTCTACATGTGTACCTATTTTGGTGCTTTTATGCAAATTTGAACAATTGATCTGAAATATCAACTACACTGCAGGACTAAAAGCCATCAAATGGGTGGCAACAAAAGACTAGGGCCTCCACCACCCAAGCAACTACCCACCACATCCAACCTTGCTACTGACCTCAACCAAACATGCGAAAAAAGCCTCGTGGCGAACGATGCCATTTGCAGGGTGAAACCTCAAGTTCACTGTGCAGCGGTTGTAAAACCTCGTTCTAGACTCTAGAGGATAGCGGGGCAGCTTAACACATTCACGCACCTCCACGTCACACGAGCTCGGGCATAATGCGAAAAACACACAAAGTGTACATGCAAGGTTATTTAGCGATTTATTTTTTGCTTATTGAGTTTTGGGCCGCATTGCTTTTTCAAAGATGCCATTTTTTTAATCACCCATATTCAAAGCACTTCTAAGAACTTGATTTTTTTTATTTCATGGTTCACACTGACTTTGCCTCCTTCGTCATTACTTCTTTCTTAAATCTGTTGTCCTCCAATTTTGTCTCGCTTTAACTTGGAACATTGTCGGTGCACATGCAGTATATTTGTTATCAGGCCAATATAAGTATAGGCAGTGCAGTGTGGACATTTCCACAAATTGTACGATGTGAGGGGAAACTCGCAGGACTCAACCCATAATGATTGCATGGGTAAGCCTCTCCCTGAGAGAAGCACCTTCATGATCACGATATCTCCCCTGCTTGGTCATTCTTAACTAAACTGGATTATTTTATTCATACACGAGACATTCAATAAAAGTCTACAACAAGATGCTCACAATTATCCGAGATACACCTAATTTGTTTTTTCAATATCAATATACATTTTGAGAAAATAATATAAATATACGTTTCCTTTGACTTTTTTGTTCATATTCTGTTTGTATAATTTTATGAAAATGCCACATATGTTGTCAGACAATTAAACCTGTGAAACAAACTAATGTAGTTTGGAAGGTGCACAGTGTTCAGACAATATATGATGACCACAGGACAAACAACCAAAAACAATTTGTCTATTGACAAAGCTCACCTCTAACGTTTCTTTGGCTGTAATGGTTTTACTCTGTTCTTGTTCAAGGTCACTCATTGACCGAAAACTTGGACTGGACCTCGTCGATTGACGTTTTTCTTTCTGTTTCGTTGTGCCTGTAGTGCAATGCAAGAAGCACCTGGGCCGTTCTTTTATTGCAGTACAACTGACAACGGCACTGTTGCAAAATCACATGGTTAATTTCTGCATCACTGGCCACTTGAATAATTAAAAGTAAATTCCTATTTTAGAAAAAGGCAAAAACAGTTACGACAAGAACAGCACTCTTTTGAGTGCATACCTCCGCCAGGCTGAACAGTTTACATTTTGTATCCAACTGATGGGCCGGATTTGGATCCTGACCTGAATCAAAATCTAATTGGCTTGTTCTTGTCACCTCACCAACTCATCCACCAAGTTTTGTCATCTATCTACAACTTTTTTTTTAAATATCATGCTATGTCTCATTTTTGGTCCCATCTCTAAATGGTGTAGAATCACTTTAAAAGTTAAATAACTCTCAGATCTGGAACTTCACCAAAATCTAATCAATTAGTTCTTGTCACACTCCCAACCTGTCCAACTAATTTAATCCAAATCCGTCCATAACTTTTTGAGATATCCTGCTCACAGCCAGACAGACAGTAGTGAAAACAACCTTCCTCCACCTTCGGTGGCGGAGGTATCCAGAAGAGTACTCGGTATGGCGCATACCTCTGCCAGGCTGAACAGGTTACGTTTTATATCCCACCGATGGGATGGATTTGCATGGACCTTAACCAGATTCTAATCCGCTTGTTTGTATCACCTCCCCAAATCATTCACCAAGTTTTGTCATAACTTTTTTAAATATCATGCTCGATATCATTTTTGGCCCCATCTCACCTCCTGACTGTTATGGTGAGCATCACCGCGGATTATGTCTTGCACGATAAAACTGCATAATCCACAAAGAGCAACCATCTGTCTGCCACCCAGACGATTGTTCCCGCCAATGCAAACTATTCAACCAGAAGGCACTTGATGTGATCGGCGGGTAAATCAAAACATGTGGAGTGTGACGAGCACTCCCCCGATCCCCATTGGACAGTGTATATGTGTGTGTGTATGTATATATGTATGTATTGTTGTGGTTGAGGAAATTCGCAAACCACCATTCAGGTCCCGTAGGTGAGATATCTCTGTAAGTATATGTATAGTTAGCCCCAAACCCGTTGTTTAGAGGGAATAAATGTGATTCATTCGGGCTGCGACCCTTTAAGATAGCCGTTTTTCTGTTCTATCTTTATTTTGAACCAACCACGTCTCAACCGCCATCACACAACAACCACCAACCGTAACGCCGCTTCACAACAACAACAACAACGCCAACAGCCACGACCTTTACCTTCACAACTCGCTCTCGCAAACATCGCATCACCACCATTCCAAGCGTCGCCATGGCCATAAACCACCACAATAAACCCTCCACCACCTTC
>NC_140969.1:96487447-96497447 GCF_056783735.1 Eptatretus burgeri
AACAAAAGAAAAAAAAAATCAAACCGCACTCAGTTGAGCTTGTACCTCTGCCAAGCTGAACAGTTTACATTTTGTATCCCACAGGTAGGCCGGATCTGCATCTGGACATGAACCAAAATCTAATCGGCTTGTTATTGTCACCTACCCAACTCATCGACCAAGTTTTGGCATAATCCGTCCACAACTTTTTGAGATATCGTGCTTTATATTGTTTTGACCCCATCTCTCAATGATTAAGAATCACTGAAAATTAAACAAATCCTCGTATCCAGATACGGATCTTCACCAAAATCGAATCGACATGTCCTTGGCAATGACAAGGTTGTCATACACCCAACTTGTCCACATAGTTTTGTCCCAATCCATCCACAACCTCTTTAAATATTGTGCGATATATCGTTTTTTTGGCCCAAACTTTCAATGGTGGAGAATCATGTAAGAAATTCTCGCATCTGGATGTTCACCAAAAATCTTATCAATTCATCCTTGTCACACACCCAACCTGAAAAACTAATTTTCGTCCAAATCAGTCCATAACTTTTTGAGATATCCTGCCACAGACAGAAAGAGATGAAAACGTAAGCTCCGTCCATCTTTGGTGGCAGAGATAATAATCACCGTTTTTATTCAGGTCCTCTCAAAGAATGAGGGTACAAAATCCGAGAAGAGAATGATGCAGATTTTTCAAAAATAATGATGTCCGTCTATCTTTCTCTTGATAATCTATGAAAGAGAGGTAATCCCTTCTATGAAAGTGGGGTAAATTAAAATTGTCTCCCTTTCATTCGAAGTCCCACGAGCAACCGGATTACATGATATTTCATTGCCAATATCATAGATTATTTTCAAAAACCAAAAAGTCGAAGCAATAGATTTTTTAGATCCCTTAAGACCTCCTTAGACTTCTTAGACCCCTTTTGAACCCTTTAGAGTTTAGACCCTTGCACCTTTTGCATTCTTTCGAGTTGAGACCCATGAGACCCCTTTAAACACACACCACACAAACATCTATAGTCTTCTTGCAATATACAGACAATACTTTTTTCAGCAAGTAATGCGCAATCTCCACCCATCCGAAGATAGGGTACCTTGCTCGCGTCACATGTCACTGGAAAACCGGCATCACCAGGAATCAAACCTGTCCACAATTGTCAGGTCAGGCCAGATTTAATCTGTGACTTGCTATACAGAGACATGACAGAAGTAAATAGACACCTTAAATTTATACATTTCATCTGTATAAAGCAAGTTTTACTCGGTGATTTGTACCAATATTCAACTATTTATTTGCAGAAACGAGTTCCTGGGTCGTGTATGACAATTAACTCTCCCTCAAACCCAGGGAGCCCACGACCTTTGCGATTTTCAGAGGACAAATTGTTGGCCAATCAGAAAGTGGAGTCAGCCAGCATCAAATAGCTCAGAACCTTGACATTCTGCTTTCTACGGTCAATCGGGTGATTGTGCAATTCACCAGTGAAGGGAAGGAATCCACAACTTCCCGTTCAGGTCGATCTGGGCCCTCAGAAAGGCGTCTTTGAGCTGTCATGCGGTCCATTGAGAAAACTCCCTGTTGCAAGGCAGCAGACATTGCAGAGGAGGTCCAAGTTAGCTCAAGAACTGCCGTGCGGTACCTTCATCAACTGGGCAACTAGAGGAGAGCAGCGAGGAGAAAACCTCTTCTTAGACCAGCCAACATTCAAAGGAGAAAGAAGTGGGCTGACGAGATGGCCACCAGACCCTTGGCGTTTTGGCAAACTGTATTTTTTTCAGATGAGTCCCAATTTGCTCAATTTTCTGACAGTGGACACGTATGGGTCTGGGGACTTCCCAATCAAGAGTTCTCTTTGACCGATTGCAGCCAACTGTCAAACATGGTGGTTTTTCAGTGATGGTGTGGAGAGCAATCTGGAGTGTGTTGGCAACATTAACTCCACGATGTACATTTCTATCCTTGAGGATGGACGTCTCCCCATCTTCTCCACTGGTCAGATGGTCAAAAACAACACTGTTCATGGAAGATGGAGCTCCATGCCACAGAAATGGGATCAAGCGATTTCCATGGCCAAGTCAGTCTCTCCTGACATGAATCCCATTGAACACCTCTGGGCCACATTGGATTGAGCTGTATAGAAAAAGTCCAGGAAGCCAACATCATGGGCAGAATTGACAAACCCTTTGTGTGAAGCCTGGGCAAAAATCCCACAAGGGAACATTTCGGAACTCGTTAGTTCTATGTCTGAAAGAGTAAAAGCTTTGATATCTGCAAATGGCAAGTCTACAAAATACTAGTGTTTGTATTAAAATGGATCAAATGTTCTTCAAATGTTAAATAAATAACTTCTTTTAAAATCATGGTGTCCATTTACTTCTGTCATGTCTCTGTGCTGGTACCATGTAAACGTGTACTAACCAGTTTCGGAGTCGGGTTGTCGGCAAATAAACCGTCTCCCCCACCAGGTTTCCTGGTGAGGAGTGTGTATGCATATGAACACCCAGCAGGATTAATAACAAAACCTGTCAAAGACTGGAGGAGCTCCTTGTGAGTCAACGGGCATCCGCATATAGTGCACGACTGTGTCTGTGGACGTCCTCCTGCAGTTGGGTTACTTTTTTTTTTGAAGGTTGGTGGCAGGATTTGCACTCCGGCCACCGTAAAACCCTTCATTCCGCAAAACCCACAAACGCAAAGAAAACTGAAAATTCACTCCATGGGTGTACCTCCCGTGCTGCTGCCATTCGCAGGGATTGGGGCAAAGCCTTCGGGACCCCAATTCCTTGATGATAGGAGGTAAAGCACGCAGTAAACTTCCTGGGTCAGATTGCGGTGGTGTGTTTCCGGAGTGGTGCTGAGTTGTCATCCATCAGACGGCGGTCTCCTTGGGTTAACCTGAGGTTTTCCTTTTGGGTGAGTGCCTGGAATATCCTATCCTGAAGAGAGCATGATCACCTGTCTCTGTTATCTGAGCTCAAGCATTTGGGCATCTGTATTGCAGCACTCTCTGAGGTTTGGAGAACTGAGAGTGGCGAGATCATGGCAGGTGGTTACGCCTCCTATTGGTCTGGTCACTCTGATAGTTACCATGCCCAAGGAGTTTCTGTGGCTGTGTTCAATATGCTGAATCCAATGATAACTAAGGTAACACCAGTCAACGAGTGGATTATGAGACGACGGATTCGTCACTCCGTGTTCTCTGTACATGCACTGACTGAAGCGAGTGATCTCACCATGAAGAACGCATTCTATGCCACGCTCGAGTCTGTGGTTGATCAGTGCCCAAGGCGAGATACTCTTCCAGTCTTGGGGGATTTCAATGTATCGACTGAAACTGATAGTGATGGTTATGAGACATGTTCGTCCCCACTGGTCTGGAACTGGGAACCAGAGTAGCACTAAGTTCCTTGACTTTGCAAGAAGTCGTGAGTGGCTGGTTCATGGTTTCAACGCCCACATGTTCATCGCTGGAATTGGTATTCCAACTTTGGTGGTGTAGCAAAGGAGACTGACCATGTACCTGTTGATGGTCGCTGGAGGATGATCCAGAACTGTAAGGTCTACCAGAGTGCTCAGTTCCTCAATACTGACCACAGGCTTGTTGTAGCAACTCTGAAGTTGCAGCTTAAATCAGGGAGAATGGTACCATCCCAGCCCTGGCTGGTTGTTGGCAAGCTCAAGGATGAAAGGGTAGCTGAGGAGTTTGTAAACAGGCTGAGTGGGGATTTGAGGGGTCTGCATACTTTGGGGAATCCTGAAGAGTTGTGGAGTTCCTTCAACATTACGACCCTTGATGTCATGGAACTTCGTGCGGCGAAGAATAATTTTGTCTCTCACGGGACACAGGTAGTGCAGTAGATCGTAGGAAAATCGTGCAAATTATGGATCAAGCATCAAATTTGGCATTTCTGTTCTGCAGGGCTTTCTGATCAAATCTGCCCCATTGGCCATTTGAAAATCCAAATTTTGATAAATTTGAAGAAAAAAAAACCTTCAAAAAATTTTGAAGTCACAGCTGGCTGAAATTCTTGAAGCACAAGTGAACATCCCAGACAGAGAACCAAGGGCTCAGTACTACTTATCAATGCCCTACCTCCATGCATTTCAAAGATATTTGTTGACTATGCTAAAGAAGGCATCATCCCAAAGGTGGAATCCTATGGTGCCAGGTACGAGAGGGTGGACGTCGTGTTTGATGTGTACAAGAAGTCAAGTCTGAAGTCCGAGGCAAGGTCGGAAAGGGGGCAAGGAATCAGAAGAAGAGTGACAGGAACCAGTAAGACCCCAAGTAACTGGAGAAGCTTTCTTCGAGATGACAGCAACAAGACTGAGCTGTTTCACTTCCTTGCGGAAAAGATGTGTGAAGCACAGACGACAAGCACAGTCATTGTCACAAAAGGAGAAGATGCCATTAGCAACACAAGGAAGTCACTGGATGCTGTGTCTCCATGTTGTCATGAAGAAGCTGACACTCGAATATTTGTACACGCCAGGGATGCAACGACGGATGGTAGCAAGTCCATTATCATTAAGGCTAATGACACAGACGTACTTGTCATAGCAATATCTGTACTGCCATCCTTACAGGAACTAGGTCTTGAGAACATATGGATTGCCTTTGGCCAAGGAGCCAAGGTGCGATGGATTCCAGTCCATGAGGTCGCTTCTGCAATAGGGCCTGAGAAAGCTAGAGGGATCCCATACTTCCATGCGTTCACTGGATGTGACGTTGTGTCTGCCTTCTGTGGTAAAGGGAAGAAAACTGCATGGCAGACTTGGAACGTCTTTGATGATGTTTCTGAAACATTCACCAATCTCAGCCAGCATCCAACATTGATTCGTGATTTCGATTTTTTTTTTTTTTTTCTTCAAAATTTGGATTTTCAAATGGCCAATCAGGCAGATTTGATTAGAATCCCCTGGAGAACAAATGTGCCAAATTTGATGCTTGTATCATCATTTGCACGATTCCTCTCAAAAATTGCTGTTATCTGCCCCACTTCGGATACACAGGATTAAGCAGGGCGAGGCTTGATGGCAGAGCCGGGCTGTTCAGGGATTTGAGGCATAAAACTGTACATACGCTGAGGATGAACAAGAAGGCCTTTGTGCGAGGAATCTTTGAGGGGGTAGAGCATCCCCTGTGATCAAGTGATTCTCGTACTGCTTGCAGGGGAATTCATGCATTGCGTTCCGCCAAGCCCATTCCTCGGTGTACTGCAGTTAGAGCGGAGGGTGGAGGTCTCTTGACCTAGGAATTCGAAGTGAAGGCCCTCTGGGCCAGTTGCTTTGAGCGGCTGTATCAGGGTGACCCATCAGCTGTTGAGTTGGATGTCAGGGGTGTTATTATCCCTATTGTTGACCCTCCAATCAACTGTGATCCACCTTCGTTTATGGAAACACAGGCTGCGTTGCACTGGTTGAAATGGGGCAAGGCTCCTGGTATCTGTGGCATCCATGCTGAACTTCTCAAGGCTGGTGGAAATGCTTTACTCATGTCGTTGCATGCAGTTCTGTGCTCTGCTTGGAACACAGGCATCATCCCAACTGACTGAAAGAGGGGCCTTGTTGTCCCTCTTTGGAAAAGGAAGGGTGTTCTCCAGGACTGCAACAACTACCGAGGGGTGACGCTGCTCTCAGTACCATGCAAGGTTTTTGCTCGGATAGTTCTTTATAGGGTTCGCCACCATCTGCTTGTGCAGAGCAGTCAGGCTTTACACCAAATAGGTCAACGATTCACCATACCCTTGCTCTTTGGGTCCTCACTGAATGCAGACGACAGTTTATGCAGGGGCTGCTTGCAGCCTATGTTGATCTCTGCAAAGCATTTGATTCAGTGAATCGGGATGCCCTGTAGAGGATTTTTGGTCTTCGTGGGGTACCACCAAAACTGATCAATCTGATGTCTGAACTCCACTCTGGTACTGAGAGTGCTGTGAGGTGTGGTGGTACCATCTCTGACTTATTTCCAGTTATTACTGGAGTTTGTCAGTTGTGTGTATTCGCTCCGACATTTTTCAGCACCAATATGGATTGGATTCTGGGGAGGATGTTGGAGAGATCAAGCTGTGGTGCATCGTTTGGGAATGTCAAGATCTCTGACCTGGATTTTGCAGACGACGCAGTCATCGTTGCGGAGACTCTGGATATCCTTTTGCAGGCCCTGGAGGTGCTGAATGAGCAGTCGTAGCTGCTGTTATTTTGGGTTTCCTGGGTCAAAACGAAGATTCAGGCTTTCAATGACATCTTGGATACTGCTATCTTGTATATCTGTTTGTGGTGAGGATGTTGAGGTCACTGAGAGATTCACTTACCTTGACAGTGATATTCATGTATCTGCTGGCTGTGAGTCAGAGGTCAATAGACGTCTGCATCGGGCCTGGGGAGTCATGGATTCACTGGATCATGAAGTGTGGCACTGTCGGTACCTGTGCAGGAGGAGGAAAGTCCGAATTTTCTGGTCCTTGTTGCTTCCAGTATTGCTCTATGGATGTGAGGCTTGGACTCTGACCAGGGATCTGAGACGGAGACTTATTTCCCTTGGTACTCGGTCTCTTCGGAGAATCCTTGGCTGTCGCTGGTCGCATTTTGTGTCAAACGAGCGGTTGCTGAGAGAGACTCAAATGAGATTTGTTACCTGCATAGTCCATGAGTGTCAGCTGTGGCTATATGCACATGGCTTGTTTTCCTGACGCTAATCCTGCTCACCAGATTCTCTCAGCGAGGGAGCCTCGTGAGTGGAGGAGGCCAATGAGCTGACCACGTTGTGCCTTGTGGTTGCAGCTGGTTGATCAGCATCTCAAGGAGATGGGGATGGGTCAGGCATCATCCTGGGGGATAGCCAGACAGAGGCCCCTGGAGTACTGGCGAAAGTGGATGCAGCGATGCGCTGTTCCGGCGCACGCTCCCATACCTGACCTGACCTGACCTGACCTGATCTGACCAGGAATCCCATTTAGTCGTTTGAATATTCAAGTAGTTTGACCAACATCAGCATTGGAATGCCATAAACAAATCGACCTTGTTGTTTGGGATTGCACAATCATTCCTGAATAACGATTACTGATTTGCTGTCGCCGGCCATGCGGTTTGGAATATATTTATTGCATCATCTACCGGTTGCCGTGTGTAACTGTTTGGAATTTTTTTTTTCTCATGAATAAGCTTGTAACTATTCTTTGTGAAGGCTGTTGACATGGACTTCATTAAGTGCTGTGTTATGAAATAGAGAAAGGACAACTGCAAGAGCCGATGACTGTGCTCGCACTCTGAGATCAGAAGTTTTAACCCGGAATTTGTTTATGTGGTCGAGGAATGTTGTAGGTCGATCACCACTTCCTTTGTTGAACCCTTGCCATCTGATGGTGAAAGTAGCAGTGATTCAAGTGCACTGACAAATGAAATGCCTGATCCTCTTGTTGATGCAAATGGCAATACTTCGTACAAAAAATTCCATAACTGAGTCTGCCCAGATTAGTGGCAATAAAGTTGATGACAGTGAAGAAGATAATTGCAGTGATTTTATGATAGCTGGTCTTTTCTGTGGGTTTAAAGATTGTAAATTTACCAAATGATCTTTGGAGTGAAATGTAATATTGTTCCTGTTCTGACAAGCAAACAAAGGAAATTGATTGTGCTAATTATCTAGTTATATTGATTATTTAATGATTACAGTACACATGAACCTGAGGCATTGATTTTTGCCTTCAATGATTCAAATAACTCTATCAATGAGAATTATTGATTAAAAATTTTGCTTTCATCGAGAAATAGCAAAGAACCAACCCAAAACAATCTACCTCCATTAGTTATTGCAATATGAGAATCAATTAATCAAATCGGTATGATTGATCATTTGTATCGTGGGAAAGGGGTGCATGTTACTTGGTTTTAAAGGAGACGATCCCCCAAATCCCAATGGCAATTTTGGCAACCTTTGGATCCCTTGTTCTTTTGTGAGAATTTCAAAGTTGGCAGTCCTTCTTGCTTGTAGATTTTTGAGTTGACATTTCATAACCTAGACAACCTCGGTCCATGATCAGCCCACCGCATGTAGCATTTTGCTTGTGAAAGTTCAAGTGCTGAAGTGTTCCCACTTAGTGTTCCCACTACTGAAGCACTCCCCTTATTGTCTCGGTCTCTGACAGGAGTCCACACTGAAGAGTGTTCTGAGTGCGCTGTGGAATCTCTCGGCCCACTGCACCGAAAACAAAGCGGACATTTGTGGTGTGGACGGGGCACTTGCTTTCCTCGTGGGTACATTAAGCCACCGCAGTCAAAGCAATACCCTGGCAATTATTGAAAGTGGTGGTGGCATTCTGCGAAACGTCTCCAGCCTCGTCGCCACAAATGATGGCTTTAGGTAATAACATTTCAGCACGGTATATGTTTATGGGAGTGTGTTTGAAATCTTCTGCAGAGTCAAAATGGCAGGGTCGGATGATGAAGTTGTTGTTGTATAGCCCCGGACAGTTTTCTCGAAGAAGCCCGTGGCACGGAGACAGCCGATCAATCTCCCAGGAGCGACCCAGAGATCCCCCATACCCAAGATGGTGTACCCCCGCCTTCACAAAGTCAGGGCCAAGTTTGAGAGAGGGACAGAGACAGGAGGGAAGGGGCTGGTCCATGGGGACCAATCGGCACTCTGGCCGTGACCATGCTGCCCTGACAAATCCAGGCAGCATGGAATAATGGGGAAGATTTGGTCCCCGATTGGATGATTAAGTGGAGGGTGGGGGTGATTAAATGTGAAGAAGTAAATGAGATTAAAAAAAAAACATTTTAAAGGAAGTTTGAAGAGGAGGAATGTAAAGAAAGGAAAGAATGTTGGGGAAGAAACAGAAGAAAAGGGAAAGGTTAATTTTAATATTGTTTATAAGTTATCGTGTTCATGTTTTTCAATCAATATTGATTCAGAATTGTGTAATTTGGGTTGGTCAGTTTATTTCTTTGGATTCTAACTGCAGAAGGTGGAACATGTTTAACAAAATATGAAACAGTAAAAAACTTTTATTACCCTTGGTGGTCAAGGGTGGTTGTAAGGGCAATGACACCAAATGAGCAGCATTACTAAGAGGAGCTGGTACACTCGTCAATAATATTAATAATGATGATAATCATAACGAGCATGGATCGGCTCGCTGCGCTCGCCTCGCCACATGTATCTACAGACGTGCAGGCTTGTTTTAACTGAGGATAATGATAGTACGTGAGTTGCTGTGTTTCCATGGTTTTTCACCAATCATAATACAAACATTTATTTTGTACAATTTTTTTTTCTAATATTGTTGATATTTTATTTTTAACTCAACTGGACTTTCATCATTACTTTAGTGTGGTGAGCTTATGCGATTGAGCAGTGTCCGTATGTGAAATCTGCGCTCATTAAGGGGGTCTGCGGGGGAGGTGTGTTTGATCCCCCCAACATAGGTATTTACTCTTTTCTCCGAATCTATTGTACACGCACAATTTCGATGAAACTTGACCACGATCTTTATCACCCACGATGCACCAAAGTTTGTTCACGCCATTAAAAAAAATCAGCGCCACGAGGGTCTGGGGGCAGGGGGGGGGGTTCAGTGGCTGTTGCTTCTGATGCAGGTGAGCTTCAGGACACGTGATACTATTTTTTGCTGTAAAAATCACATGATGTAAAAATAAAAGGAAGCCTTTTATTCTTGCGCTGATTGAAAGAGCTAAAACTGTGGCAGTATTGTCATTTTCCCGTATAGTATGTTTGGATTCATTTGAAGCAACCTTTACTCAATAATTATAAATTTTCCACAGGTGTGGATTAATTTGAAATAACTTTTATGTAATTTATTGTCTCTGAGGCGCATTTCTGTATTTTGAGGTTGAGGGGTGGGTGGGGGGGGGGACATATAGCATTAGCCCATTAAATATACTGTTTAGAGTATTGTGAAATTCCAAAATCATCATATTTCTTAACAGCAAATATATTTGGGCTTTTTTTTTTAAACAGCAAAAAACATAAAAATAAGGGGG
>NC_140969.1:96502447-96529947 GCF_056783735.1 Eptatretus burgeri
CAGATGGCAGATGACCTTGGGCAAATGAGAGGGTGAATAGAACAGAGAGAGGGTGAGCAAGAGCAGAAGAGCAGGCTTTGAGGACACGTGGGCTGATGCCGTCTGGACCGGTTGCAGAATCTGACTCGAGGTTTGAAAGCAAGCTCTCCACCTTGTCAGAAGAAAAGGATACAGAGTCCAGGGACAGTTGGGTGCGACTGGGTAAAGTGGGTAGAGATAGTGATGGGTTTAGGACACAAGATTTAGCTGCAAACACCGAGTTTAGACATTCAGCTTTATCACGTGTGGAATCAGCAGTGCGGCCATTTGAGGTAAGGGAGGGGATGGAGGGGGAACATACACCAGAAACAGATTTGATTAAACGCCACCAGGATTTTGAGGAGGGAGAGAGGTTTGAGAGTTCAGACTTGAGATGAGATGAGACTCTTTCTCTCCCTCTCTCTTTCTCTATCTCTCCCTTCTTCTTTCTCTCCCTCTCTCTCTTTCTCTCCCTCTCTCTTTCTCTCTCTCTTTCTCTTTGTCTTTCTCTTTCTCTTTCTCTTTCTCTTTCTCTTTCTCTTTCTCTTTCTCTCTCTCTGCATGACAGTTAATAACTGTGTATAGACCGCTCTCATCCCCCCTTTCCACATTTACACAACATGTACACGTTGATCCAAACTTCTTCCCTCCTATCCCCCACTTCCATACCTATTGTATAAAATATGCAATGGAACTTTGTTTCCATGATGTAATACCACACTGCCAGAGAATTATATATATATATATATATATATATATATATATATATATATATATATATATATATATATATATATATATATATATATATATACATATCACCTTTCGGGTGTGTTTCTTTGTTTTTGTCATGTATGCACTCCTAAACCACTTGACGAAGTAAGTTAAAAAGTTGTGGTTATACTCTGGGTGTGCATGTACATTGTAAACAGATAACTTATCATTATGTAATGAAGCCTGGTGTTGAGCTTAACGGTTTAGGTAGCTGGTTTATGATCTTAGAATATCAAGTTTGAGCCCTTGTTGCGTCGTTCAATAACACCAGATGGGTTGACGCTGCCTGTCATCCTTCCAAGGTCGGCAAAATAAGCACCAGCTTACTGGTTACAGCCATAATGCAACCATCAGCCAAAGGCTGCATGCAAAATAATCATACAATGAACAGATTTAAACTTGAATACAAAAATAATAGTTATAGCAGTGAGCATGTACCAGATGTGGTAGTGAATACAACTGTAAGTACTGACTATAAATAAATAATCAGTTATTATATTGGAACTCGGCACAGGAGGCTTAATGGTTTGGGTGGTGGACTTTGGATCCTAGGGTCCTGAGTTCAAATCCCACTCAGCTGTTGAATTAATATCAGGTGGGGTTAACACGGCCTGTCATCCTTCCGAGATCGACAAAATGAGTGCCAGCATGCTGGTGTCCTGTGTCGGAGTGGCGACCCATCCAGGATTGTGTCCAACAGCCAAGGAGACTGCTTAGGCAGCACCAACGCTCTGCACGGACTATGGTCCCAATCTTCTCCTCCACAAGACCTCTCCTGGCCTTGCCTGATTTACAGGAGGTTTTGCACAACAAACATGCTCTACAGTCTACAATGTCTTAAAGTTAACACTCACTGCCTCCTCAGCATGTGTTTTGCAATATAATTTACTCTGACATTTTCACTCTTACAAAAGTAATGTACCTGCATGAACATACTGATAATACTATTATTTCCACAATCAAGCTCTGCCCCCCTCCCCTTTTCCACATAGCAATACATCATCTTCCTCCCCCTATTTGGTTACTTCGTGATTTCATTTTGCTGAGATTTTGCTGAGGGTGGGGGGGGGGGGGGGAGATCAGGAAGGGACTTTTAGGCAGAAATGTAAAAACAATTTAACGGAGAAAATTCATATGTATAATCACATGGCTTCAACTAGATTGCAATCCAAAAGTACAAAACTATGCCAATTAAGACACCATAGCTCTCCCGTATGCACCCTGCACACCCAGACACACATCCTTCCTCCTCTCCCCTTTACCCCACCCTGATGCATATGCAATGTTTTGATGGCTCCTACCACATGTTGACTTGTAATTCCATTACATCAAGCTAGACTGACCTCATTTTCACCTCTGTCCTGTTGATGCAGACAAATCCTTCGTGATCACAACTGTCTGCCTATTCTACTACAACATCTCAAGTCACACAGCCTCACCATTGTCAGCAATGCTTGTGGAACACTCTGGAACTTGTCTGCACGGAATGCCCGTGACCAGGAGACATTATGGGATCTGGGGGCAACTGCAATGCTTAAGAATCTGATTCACTCAAAGCACCGTATGATTGCCATGGGCAGTGCAGCAGCACTTCGAAACTTAATGGCAAACCGCCCGCCACGCTATCGGGACCTCGGTCTACTCTCACCTGATGCTGCAGCTCCGGGGCTGCACGTGAGGCGCCAACGTGCCCTTGAGGCTGAGCTGCAGGCTCAAGATCTGGCCGAGACCTTTGATAACCTCGACAACCTGAGCCCACGCTCGACTGCCGTACCCAGCACTCGTCCTAGGGCATTGGTTGCTGAGTGTGTGCTTGATGCCTCTGCCTGCCGTCGAAATGGTCTTAATGTTAGCCGAGCCGAAAGTACCATGGCATCTTTAGCTACAGTTTCTGCCCCTTCAGAACCTCCAAGACGTCCTCAACCAGCCTGGGAGGAATCACGGGGTTTGGGGGCTGAACTCCAACCTGCAGAATCGGGAATCAGAGGGTACTTACCATATAGTCGGACAGAGAGTGTCTGTAAAGAGGTGTCAGGTAGCGATTCCACAAGCTCGGGCAATAATGATGATGCTGTGCATCTTCAGTGTTATGGCAAGTACCCACCTGATTTGGCACGCAAAATTCACAGCGCCAACCACCTTGATGAGGCATGTGCTGATTCTGACACACCCATTAACTACAGCTTGAAATATTCAGATGAACAGCTAAACTCGGGCCGTCAGAGCCCTAGTCGATCACATGATGCTTGGTCTCATCCTGAAATGCCAGCAAGAGCTAAAGCCACTTCTTCAGAAACTCATGCAGCAAATGTGTCCAGCAATAATTTCACAAGTGGTGGCAGCAGTGGAGTTACTGCAGCAGCAAGTTCTTCAGGAGGTTTTAATACTGCTTTTGGCTTGCATGCATCTTGTCCTGATGACTACGAAGTTGATGACAAGCCAACCAATTATGGTCAGTGCTACTCAGAAGAGGAGGAGGAAGAAGAAGAGGAAGAAGAAGAAGAAGAAGAGGAAACAAATTTGACAGCAGATGATGAATCAGGTGTTGAAGCAGCATCAGATGAGAGATACTCCAGTGTCCAACGGCATGCTGAACCCATCGACTACAGTTTAAAGTTTTCGTCAGACTTCCCCACAATTTGTACTGATGACGCTGATGAGAGCAGAGACACTATTAGAGGTACAGTCAGTCTTTCTGACACACAAAGGACCAGAAGAGAGTCAAAAAGTTTTATTACACCTGCTCAACCAAAAGGTTTTGCAGTATCTGGTAGTGGAGTTGATAAGATACGTACATACTGTGTGGAAGGCACGCCAATCTGCTTCTCTCGTTGTAGCTCTTTGTCATCTTTAAGCAGCACAGAAGATGGTGAAAGGGCTGTTGCCTGCTCAACCATGCACAGAGATGATCGTGAACCAGATGAGGACAGTGCTGCCATGGACGAATCCATAGGGACAAGTGACACACAACGTTGCAAGATAGTAAGGCTGCGGGTTGAAGACAAAGGAGAGCTTGTTTCTGGTGCAAAATCTCCATCCAAGTCAGGAGCACAGACGCCAAAAAGCCCATTGGACCCATATGTGCAAGAGACTCCACTCGTGTTCAGTCGCTGCAGCTCCGTGAGCTCACTGGATAGCTTTGGGAACCCATCCATTGCCAGTTCGGTTGCTAGCGACCCTAACAGTGAGCTTGTAAGTGGGATTGTTAGTCCCAGTGAGTTACCTGACTCACCAGGCCGAAGTATGCCTCCAAGCAGGGCCAAGACCCCACCACCACCCCTGGAACATCGCCACCAACAACAATCACCACCACCACAAGAACAGCAGCACCAAGTACCACTGGTAGATTCTAATGCAGCAATGAAACAGATATCATTATCTGAGGTTAATCAGCGAGCAGGATTACAACCTGTAACTATTTCAGAGAAAGCTGCACCGGTGTGGGATCCAGTGGATCGACCTCCAGGAATGCTGGCAGCAAGAGATGGACTTTTACATTTTGCAACAGAGGCAACACCCGATGGGTTTTCCTGTGCCTCTAGTCTAAGTGGGCTGAGTATTGATGAGCCACCAATCAATAAAGACTCTGAGCTCTGGGCATCAGTATCATTGGCAGCAGTACAGGAGGAAAAAACTGGTGTTGTTGAAATGGGGTCGGATAGACGAGTGAATTTGTCCATGGAATCTCCAGCACAGTGTGTTGGCAGAAAATCTGAAGGTGACAAATCTGAGCTGCTTGAGGATTCTGACGATGATGCAGATATCTTGAAGGAATGTATCAATTCAGCCATGCCTACAAAATCATTAGCTTCCAAGACCAAGAAGGAAGGCGAGGGAGGCCAGAAATGTCCTACCACGCAGATTGGAGCAAAACGCGAAAGCCAGTTGCCGCTTTTCCGGCACAGAATTGACCGCCATACCACAGTGTCAGCTGGAGATGGCCTCACCCATGATACACCTCGCATCTACCATACGGAAGGCACAGCTTTCTCTGCTGCCACATCACTAAGCGATCTTACTATTGACTCTTCTACTGATGAGCCTGGTGGGTTGCATAACATGGGACGGGCAGGCACACGTCACAGTGAAGGTGATATCCTAGCTGAGTGCATTAGTGCTGCGATGCCCAAGGGTCGGAGCCAGCGGCCACACCGTGTACATCGCATCATGGTTCAAGCTCAGCAATCTTCAGACAGTGGCCGCCCGAGACAACAGCAGCACTTTGTGCCCAGCCGTTTGCCCAAGCCGTGTCGAGAGTCTTTTGATGCGTCGGGGAAATCGAGTGCAACGGGACGGCCCGCAGCAGGCTTTGCAGCTGATTCTCCACATCACTTTACACCTATCGAAGGCACACCATATTGTTTTTCACGTAATGATTCATTAAGCTCTCTGGACTTTGATGACGACGATGGAGATTTGTCCAAGGTGAGTTAATTGTTTGTCATTGATTTCATCGTCACACCTTGTTTAAATGTTATATTAGAACAGCTTAATTATTCCTGGGTCGGGACAGTTCAGTTTTGTTAATGGAATCCAGGTCATTGTAAAATTACTTTGAAGAGCATCAGTTAATTAATCTTCACAGTTGTAATTTGTACAGTAATTAATTTTGCAACCCAATCATGGTTTATAGTTATTCACCAGCCCACTGTCTCCTCTTCTTGTTTTTTCCCTCTTAGGCCAAAGAGGAGTTAAAGAAGGATTGGCGACACTTACCCAGGAAACCTTCTCAAGATGATTATGGAAAACGACTTGCAACTACTCGTTTAGGCAAGAACAATAAATTAACAAATGCAGATGTTTTGCAGAAGATACGGGTTGCAGATCGGGCACAAGGCCAACCAGTGTTGTGTTCAGGAGATGTTCCACGAGGGAAATCGTGCTCTGACTCACTTCAACAGACAGAGTCAACTACAGAAGAACGATTGCGAAGCTTCGCTGTTGAAGACACACCCGTGTGTTTCTCCCGTAACTCATCTCTCAGTTCATTGAGTGACATTGACCGAGATGACAATGGGAATGCAGGTGGTAGTGCAGTGACTCGGTCTGAAGGACCGGCCTCTGTTGCACAGCAGCGACGGACGGCATTGCAGGCCAGGGGAAAGGCAGGGGACACATCTCGTGCTTACCGAGTTGAGGGCACACCAGCATGCTTTTCACGTAATTCATCACTCAGCTCATTAAGTGTAGAATCTGAAGATGATCTTTTACAGGAGTGCATTTCATCAGCCATGCCACAGAAAAGAAGGACTAATGGGAGAATGGGAGCTCGTGTTGAGCAACGGGTGGCTGTTGACCACTCTGGTAGAAGAGCAGTATCTATGGATAAGGAAGGGAATGCAGCTGAATTCAGAGCAGAAAATGTTGCTTCCCCAGAATCTGAAAGCTTTGATTGGAAAGCTATTCAAGAGGGAGCAAACTCGATTGTATCAAGCTTGCATCAGGCAGCAGCTGCTGCTGCAGCTGCAGCAATAGAGACGCCAGGAAGTCTCTCACGCCAGGCCTCATCTGACTCTGATTCTATTCTTTCCCTCGTCTCTGGCCTATCTCTTGGTTCCCCATTGCATGCGATAGCTGATCGTGAAGATTCCACATCACCTACCCTTCAGAATTCCACACCTCGTGGTCCACGGATATCCAAAGACAAAGTGCCAAAGGCTAGTTTGGAAGCACCCAAGGCAGTATGTGGTGGGAAAAAGGTTTATCGTAGTGGTATTACGGGGAAAGCCAGGCCAAATGTTGATTCACAGACCCAGGTGTCTCAGTCTCTCTCAGCTTCTGTTGCAATTCGAGGACGTGCCAACACTCCTTCCCCTGCCCTTAGAAACTCATCAGCAAACACGAGTGCAGCACCAAAGAAAGGACTCTTTAAGCCTCAGGCTACATCTGGCCCAAGTGGCTTAACACGAGCTAAGGTAAGTGGAGTTTTGCGTGGGAACAGCACTGGCAGTGTGAATCGATCTATAAGTGCCCCTGCAAGAACTGATGGAGCTTCTCTCATAAAACCGAGCTCGAGTGGTAGGGGTGCCATTACAGTAGCGAACAATATGCGAGTTCAGCGATCTGCAGCCCGCTCTCCAGCTCCATTATCGGGTCGTATGTCAGCATCACCAGCCTCCACTCCAGGTGCAAGTCGCCTCTCTGCATCACCTGCTCGCAATTCCTTCCCCTCAGGACTGAGGCGAGCCTCAGCAACTGGCAGTCGTAATGGAGGCTCCTCACCAAGTGCACCATCCTCACGATCTTCTAGTTCATCAAATCTTGCATGTCTTACAAGTAGCAATGGTGGAACAAACTTAGCATATGCCCGTCCTACTTTCACCAACAGAACCCGAACATCAACTGGGGGAAGTAAATTGGGAGCAGGAAATAGTGGCGGAGTGAGGACCACAAAAGGAAGTTCATTGAAACGTACAGAACTGACACAAGCAGCTTCAACTAGATCAAGTGAGAGCGAATCTGAGCATGCAGAGAAACCAGTGTCACTTGTACGCCAATCCACCTTTGTGAAGGAAGCACCGAGTCCTGACTTGCGTGATGCTCTCAAAGCATCATCTGCCTCTTGCGAGTCGGTGTCTGGCAACAGGGGAGGGCATAAACACATGGAAAACAGTCAGGATATATTTGGGTTAATGGCATCGGGATTCCGGTCCCGTTCTCGTAGCCCAGGTCATGTCGCGTCTGGTCGTAATGGCACTTGGAAGCGGGAAGGCGGTAGTAGGCCAAGCTCGTCACTTCCTCGTGTGGGAACATGGCATCGTGCTGGAAGCTCTTCATCCATTTTGTCTGCATCTTCAGAATCTTCAGACAAGACACGGGGGGGCGTATGCGGGGGTGGCAGTGAAGGCGGCACTGACCCCCCTGTCATTAGCAAAGCTATTCCGCCAAAAGAACTGAAGCAGCCGCATGGACCCTCTGCAGCAGATAGCAGTGCAATGTTGGTAAAGACAGTAAAAGATGGAAACCATGGGCCAACCCCTCCGTCTTCACTTTGTGGACTTTGGAGGAAAACGTCTGATCCAGCAGAGACTCAGGAGCATTTAGTGGAACCCCCAATGGCACCAGCAGTGTCAAAAACAGAGGATGTGTGGGTGCGCATTGAGGACTGTCCAATCAATAGCCCACGCTCTGGGAAGCTTGAAGAGGGTGATGACAAAGCACCTGCATTTTCTCCCGCTGCAACTCCTGATAATGAAATGGTCTCAACCGAGCGGACCACACCACTGAGTTCTGCCAATTCAAGCAAGCACAGCTCTCCAGGTGGCAGCACAACAGTGTCGGCTCGTGTGACTCCTTTCAATTACACACCCAGCCCGCAGCGGAGGGGTGCATCTGAACCGAGCACTGCACGGCCATCACAGATCCCCACGCCTGTCCCAAACAAGAGGCGTGACCCGAGCAAGACCATAACCAGCCCTGAAGCAGCCGAAGATGCTAAAGTTCACTCGGGTTCATTTTTGGTCACGTCTGTTTGAAAATGCAAATTTGAAGTTTGTGGCCAGTGACACCAGGATCGTTTTCAAAGGTCGTTTCGACGTGTGCTCCTGAACATTGTAAATTCTGTATTTTTCCAGTCTTCTGTTAGAAGCTCACATCGTTTGCAAGGCATTCTGACATTCTCACCACCATGGGAATTGAAGACCCCAATGCAACTTAGGCCTTAAGTATCACCATCTGGTCAGTACATTTTGTCACTTTGTTGCCATTGTTCTGCACTTGTATGAACTTTGACGTTTATACAAAACTGATGACGACTGTGGCTAATGGCAACAAGAAGTGCACGAACTTGGATCATGTTTGTTTTTGTAAAGCATCTTTTGAGTCATTTGTGCAAAACGTCTAACTTGCCACATGCTCAGTCACGTATTGTGTTTGCTTTTGCATTTAAACTGGCAAGATTGCATTTTGCAATGCTTCCGCCATCAGGGTAAGATAAGACTCCAAGACCCAGATCTCAGTCGAGACGAGGAGGAATCATAAGAAACAATAGGAGAGGGCTCTGTAAAGATATCATTTGCCAACTTGCACAGACATCATTGACGCTCTGTGCTGATTGGTCCTTAATGTCATTTATTATTTTTTTCTTAATGTGTATCCTTACCTACAAAAGGAAAGAAGAAACTTTCACTAATTCTTATACACTACCTGAAACTTGTTTTTTGAGGCCACGTATCTGCCACGTGCTGGTAGAGCAGGCACCTTGTTGTGCTTATGTTTGCTGCCATCTACGTCATCACGTACGTCTGTGCGGCCGTTCCCTGCCACATCTTCGACTGTGATTCGCAATCATCGCATGCTCCTGCTTTTGTACCCACAAAACGACTCAACGCAAAGTACTTGGAATGGCAATAAGTTCTCAACCAGCTGAATCCGTTGTTCCTGAGACGCCATTTCCTGTGTGTTCAACGGAGCACACATATTGTGGTTGTGTGGATCCAGAAGGTAAATTCAGGAATCTGCCTTAACATTTTATCCCCACTGGACACAATTAAAAGCAACGGTTTTATGAACACTCTGCACTGACCTTCAGCAACCTGATACGTTTTATTTATCTTTTCATAGGCTATTAACCAACAAAGACATTTCAAAGTGTGATTACAAAACTGTGACCCTTGCAGCTCTAGGTTGTTGGCCTTGCTGTAATCATTCTGCATCGTTCATCCGATGATGTTGCAGACTAACGGAACAATTGTAGACCTGCTGAACTCGACGTTTATCACATCAGCAGAGAGCAATGCATTTTGTTCATAAAGTAAATGACACTGACGTTCAAGTGTAAATAATGTATACTTTGTGCATTTTTGTTTAATTCTAATTGGGTACAACACTGCAAGTTACGAGCTTGGGGAAGCGCTCGTTAAAGCCATAGTTTTTTTTTCTTTTTTTTTTGCTGGTGCGTCGGACAACCATGTTGTTCCACCTTACACTTCGTCCTTCTCCTGGAGACACCGGATCCAGTCCTTCTTGCTCCATCGATCAGCAATCGTTTTAGTTTCCTTACTTGAGCGTGCCCCATTGTAGGTGGTACCATGAAGCTTCGCAAGGTCTGTGTCCTCACTTTGGGCACCGCATTCTTCCTAATATCCAATCCTCTCACGTCTGCTGCTCGCCATGGAATTAAATTATTAGAACCGTGTTCCACGTTTGCGTATAACTATCCCCTTCCAATCTATCACTCCATTCATTCTGCCTGCCTGCCCACAACCATGCTGCTTTGCTGTGCTTTGCCGTGCCGCGAACCCATCAACCGTGCTGTGAGATGCTCACTAGCCAAGTCGCTCCCGCCTGTTCCCGATCATGTGACTACTTGTTTTTCTTTTATTTCTTCTCGGTTTGTCTTTTATATGAGCTGTATTTCAGTCCCCCTATTGCAAGGTAATGTTATTAATGTACATGAGCTTGTTCGAAATAAATTGTTATAACCAGGCTGATGTGTACTGTGCAGTGCTTGGATTTTATTGTTCATGGTTCTCATTATACTAATCATGCATGAGTGTGCGGCTCCTCCGGAGTGACGAGACAATTTTTGGTCAACTTTCTTTGCTCCAAGTTTTTATTTTTATGCCTTTGCTCAAGAAGTCGCCAAAGGCATTATGTTTTCGGGTTGTCCATCCGTCCTTGATAGGTTTTTGTTACCACGATAACTTGAGAACAGTTAAAGGGATCAAAGTCAATCTTGGTACAAGTATGTATAATGATGGAAAGATTAACTAATTAGATGATGGGGTCAAGAGGTCAAAGGTAAAAATTCTGTTACCGTGCCAACCTGTGAACCAGCGATGGAATTTTGACCAAACTTTGTATAAGTATATATTATGAGGCAAAGAAGAACTGATTAGATTTTCGCATCAAGAGGTCAAATGTTTGAGGTCAGGTAAAAATGTGATACTTGAGAGCAGCTGAAGGGATTTAAATCAAAATTGGTACAAGTATGTGTAATGATCTGGATGGAGGAATATCGGTCGACGTTGAAGAGTGCCGTTCGAGTTTTAACAATTTTCTTTGTCCATTATTTATTGATGAAAATGTGCTTCATTTTGAATTGCAAGGACAATGGTAGGAAATGGACAAGAACCTTGGTTCAGAGCATCATACGAGCCCTCTGTTTAGCTGAGAATGCGAAGCAGGCCAACGAAAAATCAATTTCACAACATGAGAGATGTTTGATCCTTCATTGACTATTTTGTAGTACATATATAAGCCAGCTGAGGGTGCCCTCATGTTGCTCATTCATCAGGTGTTGGGTTGGCAGGATAGCTTAGACCTAGAGGTATGCATACTCACCTTTGAGCCGTCTACCCTGGGTTCGAATCCTGACTTGCCTATAAACTTCCACGCTGGTGCTTTGCAGGCATGGCAAAGCATCAATGTGTGCGCCGTCCATTGGACGGACGTTAAACTGGATGTCCCGTCTGTTGACATTAGTGGACGTTGAAGATCCCGCAGTGTCCTTCATCAAGAGTTGGCTGTTCCTAAGTTCCTGCCCTAACCTATAGGGGCACTGCATCAGCCGCATAACCGCACTTCCCAGCAATGATGCAACCGGCAGCCACAGGCTGCATTCAAAATTAATTGAGGTTGGTATCCCCATATTTCCATGACCCTGATTGTGTAATTTTGCTCTCCAATGGTGACTGCTAAATCCAGGGAAATATATATGTCATGCTGGTGTAAACCCAGTGGGGTGTTTCGGTGTTTGTATTTCCTGATTTGATTTCACCCGTATCACGGTTACCTTGTGCAAAGCAAAATGTTTTCCACACCACCTCCCAGGGTCTCCTGCACAAGAAGCTGTTATTCGACAATGACAGTAATTCAACCTTCATCGCTGATACTGCATTAGATAACCATTCCACAACATCCCCATATCTTCCTGCTGCTCAATCCTAACTTTATCTTGTGAAGGACGACAGGACACCCTGTGAAGGTTTCTGCTTCTTTTTTGTTTTACATGTGTGTATTATGTAGATTGTTTTGAATCTACAAGTGTGGCATTCAAACAAAAATACTTCTCTTCCTATTCCTGTGCAGATGCACGAAGTCTTGCTGTTGGGTAGTGCCGTTGTACCCACCCATGTATAGTGTTGTGCGAGGAGGGTTGAGATAAAGGAAGAGTGGACCATAAAGATACTTTTCCCTCTATGGTCCGGCTCACGTCCCACAGCTGACACTGCTTATAAGAGGGCCACCCAGGACATTGAGATAGTGACTATAATTACTCCAGGGTTAATTTTTTACAGATAACTAGAATAACAAATGGTCTTCACTTTTTGCTGGATCTAAATTGTCTATTTGGGGTGTTTCGCATCAACACGACCCGACTATTTCCGTTTTGGAACTGGAAGTGCACATGAAGCGACCCAGAAATATTGCCATTTCCTTTATACATTATTGATTGTCCTGCTGACTGAACGATTGAATGACTTTTTTTTTCTTTCCATGTGATCGAATCCAAAGAAGGAGGATCTCCACAGCCCTTATGCCGGGAACTCTGGAGAATCCATCGCTGGTGAGAAATGTTGAACCGCCTGACTGGTTTTGGCAAGTGCAGTGTTTGTTACTCGGTGTTGGATGGGGCTGATTCGCACATCTGCATGCAATATGTAATTGTGTCTGCGGCTAGCGAAGGAGACTGGGAATCATCTGGACCGGTGTTATGTGTGTATGATGCATCTGGTCATGCTCCGCACTAATGATCGGGTACATTCCTGTTGTTAAATCGGCACAGAGAATGGACTGCGGAATGGCCGATGACCTGAAAACCCACAGGGATTGTGCTTCGATGGGACATGATCAGCCCATGTCACTGATTTACTGGCTGGACTTTTTCATTGCCTTGTTCAATTGTAGTTTCGTACAATATTATTGCTCAATGATTTTGTGTTACTTGTCGATTTGGCTGCTGTTACAGTAAATATTAATTGTGGCTTCCTCCTTTGACAATTCCTCCTTAAATAAAGCTTCCTCCCTGATGTCAGGTCAGGCCAGATTAGATATGTGACTTGCTACAGGTATCATGTTAACTTGTACTAACCTGCTCCATGGTCGGGTTGAACTCAGATGACAGATGGGTTGATGACTAAACCATCTCCCCCACCAGGTTTGTTTTGGTGAGTAGGGTGTTTGGATATGGACACCCAGCAGGATTAAAAACAAAACCTGTCAAAGGGCGGAGGAGCTCCTTGTGAGCCAATGGCCATCCATATCTAGTGCCCAACTGTGTCTGCGGATGTCCTCCTGCAGTTGGGTTACTTCTTATTAGGAGGTTGGTGGCAGGATTTGCACTCCGGCCACCGTAAAAGCCTTCATTCCGCAAAACACAAAAACGCAAAGAAATCTGAAAACCCACTCCGTGGCAGTACCTCCTGTGCAGCTTCCCTTCACAAGGCAGCTCACTGGATGACGGGATTGGGGCAAAGCCTTCAGGACCCCCAATCTTTGATGATAGGAGGGAAACCACAGGGTAACATTCCTGGGTCAGATTGCGAGAGAGTGTGTCGGAGTGGTGCTGAGGTGTCGTTCACCAGACGGCGGTCTGCTTGGGTTAACCAGAGGCGGTCCCTTCGGGTGGGTGCCTGGAATGTCCTATCCCTAAGAGAGGATGATCACCTGTCTCTGTTATCATCTGAGCTCAAGCATTTGGACAGCGTTATTGCAGCACTGTCTGAGGTTCGGACACCGGATTGCGGCGAGATCATGGTGGGTGGTTACACCTACTATTGGTCTGGATGCTCTGATGGTTACCACACCCAAGGAGTCGCTGTAGCTGTGTCCAATAAGCTGACTCCAATGATAATTGAGGCAACACCGGTCAACGACCGTATTACGAGACTAAGGATTTGCCACTCCTTAAGTGTCATTTCCCTGGTCTCTGTTTATGCTCCAACTGAGGCAAGTGATCTCACCGTGAAGGATGCATTCTACGCCACGCTCGAGTCTGTGGTTGATCAGTGCCCCAGGCGGGATACTCTTCTCGTCTTGGGGGATTTCAATGCATCAACTGGAACTGATAGGGATGGTTATATGAGACATGTGTTGGTCCCCATGTGTCAGGAACTGTGAACCTGAATAGCACTAAGTTCCTTGACTTTGCAAGAAGTCATGGACTTAGGGTGGCTGGTTCATGGTTTCAGCACCCACAAGCTCATTGCTGGACTTGGTATTCCAACGCTGGCGGTGTGGCAAAGGAGATTGACCATGTCTTCGTTGATGGTCGCTGGAGGATGATCCAGAACAGCAGGATCTCCCGGAGTGCTCAGTTCATCAATACTGACCACCGGCTTGTTGTAACAACTCTGAAGTTGTACCATCCCAGCCTAGCCTGGATGTTGGCATGCTCAAGGATGAGAGGGTAGCTGAGGAGTTTGCGAACAAGCTGAGTGGAGATTTTGGGGGTCTGGGTGCTTTGGGAGGTCCTCAAGAGTTATGGAGTGCCTACAAGACCACCATCCTTGATGTTGCCGGTGAATGTCTTGGAACTCACCGTTGGGCAAAGAATAATTTTGTCTCAAGGGACACTGGATACCATTGACCAGAGTCGTAAGGCCAGGCTAAATGGCAGAGCTGAGCTGTTCAGGGAGCTGAGGCGTAAAACTGTACGTGCGCTAAGGGTGGACAAGGAGGCCTATGTGCGATGAATCTGTGTGGGGGTAGAGCATCACCTGTGGTCAAGTGATTCTCGTCCTGCTTACAGGGGAATTCGCACATTGCGTTCATCCAAGCCCATCCCTTCGTGTGTGCAGTGAGAGCAGAGGGTCGTAGGCTCTTGACAGAAGAGTCTGAAATGAAGGCCCGCTGGGCCGGTTACTTTGAGCGGTTGTACCAGGCTGATCCACCAGCTGTCGAGTTGGACGTCAGGGTTGTGACAATCTCTGTTGCTGACCCTCCAATCAACTGTGGTCCACCTTCGCTTGTGGAACACAGGCTGCGGTGAACCGGTTGAAACGGGGTAAAGCTCCAGGGATCTGTGGCATCCATGCTGAACTTCTCAAGGCTGGTGGAAATGCTGCACTCGTGTTGTTGCATGCAGTTCTGTGCTCTGCCTGGAACACAGGCATCATCCCAACTGACTGAAAGAGGGGCCTTGTTGTCCCTCTCTGGAAAGGGAAGGGTGATCGCCAAGACTGCAACAACTACCGAGGGGTGATGCTGCTCTCAGTGCGGGCAAGGTCTTTGCTCGGATAATTCTTGATAGGGTTCGCCACCATCTGCTTGAGCACCAGCATCCAGAGCAGTCAGGCTTTACACCAAAGAGGTCAACGATTGACCGTATCCTTGCTCTTCGGGTCCTCACTGAATGCAGACGAGAGTTTCGGCAGGGGCTGCTTGCAGCCTATGTTGATCTCTGTAAAGCGTTCGATTCAGTGAATCGGGATGTCCTCTGGAGGATTCTTGGTCTTCGTGGGGTGCCACCAAAACTGATCGATCTGATATCTGAACTCTACTCTGGTACTGAGAGTGCTGTGAGATGTGGTGGTACCATCTCTGACTTATTTCCATTTGATACTGGAGTTTGTCAGGGGTGTGTCCTGGCCCCCACACTTTTCAGCACTTGTATGGACTGGATTCTAGGGAGGATGTCGGAGAGATCAAGTTGCGGTGCGTCATTTGGGAATGTCAAGATCTCAGACCTTGACTTTGCAGATGATGCAGTCATCTTTGCGGAGACTTTAGTCATCCTCTTGGGGGCCCTCGAGGTGCTGAATGAGGAGTCGGAGCCGTTGGGATTACGGGTTTCTTGGGTCAAAACTAAGATCCAGGCTTTCGGTGACATCTTGGATGCTGCTGTCCTGTCTGTGTCTGTTTGTGGTGAGGATGTTGAGGTCGTGGATAGATTCACTTACCTTGGCAGTGATATTCATGTCTCTGCTGGCTGCGAGTCAGAGGTCAATAGACGTCTGGGTCGGGCCTGGGGAGTCATGGATTCACTGGATCATGGGGTGTGGGGCTGCCGGTACCTGTACGGGAGGACGAAAGTCTGAGTCTTCAGGTCCTTGGTACTTCCAGTCTTGCTCTATGGGTGCGAGACTTGGACTCTGACCAAGGATCTGAGACGGAGACTTAATTCCTTTGGTACCAGGTCTCTTCGGAGAATCCTTGGCTATCGCTGGTCGGATTTTGTGTCCAACGAGCGGTTGCTGAGAGAGACTCGGATGAGATTTGTTACCTGCATAGTCCGTGAGCGTCAGTTGCGGCTGTATGGACATGTGGCTCGTTTTCCTGACTCTGATCCTGCTCACCAGATTCTCTCAGCGAGGGAGTCTCATGAGTGGAGGAGGCCAGTGGGTCGACCACGTGCCTCATGGTTGCAACAGGTTGACCATCATCTCAAGGAGATGGGGATGGGCCTGGCATCTGCCTGGGGGATGGCCAGACGGAGGCCCCTGGAGTACCGGCGGAAAGTGGACGCAGCGACGTGCTGTTCTGGCACATGCTCCCATACCTGACCTGACCTGACCTGTCAGAGGGATCAAGCTGCGGTGCATCGTTTGGGAATGTCAAGATCTCTGACCTTGACTTCGCAGATGATGCAGTCATCTTTGCGCAGACTTTAGATATCCTTTTGGGGTCCCTCGAGGTGCCGAATGAGGAGTCTGAGCCGCTGGGATTACGGGTTTCCTGGGTCAAAACTAAGATCCAGACTTTCAATGACATCTTGGATGCTGCTTTCCTGTCTGTGGTGAGGATGTTGAGGTCGTGGAGAGATTCACTTACCTCGGCAGTAAGATATTCGGTCTCTGCTGAATATCTGCTCGTCAGTTGCGGCTGTATGGACATGTGGCTCGTTTTCCTGACGCTGATCCTGCTCATCAGATTCTCTCAACGAGGGAGATCTCACTTTGCACAGGCCAATCGGTGTAACCAAACCTGACTTACATGCTCCGTTAGTGGGTGATCATCCAATCAGAAAAAGTGTTGCTTCACCTCTGGCCTAGCAACTAATATCCAGTCTTGGCTGGTGTGTCTGGGCACTCAAGTCGGGTGGTGTCGCTGTTCAAAGGCACAGATGTCTGCCATTGGCCGATCAACCATGCTACTCTCCAATCAGTCGCCTCAGCTGGCTTTGTAGTTAATTTAAGGTCACGTGTAGCCTAACCAAACATTTAATTTCACTCGGTCTGCGTGATATAAATTATAATTTTCCAATATTCCTCAATTATCCCGAACCACTGATTATACCCCTTAATAAACAAAAATCATATATTCAAAACATTAACCAAGGCATCATTCACATGGCCAGAGTCATCCTGTAACACTAACATTGCAACAATAAGAACATCCTCATTATCCCATTTATAGCGATTGCACATTGTGTTTTACAATACTCAGGGTGTAACGGTTCGATTGTCCCTTCTGAGTATGGGAGGTCGGTGGTTCGAACCGACTCCGGCCGAATCCTACCGAACACTTTAAAATGGTGCATGCTGCTTCCTTGCTTGGTGCTCATCATTGAAAAAGGACAGATCACAGACGAACAACCATAGGTTGGTAGTAATAGCTCAGGCTTTGATGGGCATAACGGCCTCCTGTGTCAAAGTTCTTCATAAGGAAACTCATTAATATTGCAGGAGTCACCACTGAGAAAATCTTCGCCCGTCACCTTGCTGTTGTCACCTCAACCATTTACGTTTCTCCATAGTACATGGGTGATCTTAAGTTTTTATCCTATTTCATGTACCCACTGAGTCCAATGTCAAAGCTTACTGAGCAAGCCCTGAAACAGAAGCTTTGCGCATGGCAGGAACAGCTCAAGTAGATCCTGCAGCAAGTCCATTTGAAGGCATTAGAATAGGCTTACGCAATTGTTAGGCCGTGGTGTACGTCAAGTGGCAGAGGTTGATGGACCGAAAAGTCGTCCTGCATCGGAGTTGCTTGCTTATCCTTGTGATTTTTTTTTTTGAGTACCTGGAAGATCTACGGTCGACGCTTCCTGCTCTGCAGCTGCTGTCCTGTTGTTACCCACACGTGTGTGTCGAGTGAAGGAGCAAAAGGCTGTTCTGCATTTGCGTAAAACCACTGCCTTTCATCCTGCAGCGAATTCACAGACTTTCACATTTACACACGTGGACCTTTTCAAACTCGGATTATGTTAAGAATTTGCCCAGGGCTTGGATCACAGCAGGATCTCTCCATGGTCAGTGTCCTGAAACCCGCCCGTACTCCGGCCTGCCTTTGTGATCGTTTTGCAAGTGAAAGTGCGACTCCTTTTAAAGTGGAATGAATGAAGTAAAAAAAATTCATTTGTTTTTGGATTGTGACCTGATAAGTCCCATGATAAAGCAATGTAAACTGAGGTATTGTCAAAGTGAAAGTTTCAAGCACGTCCAGCCCTAGCTATAGACGTCAATGTAATGTAGATTGTGCACTGTGCCAATCATCCACCCAGGGCCAGACTTCATTCCGTACTCATGTTGAATCAAATCCATCTCCACCGGCTTGCAGGTAAAAGCATCAAGCATTTATACCTCCTCCATCTCGCTTCCTTCCTTCCTCCAATGCAGGAACATCCGAATTGTTTTCCAGCCCCCCCCCTCCCCTGACCTCCCCTCCCGCCTTCCTTTCCTCACCACGGCCAAAACAGGAGCAGCACTGTCTTCCCAACATTTTATTCCCTCTCCAAATGCATCTGCTTCAATCATCTCACATGGATGCTCTTCCGGCGCTTGGCAAAGACCTCAAGCAATGGGGCTTCGCTTTGCACCGTGTGTGATTCTAGATTGGAACAATGATGGAACCAACAGCGAACTGATATGAATGGCGATGAAAAAGTTCTCAAAAGACAATGAGCCATAAATTTAAGTTATTTTAACTGGATTTTGTGTAGTTTAATGATAGATATATATATATATATATATATATATATATATATATATATATATATATATATATATATATATATATATATATATATATATATATATATATATATATATATATATATATATATGTATGTATGTGTGTGTATATATATATATATATATATATATATATATATATATATATATATATGTATGTATGTATGTGTATATATATGTATGTATGTATGTGTATATATATATATGTATATATGTATATATATATATATATATATATATATATATATATATATATACACACACACATACTGTTGGTTCTTTAATTAACTGCTTGTTTGTACACTGTGCAGCTCTATTTAAACTACAGTGTGAACATTTCGAACATGAATAATGGCCTAATGGGATTGCTTATCACTGTATTTTAAAAGCCTGGTTCGCATACTGTTTCGAGTATACTCCGACTCCAATCAAGATGGTCCACTCTTCAAACGATCATTGTCAATGAAGGACCATCAGCATATGATTGGTTGTGATGTTTGCTTCCAGTCAAGGGAAGGTCACATGAAAGTGTATTTGATTGAGCTGGTGTTGTACAGGGCCTTACTTGTTGGCTGGACTGAAACTTTAACATGGTTATTCATTACCATTAGGGGTCCATTCTTCTGTCGCTCATGCTTTGTCATGGGCATCCAGCCTTGTGAACACAGGAATGAAACATGTTGTATACAGGTGGTTTTGAATATCTGGACCACCCATTCTTTTGTGTCTAGTCCGGACCTGGCTTTGCCGACACTATTATCTGTTTTGTTAATCTGAAGCCACTTCCTGTATGGAAGCAGGCTTCTGGCCAAAAGTAGGGTTTTCCAAGCATAGGTTTTTATGATAAACAATGCACATTGAATGTTGTATTTTGAAGAAGGGAAGAATTGGTGCAGGGATATTGACGATTGTTCAAAACTCTACCCTGCGATAAACAAGTCAGTAAAAGTTGATATCCTGTGATACACCAATTGGTAAGCCCTCGTATGGGATAGAAGATTGTGCATCTGCTGCACCATCTGTATTGTGAGGTTAATTCAGTACAATCAGTAATTCTTCCCAGTATTATAACAGCTGCTGCTTTTCTATGTCCAAGAGTGACTTTCGTGGTGCGGCCTGTACTGTCTGTATACTATGGATGACATCCAAAGCAAAGTAAGGTTACCGGGGGGGGGGGGGTCTTGTGTCCCCAACTTAAGGCCAGCACCTCGAGGGAATGGGAATAAGAGGAGTTGGTGTGTTTGTATGGGGAGTTCATGGTGGTTCACAGGTAGTAAAAGGTAGTTCTCGGCATCGTGATCAATCAGATGTCACGTGCTGCCCGCAAGTAAACCAAATAATTTAATCAAAGATGACAGGTGACCAGCCATGCGAGATAATATTCAGTATCGGGGTAAGTGTTTGTTTTACAGACCATTTAAAGATTGGATGATATGGGTGGTAAAGGTGTTTAACAAACTTCCAACTGTTTAACTGTGTTCAGTTGATAATTGGTGTTGTTTGCACTGTTTGTACCAAACCTTGTTCACCATTTGTGATATGCAGTGATGAAGCCTCTTGTGTTCTGAGGTGTACAATTGAACAAAGAGCAGAGTTGTGGACCAAGTGGTGAGAGCCCTCGAGCTTGTGCTGCCTTTTCCAGTTCCTCACTTGTCACATGTTCAGTTGGAATCAAGTCATCATTTCGAGGTTCGACTCGATGACTTTTGTTTCGGGAAATTGTTCACGGCGGTTTAATGTCGAAGCATCAGGATTGGCATCTCAATGCGTTGCATCCATCCTTTCCCCTTATGGCGAAGTACTGGAATGATTGCTCCTGGGATGGACAGCGAACGTCACGACGCACCTCTTGTTGTCATGCCAGCGAGCGAGACGGGCACTCGTTTTGGAGAGGTGCGAACAATGCGTGGAAACTGTATTATGAAACAAACATTCCATTTGTTGCTCCGCCACGTGAGAACATTGCAAAGGGGGCGTTTTTCCACCGAGATCTTTTCTGTTCGACTTTGGAAGATGGGAGAGGCAGAGCATTGTGGGAAGTGCAGGAAGCAGACAGAGGGCGCTCCGCGTCGTCTGTCTTTTCACACGCGGTCCCATTGTGGTCCGCTTCCCATGCGGGTTTATTTGTAGGTTCGGAGCCAGGTGGGATAAGAGTGCCCTGAAGACCCAAGCGTAAACACCGACACGAACGTTATCTCCTGTCGTCCACACACGCACAATGGATTCTTGTTCTCTGCGGTGTGCTCAGGAACCTCCATAATAGTGCTCCACTTGTCCAAGAAGAAAAGGGCCGCAGAACAAGACTTGTTTACGGAAGATCACCCAACTGAAAATTTTTGCCCAGTATAAAGATGTTAAATTCTTCACATTTTGTGCAAGACTTGTTTAGGAAACAATTCGCCGTACACAAATAGTCTGCTTTATGATGTCAGCAATATTTGTGGCGTACCTTCTCCAAAGATTGAAAGTAAAGGATTGTTAACAATACGACGCTTTGTGTGGATATGACTGTTTGGAAGATCTGTTTGAAAAGAAGAAGAAAAAAAACACCATTAAAAATGAGGAATTTGGTGTTATTTCCTTACTGGTGATCAAAGACGTGTGGAAGATTGTAATAAGGATTTGTGCTGAAAACTAGATTAAAATGCCTCATTTAGGCCTTGCATGATAGTGTCCTTGTCACCGGGTTATCTGGTCTTATCTGGGATGTTTGCATTGCTCGGTAATTCTGTCGTATCGATGGGCTGTTTCATTAACCCTGTCTCACTGGGCTCAAGGGAAGTGGTGACCTGTGACCTCGACAAACCAAGCCTGACAGTGCAAACGGGGCTGGAGGCATTCGGCCCTAACCCTCCGTCTTTTGTGTGCACCCCCCCCCCCACCAAGAACTCCGAGAGGGCTTTTGGGAGGGGGTGTTCAGTCGCCTGGTTTTCAGGTCTGTGAACGGTTGTGCGGTGCAGCCACTGTTTGAAGATACGAATGCTGTTTGGCTTGTTGTGGACTAATTCAAGAAAAAAATTATGGAGTTTTGTGTGTAATCGAAACAATACAATTAAACCGGAGTCGATGGTTACGGGCTGTGGTTAGAGGGATCTCTCTGAGTCTGGGAGGTCGGTGGTTCGAACCGCCTCCGAGTCCTACCAAAGACTTTTAAAATAGTACCTGCTGCTTCCTTGCTTGACATTCAGCATTTAAAATGGATAAGAGCACACACAAACAACCATAGGTTGGTAGCTATTGCACCAGCTTTGATGGGCCAAATGGCCTTCTCCTTTTGTTGAAGTCCCTTGCAAGGTAACATGTGTATGTATATATATATATATATATATATATATATATATATATATATATATATATATATGTATAATGTTTGGCTAAATCAGTATCCTTAAATATTTATTATAGTTGGATTATGTTGTAAAATAATTTCAAACAACCTTCAGAAAAATGATGGTTTATTTGTTCGATGACGTGTTGGTATCCTCATCGGGAAGCCACCTGATGCTTGATGAACAAAGTTGACTCGGAAATCGTTTTGGCCAAAAAAAAAGCAAACAAGAGGCAACACAGAAGTTGTCTGACATGTTGAAGATGAATGCGTCTCAGGATGGACCTCCCCTGGGCCTTTGTTCACCTCGAGTTACGCATATGCCAGCATGGAGCACGACTGTTTGTTTTTCCTCCATTTTATTCTAAAATCTCAAGAGACGTCTGATCAACACACTGACCATATCGATGCCGTGGAGTATGCTCGTCTCCGTTTATAGAGTAAATCAAGAAAGTTATACTTTATAATGATAGCTTCTTCATATTTATTGGATACAGCTATTTCAACGAAAAACATCACAATTGCTCGCTCACCAAATTGGCTCCCACCACAGAAGATCACAAACCACGGTACAATGGCGATTGTTGTCATGGAGAAGAATCTGCAAGAAACTAGAATGGAAAGATAAGGAAATGGATTGGCACAACAGTTATCGTTGAATACGTACAAAGCATTGTACCAGTGGGAACAAAAAACTCAGAACAAATGTGTTCTTTACAGCTCTTCCGGTTTCTCCATGTCTTCAGCACAAGTGTATCCTATCTATGATACATGGCCATGAATGCACACAACAATGTCAGATTTCAGAAGCTATAAGCAATGTCAAGCCTGGTTTGTACTTCCATGGGAGACCTCCATAGAGATGGCATCTACCCTTGGTTGGGTTGTCATGTGCTCCCCCTGTTGTGAACATTCACTGAAGATTCACATATACAGGTATTTACAGAGAAAAGCTGGGGGGGGGGGAGGTGATGGGGGCGCATTACTCAAAAATGATATGAATAATGTAATCCACATTCAATAATGTAAAGTTATATAAATAGTGCTTTTCCATGAGCTTTGCTCTTGTAGAGAAAGGAAAATGGTGTTGAAGACTGTTATGTCATTGGCAAGCAGGCTCAATCAAGGATCGTCCATGGATGCAGATTGGTGACCTTAGAATACCAAGAAGAATATTGGTCTCAGTAGACTACCTTTGGAACTGCTCACCAACCTTGTTGTTGGCAAATGGAAGTGACCGAGGAACTTGTGGACAAACGAATGTATGACCTAGCTCATGATTTTAATAAATGCATGATATACGGTAGCTTCATTAAAAAGGGAAATAAGACGTCCATACCGACAGAGAAATTACCGTACTTTAACTCCATGAATTTGCATTTTTTGCTCGATGGTGTATTTTTCACATTAGGATGTAAAATTAAATATACGGTAGTTGTCACATGTTATACTTTGTCGGTTTCTGAAGTTTCTCTCTTGCTTTGCTTTAATCCTGCAGCCTCCACCAGTTGATGTTGATTTTTATGAATAACTTGATAATGAACACTCTAATGCTGCAAGAAATGTGGCCTAACAGCTTTCCATTCGGCTCGCTGGTCATGGAAAAGGGCTTGGTAACACTGAGGTTAACTGCCTTCAATCTGTTTCAGTTTTGGAGGAGATCACAATGTCGGTCTGCAATTATCATTTAGCGGTTGCTCTGAGGCTATGGAAGGTCATTCCTTTTTCCATTGCATCACGATATCCAGGAGGTGGCATCGAAGGATATCCTGAACGACCACCATCTGCTTATCTATAAGGTAAGTATATAGCTCATTAAAGTCTCAGATGAAGTAGTGATGGTCTTCTTCATGTGCAGTATTATAAAATCTCAATCAACTACTCTAGTTTCCATGACTTTGGAACAGCTCTGGCATCATCACCATCTCTTTTACAGGTTCATGCGTCTTTACAGGAGCACGCAGGTTGATGTATTTAAATTTACGAAAGGCCGTCTGGCTATCATAAACATTTCTACAGTTTACGGCAATGCTGATAATGGAGTAGACACGTGTTTGAGAGAGTGATCACGAGAGCGAACCAACCCTCGTCCATTTGGTACTGCAAACCGAAGAGAAACTTCAATCCCTACCCAGGAACCAACATGCAGGTGTGTCAATAAACTCAACTTGGTGGAGCTTTTTGTGGTATTGCTGACAAAAATTCTTAAATCCCCCTGTTAAAGGCCAATGCTAACAATTTGAAGCATAAAGACCCTGTTGCTTTCCAGAATGGACAAGATATGACAGAAAGGCTTTTGAGGTGTGCAAATGTCCATGGTTTTTCACTTTTGTTTTGATCATTCAGTGGAAATATTTTTCTGTTGTTAATTTTGAATGGGACGGGGGGGGGGGGGTGGAGTTTCTTATTCATTTGAATTTATTTTCCATGAATGAATATTTCATGCCTCTATACCCATGTGATTAATATGATATTTTGGCAACAATGGATAGGCATCCAGCTGTAGTGGCTAATCACAATTGAGCTTCAACAGAAGCCCCTGGAGCTAGCAGCTGGAGACCTTTTTGAGGACCTATCCCCCCTCTCCCCTCCTTTCTTGTATACAGAATTTAGGCTCATGGAAGAGCTGGAACACTGAATCGATCAGGATGCAACAAAACAAAAGGAAGTGAAGAAAAAAATGATGCAGTCCATGGCACTGCAATCTTCCATTTACTAAATCGTGGCTGTTTGTCACCATTCCACACTAACCACACACACACACACACACACACACACACACACACACACACACACACACACACACACACACACACACACACACACACACACACACACACACACACACACACACACACACACACACACACACACACACACACACACACACACACACACACACACACACACACACACACACACACACACACACACACACACACACACACACACACACACACACACACACACACACACACACACACACACACACACACACACACACACACACACACACACACACACACATACACACACACACACACACACATTGAAAAAAATTCCCCCTCAAAAAGATGAACTGCTGTCGCTGATGATTCACGAACAAGTGATGAAACAGGTCCGGCAGTGGAGGGGGTGTCTAACATCGGGGTTCTCATGGTGGACTATTTGTGAATGTCTTTACAGCTGTGGAGGAACTCTGGGAACGGTTTGAAACAGCAAAGCGCCTACCTTGGGTCGTCCTTCATGGTTGCTTTATGCATTTTTCTTCAGCTGGAAGAGCATGTGAGGAGTCTATACATACACACACACACACACACACACACACACACACACACACACACACACACACACACACACACACACACACACACACACACACACACACACACACACACTGAAAAAAATTCCCCCTCAAAAAGATGAACTGCTGTCGCTGATGATTCACGAAGAAGTGATGAAACAGGTCCGGCAGTGGAGGGGGTGTGTAACATCGGGGTTCTCATGGTGGACTATTTGTGAATGTCTTTACAGCTGTGGAGGAACTCTGGGAACGATTTGAAACAGCAAAGCGCTTACCTTGGGTCGTCCTTCATGGTTGTTTTATGCAGTTTTCTTCAGCTGGAAGAGCATGTGAGGAGTCTACACACAGACACACACACACACACACACACACACACACACACACACACACACACACACACACACACACACACACACACACACACACACACACACACACACGACACACCTCCTCACTTATGGGGAGCATCGCCGCGGATTATGTACGACACGGTAAAACCGAATAATTCGCACAGAACCACCACCCGTCTGCCACCCAGTCAATTGTTCCTGCTAATGCAAACAATTCAACCAGAAGGCACGTGATGTGATTTTTGTGGGAAAATTGAAACGTGTGGAGTTTGATGAGCACTCCACCTTCTCCAATGTATATAGACCTTCACCAAAGTGTCACCTCCAACTGGGAGGCCTTGGCCTGGTTACTCTGTCAAACGGACAAAGATAACATGGTCACCATCAATTAAACATCAAGCGGAGCCACCTATCTGGATTTTGGGCTTGTTTGACCTCATCAGAATGGCATGCCGATAAATATCGAGCCAATGCTGACCACATTCGTCATTTAAACATCAGATGCACCTCCTGACTGTTAGGGTGAGCATCGCTATGATTATGTTTCACACGGTAAAAACCCCATTCCATGTGAGTACCTCCTGTGCAGCTGCCCCCCGCAAGGTAGCTCACCAGATGACAGGATTGGGGCAAAGCCTTCGGTACCCCCACTCTTTGATGAGAGGAGGAAAACCATGGGGTAACCTTCCAAGGTCAGATTGTGGTCAAGTGTGTCGTGGTGGTGCTGAGGTGTCATCCACAAGACGGCTGTCTCCTTGGGTAAGCCCGAGGCAATCCCTTCAGGTGGGTGACTGGAATGCCCTATCCCTAAGAGATAATGATAACCTGTCTGTCATCATCTCAGCTTAAGCTTTTGAACGTCAGTATTGCAGCACTCTGAGGTTTGGAGACTGCATAGTGGTGAGGTCATGGTGGGTGGTTACACCTACTATTGATGTGGTTGCTTTAATGGTTACCATGCCCAAGGAGTTGCTGTGGCTGTGTCCATTAAGCTCACTCCAATGATAATTGAGGTAACTCCAGTCAACGAGCGTATTATGAGACCAAGGATTCGTCACTGCTGAGGTGTCATTTCCCTGGTCTCTGTTTATGCTCCGACTGAGGCGAGTGATCTCATCATGAAGGATGCATTCTATGCCACGCTCAAGTCTGTGGTTGATCAGTGTCCCAGGCGAGATACTCTTCTCGTCTTGGGGGATTTCAATGCATCGACTGGAACTGATAGGGATGGTTACGAGACATGTGTTGGTCCACTTGGGTCTGGAACTGTGAACCAGAATAGCACTACATTTTTTGACTTTGCAGGAAGACATGGACTTAGGGTGTTTGGTTCATGGTTTCAGTGCCCATAGGCTCATCACTGGATTTAGTATTCCAATGCTGGTGGTGTGGCAAAGGATCTTGACCGTGTGCTCGTTGATGGTCAATTGAGGATGATCCGGAACTGCAGGGTCTACCAGAATGCTCAGTTCCTGAATGCCAACCACAGATTTGTGGTCACAACTCTGAAGTTGCAAATTAAATCTGTTAAAATGGTTCCATCCCAGCCTCTGCTGTATGTTGGCAAGCTCAAAGATGAGAGGGTAGTTGAGGAGTTTGCGAAAGGTAGAGTGGGTATTTTGGGGGTCTCTGTGCTTTGGGGAGTCCGGAAGAGTTGTGGTGTGCCTTCAAGATCACCTTGATGTTGCCGGTGGATGTCTTGGAACTCACCGTCGGGAAAAGAAGAATTTTGTCTCTCAAGGGTTAGCTGGATACCATTGACCAGAGTTGCAGGGCCAGGCTTAATGACAGAGTGAAGCTGTTCAGGGAATTTAGGCAGAAAACTGAATGTGCATTAAGAGTGGACTGGGAGGCCTATGTATGAGGAATCT